>NC_092165.1:63136968-63737288 GCF_045791955.1 Oncorhynchus clarkii lewisi
CTCTCTCTCTCTCTCACACAGATAACTATAGAAGTCTGTCTCTCTCACACTGATAACTATAGAAGTCTGTCTCTCTCTCTCTCTCTCACACTGATAACTATAGAAGTCTCTCTCTCTCTCTCACACAGATAACTATAGAAGTCTCTCTCTCACACTGATAACTATAGAAGTCTGTCTCTCTCTCTCACACAGATAACTATAGAAGTCTCTCTCTCTCTCTCACACTGATAACTATAGAAGTCTGTCTCTCTCTCACACACTGATAACTATAGAAGTCTCTCTCTCTCTCTCTCTCTCTCTCTCTCTCTCTCTCTCTCTCACACTGATAACTATAGAAGTCTCTCTCTCTCCTGTCTCTCTCCCTCTCTCTCTCTCTCTCTCTCTCTCTCTCTCTCTCTCTCACACTGATAACTATAGAAGTCTCTCTCTCTCTCTCTCTCTCTCTCTCTCTCTCTCTCTCTCTCTCACACACAGATAACTATAGAAGTCTGTCTCTCTCTCACACTGATAACTATAGAAGTCTCTCTCTCTCACACACTCATAACTATAGAAGTCTGTCTCTCTCTCTCACACAGATAACTATAGAAGTCTCTCTCTCTCTCACACTCATAACTATAGAAGTCTGTCTCTCTCTCTCACACAGATAACTATAGAAGTCTGTCTCTCTCACACTGATAACTATAGAAGTCTCTCTCTCTCTCTCTCTCTCTCTCTCTCTCTCTCTCTCTCTCTCTCTCTCTCTCTCTCTCTCTCTCTCTCTCTCTCTCTCACACACACACACACACACACACACACACACACACATACACACACACAGATACATAAAGGAGTCTTCTTCTATGTTGTTATTCTCCTAGTAATCACCTACAGCATTGTTTCCCAGCCCTCAACCCGGTCCACCGCGACTACGGATAGTCCACAGTTTTGTTCTAGCCCTGCACACCAGATTAAAATAGGTAATGGTTTGTTGGTCATTTTGTCGATTTGTTCATCCTCTCTCTCTCCCACAGATAAGGACCTGAACACAGAGGGTTTTAGCCTGGAGTGCTGCAGGAGCATGATCTCTCTCATGGACGTATCCTCTGTATCTGTGGTTTCTGTAGATAGAGACCCTCCTGGGTCAGGTTGTGTTGTCTGTAGATAGAGACCCTCCCGGGTCAGGTTGTGTTGTCTGTAGATAGAGACCCTCCTGGGTCAGGTTGTGTTGTCTGTAGATAGAGACCCTCCCGGGTCAGGTTGTGTTGTCTGTAGATAGAGACCCTCCTGGGTCAGGTTGTGTTGTCTGTAGATAGAGACCCTCCTGGGTCAGGTTGTGTTGTCTGTAGATAGAGACCCTACCTGGGTCAGGTTGTGTTGTAGCTCTGAACTAGCTCACCTAATTCCAGTGGTGTAAAGTACTTAATTAAGTAAAAGTACTTTAAAGTACTACTTAAGTAATTTTTTTGAGGTTTCTGTACTTTACTATTTATATTTTTGACAACTTGTACGTTTACTTCACTGCGTTCCTAAAGAAAATTATGTACTTTTTACTCCTACATTTTCCCAGACACACAAAGTACTCATTATATTATAAATACTTATCAGGACAAGGAAATCTTTACTTTTACTCAAGTATAACAATTGGGTACTTCTTTCCACCACTAACTAATTCACTTCGTCAAGGGCTTGATGATTAGCTGGCTATATACACTGCTCAAAAAATAAAGGGAACACTAAAATAACACATCCTAGATCTGAATTAATGAAATATTCTTATTAAATACTTTTTTCTTTACATAGTTGAATGGACTGACAACAAAATTACACAAAAATTATCAATGGAAATCAAATTTATCAACCCATGGAGGTCTGGTTTGGAGTCACACTCAAAATTAAAGTGGAAAACCACACTACAGGCTGATCCAACTTTGATGTAATGTCCTTAAAACAAGTCAAAATGAGGCTCAGTAGTGTGTGTGGCCTCCACGTGCCTGTATGACCTCCCTACAACGCCTGGGCATGCTCCTGATGAGGTGGCGGATGGTCTCCTGAGGGATCTCCTCCCAGACCTGGACTAAAGCATCCGCCAACTCCTGGACAGTCTGTGGTGCAACGTGGCGTTGGTGGATGGAGTGAGACATGATGTCCCAGATGTGATCAATTGGATTCAGGTCTGGGGAACGGGCGGGCCAGTCCATAGCATAAATTCCTTCCTCTTGCAGGAACTGCTGACACACTCCAGCCACATGAGGTCTAGCATTGTCTTGCATTAGGAGGAACCCAGGGCCAACCGCACCAGCATATGGTCTCACAAGGGGTCTGAGGATCTCATCTCGGTACCTAATGGCAGTCAGGCTACCTCTGGCGAGCACATGGAGGGCTGTGCGGCCCCCCAAAGAAATGCCACCCCACACCATGACTGACCCACCGCCGAACCGGTCATGCTGGAGGATGTTGCAGGCAGCAAAACGTTCTCCACGGCGTCTCCAGACTCTGTCACATGCTCAGTGTGAACCTGCTTTCATCTGTGAAGAGCACAGGGCGCCAGTGGCGAATATGCCAATCTTGGTGTTCTCTGGCAAATGCCAAACGTCCTGCACGGTGTTGGGCTGTAAGCACAACCCCCACCTGTGGCCCTCATACCACCCTCCTGGAGTCTGTTTCTGACCGTTTGAGCAGACACATGCACATTTGTGGCCTACTGTAGGTCATTTTGCAGGGCTCTGGCAGTGCTCCTCCTGCTCCTCCTTGCACAAAGGGTGGTCACCACCTGCAGAACCACTCCTTTATTGGGGGTGTCTTGCTAATTGCCTATAATTTCCACCTGTTGTCTATTCCATTTGCACAACAGCATGTGAAATGTATTGTCAATCAGTGTTGCTTCCTAAGTGGACAGTTTGATTTCACAGAAGTGTGATTGACTTGGAGTTTATATTGTGTTGTTTAAGTGTTCCCTTTATTTTTTTGAGCAGTGTATATATGAAACGCCACTCAGACACAGTCCAGGGAAAAACCACCTGTAAAACACGAACTAGCGAAAAACGCAACCCACACTGTATAATAAGTAATTTAGCATTCTCTTTCAGCAAAAGCAACATGTTCAAACATTTTATGAATTGGTGGTTCTGGGAATTGAACCCACTACTGTGGCATTACAAGCACCGTGCTCTACCAACTGAGCTACAACAGAGATGTGAAAGCTTTGGAATAGATCAAATACATGGAACGGCTTGGGGTCCCCAAGGAGAGGTTGGAGAACGGCTTGGGGTCCCCAGGGAGAGGTTAGAGAATGGCTGGGGGTCCCCAAGAAGAGGTTAGAGAACGGCTTGGGGTCCCCAGGGAGAGGTTAGATAACGGCTTGGGGTCCCCAAGGAGAGGTTAGAGAACGGCTTGGGGTCCCCAGGGAGAGGTTAGAGAACGGCTGGGAGTCCCCAAGAAGAGGTTAGAGAACTGCTGGGAGTCCCCAAGGAGATGTTAGAGAACGGCTGGGGGTCCCCAGGGAGAGGTTTGAGAACAGCTGGGGGTCCCCGAGGAGAAGTTGGAGAATGGCTGGGGGTCCCCGAGGAGATGGTTGGGAACCACTAGTCTATAGAGAAATCACTGTCTGTTGTGACCTGGGACAGGGCCTACAGTGGTCTAAATTCACCATTTACTGCAGTAGTTCTCAGTAGCCCGAGGCCATGACATGTTACAGGAAATAATGAATGTATTAACCAGGGTTTGTGAGTTAAGGGAATGTAGAAACAGGTTAATCTGAGCTAAAGGAGTGTAGAAACAGGTTAATCTGAGCTAAGGGAGTGTTGAAACAGGTTCATCTGAGCTAAGGGAGTGTAGAAACAGGTTCATCTGAGCTAAGGGAGTGTAGAAACAGGTTCATCTGAGCTAAGGGAGTGTAGAAACAGGTTAATCTGAGTTAAGGGAGTGTAGAAACAGGTTAATCTGAGTTAAGGGAGTGTAGAAACAGGTTAATCTGAGCTAAGGGAGTGTAGAAACAGGTTAATCTGAGCTAAGGGAGTGTAGAAACAGGTTCATCTGAGTTAAGGGAGTGTAGACACAGGTTAATCTGAGCTAAGGGAGTGTAGAAACAGGTTCATCTGAGCTAAGGGAGTGTAGAAACAGGTTAATCTGAGCTAAGGGAGTGTAGTGACGTTGTTTTGATTAATGTGACGACAGCTGCTCATCAAATGATTAACGGTTTATACGTACGTGATTAAATGAATCAGGTAATTAGTAACTCATTAACCTGGGGCACCATGGGAAAGTTTGGTTTTATTGAGTTTCTATTTCCCAAATTAACTCAAAGAATATCAGAATATTGATTTTACAACAGTCGCTAATCAATCAATTTCCTCTATAGTCTAATTTTGAATGCCGCATAATCCGGGAACCTGCACAAACCCGAGTCCCATCAATGAGTCCGTACCACACCAATTGAGTTGATTATTTATTTGCTAACAAGCTAAAATGATAATGTAAGATACACAAGCACACAGTCTAGGCTATTGATTAGAACTTAGTACGATAAAACAGGTCCCTAGCAGACCAACACAATATGACACTTGTTACGCGAAATGGGGATTTAAAAGAGAGAGAAAGAGAGAAAAGCACACTTGTGTACATTTGTAAACTATGCTTAGTTTAGCCCCGAACTGCCGTCTCTTATGGGTCAGAATATAATGATTATAGTAATTACGTGTCTCTTCGTGGACGACTTTCTGCTTCTCTGATGACACACTTCTCTGGTTACAGGGTGTAACTCTCTGGTTGTCCTGACGATGTCAGGGTCCTTTTGTCTTAGTGGTCTGTTTCCTCGCCCGTGTTCTGAAGGGGGTCTTTTGAGAACAGCCAGCCCTGTAGCTCAGGGCTCACAGCGTAGGAATAAAAGCAGTGTAGACACACGATTGGATGGAGAGTGGTGACCGGGTGGTTGCATGGATTTGGTAGAAGGTTCCTTTGTCTTCAACCTCGTGTTGCGTTTTGGGGTTGCTGACCACTCAGACCTTGGCTGCAGCTCAGGGCCACTTAGTCTGATCTGTTCATTCTTAACTCACAGGTTGTATACCCTCGGGTCAGAAATGGGTGTCGCTGCCTTTAGGGCAATTCTCTGGGCGTAACTAGTTACGAGGCAAGGTCTGGATTTGACTCAGATCCGATTTAAACTAACTAACTAACTTCCCATTTCATCTTTACAGAAACATTCTCTTTGATCTGGACATTTTCCCCCCAACGTATCATATGCAAACATCAGGCACATACTAGGAAAACCCTTACAGTTACAGGCACATACTAGGAAAACCCTTACAGGTACAATGTTTAAACATCAGGCACATACTAGGAAAACCCTTACAGTTACAATGTTTAAACATCAGGCACATACTAGGAAAACCCTTACAGGTACAAACAAGCACATACTAGGAAAACCCTTACAGGTACAAACAAGCACATACTAGGAAAACCCTTACAGGTACAATGTTTTCGTTATAACGTCGTCCTTTAACTTTTAATAACATAACAAAAGAATGACATTACATTTTCATATTCCATCTCTCGTCACGAAACCCATCGTCCCAAAGTCCATTAATTGCATGTTAATGTTCTGAGGCCGATTCTCCATAGTGAGAGAGGAATTTTGTCTCCTGCCTTAGTTTTACAATGGGCGTGAGGTGTCATAAAATCACCCCATCTCCATACCTCTCCATCTCTTTCCCTCTGCTGGGTGTGAAAGATGTCTCCGTAGGATTGCGGTCCACGGTAACCTGACCCGAGCCGGCCAGTAATGACAGGAGTGTAGAAACAGGTCATTCTGAGCTAAGGGACTGTTTGTTGAAATGGTTGATTGTGAGTTCCCATGTGTCGCCCGTCATTGGTGTCTTAACGGCAGCTTTCTAGATGGACGGGACGGGCAGACTCAACCTGCAGGAGTTCAGACATCTCTGGAACAAGATCAAGCAGTGGCAGGTGAGCTCTTCCTTCTCCTCCTCGTCAGAAAGCTGCGTTTTCCCTCATTTCCCCTTTTATTGAACCTCCCAATGGCACTGTAGACCTAGTCGGATGTATACTGTAGATTTACAACTGCTCTGTTCCTTTAGGGAATTTTCCAACACTACAACTCGGACCAGGCTAGTAGCATCAACAGCTACGAAATGAGAAATGCTGTCAACGATGCAGGTAAGAGCATCTTAAAGTTGTGTTTACCAAGTTTAAATAGAATAAAATCTTCAGGTAGATTGGATCTCTGTCTCAGCAAACTGGTTAAATAAAGGTGATTTTGTTTTGTTTTTTTAAACTACAAGGAGATGGAAAGACATGTTGTTTTGTTTTAAATGGTAACTGAACAGCCTAATGTGTCTCTCCAATATCTCCCATCTCTGACGGTCATGTGACTGTTCAGGCTTCCGTCTCAACAATCAGCTCTATGACATCATCACCATGCGTTACGCCAACGAGGGCATGAACATCGACTTTGACAGCTTCATCAGCTGTCTGGTCCGGCTCGAAGCCATGTTCAGTAAGTCACACACAAACACCTCACCTCATCTCCGTATTACACTGATCCCAGATCTGTTTGTCCACTCCTGGCCATGCAGGTCTGGTTACTGTACATGGTGATGTAAAAAGGGCTTTATATTTGAGTTGGTTTGATTTATTTGACATTTAAAAACACAACTCATCCACACATATACAACCAGGCTGCGTCACATCCGGCCGTGATTGGGAGTCCCGTAGGGCGGCACACAATTATCCCAGCGTTTTCCAGGTTTGGCCGGGGTAGAACGTCATTATAAATAAGAATGTGTTCTTAATTGACATGCCTAGTTAAATAAAGGTTTAAAAAATCAATTAAAAATACAAAAAATAAACACATTTAAAACAACTCAACCACACATGTACACAACAAATTCAAAGTAAATGTGGATAACACAACCAAAGTTAAAAAATATATATATTTCAATTTTGGTCCTCTTAATTATATAAATGGATGATTTATTGATTGATTCATTACATGGGGTTTGTTTGCAGGGGCGTTCCAGGCCTTCGACCAGAATGGAGACGGTACGATCAGACTCAGTGTCTTGGAGGTAAGGATATGCTGCTCATTCTATCATACATTACGGAACAGAGTAACAACATGTTGTTACTTCCGCCTTTGGTCCAGCTCACGTTCAGCTCGCAGCTTATCTGTAACGGAGCGTTTCGTACCCTGTCGACATAGCCCCTTACTGCACAGGTATAAGGACGACAACCGTGTTACCAACCTAACTGACACTACCTGTCTATGTTGTGTTACCAACCTAACTGACACTACCTGTCTATGTTGTGTTACCAACCTAACTGACACTACCTGTCTATGTTGTGTTACCAACCTAACTGACACTACCTGTCTATGTTGTGTTACCAACCTAACTGACACTACCTGTCTATGTTGTGTTACCAACCTAACTGACACTACCTGTCTATGTTGTGTTACCAACCTAACTGACACTACCTGTCTATGTTGTGTTACTAACCTAACTGACACTACCTGTTATTGTTGTGTTACCAACCTAACTGACACTACCTGTCTATGTTGTGTTACCAACCTAACTGACACTACCTGTCTATGTTGTGTTACCAACCTAACTGACACTACCTGTCTAAGTTGTGTTACCAACCTAACTGACACTACCTGTCTATGTTGTGTTACCAAATTCAGCGGTTCTCAAACTTTTGGGTCCGGGGACCCCTTTCGTGAATTCATAACCAGAACACAACTCAGGGGAGATAAAAGAAGGGAGTTTTACTATGACTTCGGCAGTGCATGACCGGACGAACCAAGTCTCGGCGCTGGGAAGGAACATTTTAAAAGGCCCCTCATCTGAGAGCAGTTTTATATTTTACATTTTTACAGTTTTAAAGTTTAAATTACATTTATGTTTGAGTAAATACATTTTGAGGAAATACAAGAAGAATTGAGTTAAACCATGTATAATTGGTGGAGTACTGTGGATACCAATATCCCTGTGAGCCTCCCAGGCCCATGTTGCCCAGGGTTAAGAATTTACATTGTTGATTAAAAAAAATATTACATTGTATTGAACACTGAACAAAAATATGAACGCAACATGTAAAGTGTTGGTCCCATGTTTCATGAGCTGAAATAAAAGATCCCAGAAATTACGAACAAAGTTTATTTATCTCAAATATTGTGCACAAATGTGTTTACATCCTTGCTTGTGAGCATTTCTCCTTTGCCAAGATAATCCCTCCACCTGACAGGTGTGGCATATCAAGAAGCTGATTTAACAGCATGAACTTTACACAGGTGCACCTTGTGCTGTGATGCCACTCAAAAATGTGCAGTTTTGTCACACAACACAATGCCACAGATGTCACAAGTTTTGAGGGAGCGTACAATTGGCATAATGACTTCAGGAATATCCACCAGCGCTGTTGCCAGAGAATTGAATGTTAATTTCTCTACCATAAGCCACCGCCAACGTCGTTTCAGATTATTTGGCATCCCAAACGCCCTCACAACAGCAGACCACGTCAGTTCAGGACCTCGACATCTGGCTTCTTCACCTGCGGGATCTGGGACTAGCCACCCGGACAGCTGATGAAACTGCTACTGTTATTTCTACACAAACTGTAAGAAACCGTCTCAGGGAAGCTCAACTGCGACCTGACTGCAGTTCGGCATCGTAACCAACATCAATATGGCAAATGTTCCACCTTCGATGGCCACTGGCACGCTGGAGAAGTGTGCTTAAATGGTATTGGCAGGCATAAGCTACGAAAAACGAACACAATTGCATTTCATCAAAGGCAGTTTGAATGCACAAAGAATCCGTTGCGAGATCCTGAGGCCCGTTGTCGTGCCATTCATCAGCCGCCATCACCTCATGTTTCAGCATGATAATGCACGGCCCCATGTCTCAAGGATCTGTACACAATTCCTGGAAGCTGAAAATATCCCAGTTCTTCCATGGCCTGCGTACTCACCAGACATGTCAAATTGCCATCGATAAAATGCAATTGTGTTTGTTGTTCGTAGCTTATCCCTGCCCATACCATAACCCCACCGTCACCACGGGGCACTCTGTTCACAACGGTGACATCAGCAAACCGCTCACCCACAAGATGCAATACACACTGTCTGCCAGGTACAGTTGAAACCAGGATTCATCCATTAAGAGCACACTTCTCCAGCGTGCCAGTGGCCATCGAAGGTGGAACATTTGCCATATTGATGTCGGTTACGATGCCGAACTGCAGTCAGGTCAAGACCCTGGTGAGGACGACGATGTGCTTCCCTGAGACGGTTTCTGACAGTTTGTGCAGAAATTCTTCGGTTAAAGGAAACCCACAGTTTCATTAGCTGTCCCGGTGGCTGGTCTCAGATGATGAAGAAGATGGATGTGGAGGTCCTGGGTTGGCGTGGTTACACATGGTCTGCCGTTGTGAGGCCGGTTGGACGACCAAATTATAATAAAACGACGTTGGAGGCGGCTTATGGTAGAGAAATGAACATTACATTATCTGGCAACAGCTCTGGTGGACATTCCTGCAGTCAGCAGGCCAATTGCACGCTCCCTCAAAACTTGTGACATCTGTGGCCATTGTGTTGTGTGACAAAACTGCACATTTTTGAGTGACCTTTTATTGTCCCCAGCACAAGGTGCACCTGTGTAATGATCATACTGTTTAATCAGCTTCTTGATATGCTACACCTGTCAGGTGGAGGGATTATCTTGGCAAAGGAGAAATGCTCACTAGCAAGGATGTAAACAAATTTGTACACAAAATTGTAGAGAAATATGCTTTTTGTGAGTAAGGAACATTTCTGCGATCTTTAATCATTTCAGCTCGTGTTCCACTACGTATTTTTGTTCAATGTATATAGAGAGAGATCTGATTTGTTCAACTGATACTACCCCTCTATGTCTCTCCTCTATGTCTCTCCTCTATGTCTCTCCTCTATGTCTCCCCTCTATGTCTCTCCTCTGTCTCTCCTCTATGTCCTAACTGATACTACCCCTCTATGTCTCCCCTCTATGTCTCCCCTCTGTCTCTCCTCTATGTCTCTCCTCTATGTCTCTCCTCTATGTCTCTCCTCTATGTCTCCCCTCTATGTCTCTCCTCTGTCTCTCCTCTATGTCCTAACTGATACTACCCCTCTATGTCTCTCCTCTATGTCTCCCCTCTATGTCCTAACTGATACTACCCCTCTATGTCTCTCCTCTATGTCTCTCCTCTATGTCCTAACTGATAATACCTCTCTATGTCTCTCCTCTATGTCCTAACTGATACTACCCCTCTATGTCTCCCCTCTATGTCTCTCCTCTATGTCCTAACTGATACTACCCCTCTATGTCTCCCCTCTATGTCTCTCCTCTATGTCTCTCCTCTATGTCTCCCCTCTATGTCTCTCCTCTATGTCTCCCCTCTATGTCTCTCCTCTATGTCTCTCCTCTATGTATCTCCTTTATGTCT
Source organism: Oncorhynchus clarkii lewisi (assembly GCF_045791955.1). NCBI lineage: Eukaryota > Metazoa > Chordata > Actinopteri > Salmoniformes > Salmonidae > Oncorhynchus > Oncorhynchus clarkii. Next base: position 63,147,421 of record NC_092165.1, read on the forward strand.
CTCCTCTATGTCTCTCCTCTATGTCCTAACTGATAATACCCCTCTATGTCTCTCCTCTATGTCCAGTGGCTCCAGCTGACCATGTATGCCTAGATTTCCAGAAAGGTGTTCTCAGCCAATCGGCCTCTCTGGTGACACCCACCCAACGTGAAGAACAGAGGCGAACTACCAGCATTTACCTCAGTCGTGACAGTGCCAGACCGTAGCGCTAACCCTGCCAGTACCACATCCACCACCTTCGTCCTGTTCACCTCACGTCATCCCCCAGTCCTCGCAATAGACTGCTACTCTTACCAGTCCATACTACTTACAACTCCATCACATCCTTCTCCATCTCTCTCTCCCTCCAACCTTCTCCATCTCTCTCTCTCTCTCCCTCTAACCTTCTCCTTCCCCATCTCTCTCTCCCTCTAACCTTCTCCTTCCCCATCTCACTCTCTCTCTCTCCCTCTAACCTTCTCCATCTCTCTCTCCCTCTAACCTTCTCCTTCCCCATCTCACTCTCTCTCTAACCTTCTCCTTCCATCTCTCTCTCCCTCTAACCTTCTCCTTCCCCATCTCACTCTCTCTCTAACCTTCTCCTTCCCCATCTCACTCTCTCTCTAACCTTCTCCTTCCATCTCTCTCTCCCTCTAACCTTCTCCTTCCCCATCTCACTCTCTCTCTAACCTTCTCCTTACCCATCTCCCTCTCCCTCTAACCTTCTCCATCTCTCTCTCCCTCTAACATTCTCCTTCCCCATCTCTCTCTCACTCTAACCTTCTCCTTCCCTCTCTCTCTCCCGCTAACCTTCTCCTTCCCTCTTCACTAGGTCTCAGGTTTCTCTCGTTTCCTCTCCTAACCATGTCCATTTCCCAGTATTACTGAAATGTCAGTCTCTTCTGAATCGGCATTTTTTGTATTTTTTATTTACAGACCCCCCCCCCCCCCCCCCCCCTCCTTACCACATGTACAAGTCTTTCTCTCAGGCATCCAACACACACAACCTCTCTTTTTCTGTCATGATACCAGAGTGAGGTATCAGAGCCACTGCTTCATGATCCATCAAATATCCATCTTTTCAAATATTCACTGTTTCATTCCTCTGGGAAAATCTGCGCCTGGCGTTCAAAGCCTTTTGCCTGCTGGCTAATCGAACCCTCCTCTATAATACCTAATGTCATATGTTTCCCACCCGATATCAACCCTACCCAGCGTGGTGCTCTGCCAAGCCTCTTCTCCACATCGCTCCAGTGAAGACCACAGTTCTCTAATGGACAACGGAGGGACTGGAGACGTGGTGGAAAAGGACCAGTGCTTCTTTCCTTCAGTTTCAGGCTTCCTGACCCAGAACCAGCCAGTCGGTCCGTGGGAACCGGAATAATCCCCCTATCAGGTTCTGAAACACTGATACACAGATTCGACAGAAAAGTGTCTGTAGAATCTGTCAGTCCTACCAATGGACCAATGAGACTGACATAGAACAGACAGAACCGGCTAAGAACACTACTCCTCCTCCTTACCCTCCGCTGTACAACCAGGACCATGTAGAAGCCTCCTTAGCTCCTCCTCCTCGTTAACCTGCGTTGTACGACCAGGACCAGGCAGAAGCCTCCCTAGTTTCTCCTCCTCCTCCTCCTCCTCCTCCTCCTCCTCAGCTGTACGACCAGGACCAGGCAGAAGCCTCCCTAGCTCCTCCTCCTCCTCCTCCTCCTCCTCAGCTGTACGACCAGGACCAGGCAGAAGCCTCCCTAGCTCCTCCTCCTCCTCCTCCTCCTCCGCTGTACGACCAGGACCAGGCAGAAGCCTCCCTAGTTTCTCCTCCTCCTCCTCCTTAAACTGCGTTGTACGACCAGGACCAGGCAGAAGCCTCCCTAGTTCCTCCTCCTCCTCCTCCTCCTCTTCCGCTGTACGACCAAGACCAGGCAGAAGCCTCCCTAGCTCCTCCTCCTCCTCCTCCTCCTCCGCTGTACGACCAGGACCAGGCAGAAGCCTCCCTAGTTTCTCCTCCTCCTCCTCCTTAACCTGCGTTGTACGACCAGGACCAGGCAGAAGCCTCCCTAGTTCCTCCTCCTCCACCTCTTCCGTTGTACGACCAAGACCAGGCAGAAGCCTCCCTAGTTCCTCCTCCTCCTCCTCCTCCTCTTCCGCTGTACGACCAAGACCAGGCAGAAGCCTCCCTAGTTCCTCCTCCTCCTCCTCCTCCTCCTCCTCTTCCGCTGTACGACCAAGACCAGGCAGAAGCCTCCCTAGTTCCTCCTCCTCCTCCTCCTCTTCCGCTGTACGACCAAGACCAGGCTGAAGCCTCCCTAGTTCCTCCTCCTCCTCCTCCTCCTCCGCTGTACGACCAGGACCAGGCAGAAGCCTCCCTAGTTCCTCCTCCTCCTCCTCCTCCGCTGTACGACCAGGACCAGGCTGAAGCCTCCCTAGTTCCTCCTCCTCCTCCTCCTCCTCCTCCGCTAAACAACCAGGACCAGGCTGAAGCCTCCCTAGTTCCTCCTCCTCCTCCTCCTCCTCCGCTGAACAACCAGGACCAGGCTGAAGCCTCCCTAGTTCCTCCTCCTCCTCCTCCTCCGCTGTACGACCAGGACCAGGCTGAAGCCTCCCTAGTTCCTCCTCCTCCTCCTCCTCTGAACAACCAGGACCAGGCTGAAGCCTCCCTAGCCTGGTGAAGAGCTCCCTACAGGGTGGGTTCAACGTATGAAGACGTGAATATGACTATGGGTTGGACTGTTTTTTTTTGTGGTTTCATACTAAAGCTTCGGTCAAATGAGTGTAATGCATTTTTAAACATTTTAACCCAATAAATAATTGTGTAGTTATTGGTTGCTCTGCTTGTATCCGTAGTTCTCCAGTGAATTCTAGGATATTTATCAAAAACAGTCAAATCTGTTGAAGTGAGCTAAACCGCTGTTCAGTCAGAGTCCTTTTAGTTCAAGACATTCTTATCAAGCACATACACAACTACAAATGAAAGACAAAATAAAACAGAGGCTTGTATTATGTTGCAAATATATATATATATATATATATATAATTTATATTTCAAGGTTTGTTCTATTTGATAACATTCTCTAATAAAATATCTGTAGCACAACCGGTCGGCAAAAACTGGTTAACAAATTGATCGTAGAAACTCGGGGATGATCAGATTAAAGGACCGGGGGTATGTTTTGCCTCAGATAATAGGGGAGGAGTTTAGGTTACACGTCTGTAGGTATCTCTTCCTGAAGATGACGACCTCTGTTAGAGATCACAGGTTGACCAGAGAGAGACCTCAGCACAACACACACCTTCAACAACCCCCCGCGTGTGTACAACCCGGAGCTGCCCACTACACGGATAAGGTGTCACAACGACCAGATCATTGGTTGAACATTCTTTCACATTGATATAAAATATAATTATGTGTGTTTTTTAATACAATAACAGAAAAGAAAGTTTGGTGCGCGATGATGCATCAGCTTGGTTCGTGTCATGTGTGTAATCAGAGGTGCTTTGAGGGATGGCGTGGGAATTGGGTCCTGATTCTGTTCCTCAATCTCTTCAACCCCTCAACATACCATCTTCCTCTCTACACAAACAGTCATCCTTCAAAACAAACATTTACTTACTGTGTGTTAGCCTCCCTGCTCTATTTAAACAAACACTTACTGTGGGACTTACTTACTGTGGGATATCCTCCCTGCTCTATTTAAACAAACACTTACTGTGGGACTTACTTACTGTGGGACTTACTTACTGTGGGATAGCCTCACTACTCTATTTAAACAAACACTTACTGTGGGACTTACTTACTGTGGGATAGCCTCACTACTCTATTTAAACAAACACTTACTGTGGGATATCCTCACTACTCTATTTAAACAAACACTTACTGTGGGACTTACTTACTGTGGGACTTACTTACTGTGGGATAGCCTCACTACTCTATTTAAACAAACACTTACTGTGGGAGTTACTTACTGTGGGATATCCTCCCTGCTCTATTTAAACAAACACTTACTTACTGTGGGATAGCCTCCCTGCTCTACTTAAACAAACACTTACTGTGGGACTTACTTACTGTGGGACTTACTTACTGTGGGACTTACTTACTGTGGGATAGCCTCACTACTCTATTTAAACAAACACTTACTGTGGGACGTACTTACTGTGGGATAGCCTCCATGCTCTATTTAAACAAACACTTACTGTGGGACTTACTTACTGTGGGATAGCCTCACTACTCTATTTAAACAAACACTTACTGTGGGACTTACTTACTGTGGGATAGCCTCACTACTCTATTTAAACAAACACTTACTGTGGGATATCCTCACTACTCTATTTAAACAAACACTTACTGTGGGACTTACTTACTGTGGGACTTACTTACTGTGGGATAGCCTCACTACTCTATTTAAACAAACACTTACTGTGGGAGTTACTTACTGTGGGATATCCTCCCTGCTCTATTTAAACAAACACTTACTTACTGTGGGATATCCTCCCTGCCTTATTTAAACAAACACTTACTGTGGGACTTACTTACTGTGGGACTTACTTACTGTGGGATAGCCTCACTACTCTATTTAAACAAACACTTACTGTGGGACGTACTTACTGTGGGATAGCCTCCCTGCTCTATTTAAACAAACACTTACTTACTGTGGGATAGCCTCCCTGCTCTACTTAAACAAACACTTACTGTGGGACTTACTTACTGTGGGACTTACTTACTGTGGGATAGCCTCACTACTCTATTTAAACAAACACTTACTGTGGGATAGCCTCCCTGCTCTACTTAAACAAACACTTACTGTGGGATAGCCTCCCTGCTCTACTTAAACAAACACTTACTGTGGGATAGCCTCCCTGCTCTACTTAAACAAACACTTACTGTGGGACGTACTTACTGTGGGATAGCCTCCATGCTCTATTTAAACAAACACTTACTGTGGGACTTACTTACTGTGGGATAGCCTCACTACTCTATTTAAACAAACACTTACTGTGGGACGTACTTACTGTGGGATAGCCTCCATGCTCTATTTAAACAAACACTTACTGTGGGACTTACTTACTGTGGGATAGCCTCACTACTCGATTTAAACAAACACTTACTGTGGGACTTACTTACTGTGGGATAGCCTCACTACTCTATTTAAACAAACACTTACTGTGGGATATCCTCACTACTCTATTTAAACAAACACTTACTGTGGGACTTACTTACTGTGGGACTTACTTACTGTGGGATAGCCTCACTACTCTATTTAAACAAACACTTACTGTGGGAGTTACTTACTGTGGGATATCCTCCCTGCTCTATTTAAACAAACACTTACTTACTGTGGGATATCCTCCCTGCCTTATTTAAACAAACACTTACTGTGGGACTTACTTACTGTGGGACTTACTTACTGTGGGATAGCCTCACTACTCTATTTAAACAAACACTTACTGTGGGACGTACTTACTGTGGGATAGCCTCCCTGCTCTATTTAAACAAACACTTACTTACTGTGGGATAGCCTCCCTGCTCTACTTAAACAAACACTTACTGTGGGACTTACTTACTGTGGGACTTACTTACTGTGGGATAGCCTCACTACTCTATTTAAACAAACACTTACTGTGGGATAGCCTCCCTGCTCTACTTAAACAAACACTTACTGTGGGATAGCCTCCCTGCTCTACTTAAACAAACACTTACTGTGGGATAGCCTCCCTGCTCTACTTAAACAAACACTTACTGTGGGACTTACTTACTGTGGGATAGCCTCACTACTCTATTTAAACAAAAACTTACTGTGGGACATACTTACTGTGGGGTAGCCTCCCTGCTCTATTTAAACAAACACTTACTGTGGGATAGCCTCCCTGCTCTACTTAAACAAACACTTACTGTGGGATAGCCTCCCTGCTCTACTTAAACAAACACTTACTGTGGGATAGTCTCCCTGCTCTATTTAAACAAACACTTACTGTGGGACTTACTTACTGTGGGATAGCCTCCCTACTCTATTTAAACAAACACTGACTGTGGGACTTACTTACTGTGGGATAGCCTCACTACTCTATTTAAACAAACACTTACTGTGGGACTTACTTACTGTGGGACTTACTTACTGTGGGACTTACTTACTGTGGGATATCCTCCCTGCTCTATTTAAACAAACACTTACTGTGGGATAGTCTCCCTGCTCTATTTAAACAAACACTTACTGTGGGACTTACTTACTGTGGGATAGCCTCCCTGCTCTATTTAAACAAACACTTACTGTGGGATAGCCTCCCTGCTCTACTTAAACAAACACTTACTGTGGGATAGCCTCCCTGCTCTATTTAAACAAACACTTACTGTGGGACTTACTTACTGTGGGATATCCTCCCTGCTCTATTTAAACAAACACTTACTTACTGTGGGACTTACTTACTGTGGGATAGCCTCCCTGCTATATTTAAACACTTACTTACAGTGGGACTTACTTACTGTGGGATATCCTCCCTGCTCTATTTAAACAAACACTTACTTACTGTGGGACTTGCTTACTGTGGGATAGCCTCCCTGCTATATTTAAACACTTACTTACTGTGGGACTTACTTACTGTGGGACTTACTTACTGTGGGATATCCTCCCTGCTATATTTAAACGAACACGCACATTCTGGATGCCTTCCACAAAAGATTCACAGCAATACCCAATAATTACTAGTAAGTACAATCCCACTCATTCATATGAGTTAAATAAAGGTGAAATAAAATAAACTAACAAACAGGGATTACTTTGAATTTTTATCACGTTTGTCTCAACAATGAGGACAAATGATCTACCCTCATCATACACACCTGTTCACGTATAGGAACACAGTGAAGCGACACTAGAAAATATAATAGAACCGTCACTAGAACACATTCTAGAACCATCACTAGAACACATTATAGAATCGACACTAGAAAATATTATAGATCCCAACTTCACTCCAAACACAACAAGACACTAGCATCCCGACTTCACTCCAAACACAACAAGACACTAGCATCCCGACTTCACTCCAAACACAACAAGACACTAGCATCCCGACTTCAGTCCAAACACAACAAGACACTAGCATCCCAACTTCACAACAAGACACTAGCATCCCAACTTCACTCCAAACACAACAAGACACTAGCATCCTGACTTCACAACAAGACACTAGCATCCCAACTTCACAACAAGACACTAGCATCCCGACTTCACTCCAAACACAACAAGACACTAGCATCCCGACTTCACTCCAAACACAACAAGGCACTAGCATCCCGACTTCCCTCCAAACACTCACAAAAAAACACATATTTTCACCCATGCCATACAGTAGCAAACAACGTATTTTTGTACCAGTCAGGGTTTGATCCATTTTAAAGTGTATCTGCAAATGTTTCAATAGAAAAACTCCAAACACAACAAGACACTAGCATCCTAACTTCACAACAAGACACTAGCATCCCAACTTCACTCCAAACACAACAAGACACTAGCATCCCAACTTCACTCCAAACACAACAAGACACTAGCATCCCAACTTCACTCCAAACACAACAAGACACTAGCATCCCAACTTCACTCCAAACACAACAAGACACTAGCATCCCAACTTCACTCCAAACACAACAAGACACTAGCATCCCAACTTCACTCCAAACACAACAAGACACTAGCATCCCAACTTCACAACAAGACACTAGCATCCCGACTTCACAACAAGACACTAGCATCCCAACTTCACTCCAAACACAACAAGACACTAGCATCCCAACTTCACTCCAAACACAAAAAGACACTAGCATCCCAACTTCACTCCAAACACAACAAGACACTAGCATCCCAACTTCACAACAAGACACTAGCATCCCGACTTCACAACAAGACAATAGCATCCCAACTTCACTCCAAACACAACAAGACACTAGCATCCTGACTTCACAACAAGACACTAGCATCCCAACTTCACTCCAAACACAACAAGACACTAGCATCCCAACTTCACAACAAGACACTAGCATCCCAACTTCACTCCAAACACTACAAGACACTAGCATCCCGACTTCACAACAAGACACTAGCATCCCAACTTCACTCCAAACACAACAAGACACTAGCATCCCGACTTCACTCCAAACACAACAAGACACTAGCATCCCGACTTCACTCCAAACACAACAAGACACTAGCATCCCAACTTCACAACAAGACACAAGCCTCCCGACTTCACAACAAGACACTAGCATCCCGACCTCACTCCAAACACAACAAGACACTAGCATCCCAACTTCACTCCAAACACAACAAGACACTAGCATCCCGACTTCACTCCAAACACTCACAAAAAAAACACATCTTTTCACCCATGCCATACAGTAGCAAACAATGTATTTTTGTACCAGTCAGGGTTTGATCCATTTTAAAGTGTATCTGCAAATGTTTCAATAGAAAAACATAACAATGGCTCTCATACCTGGAGACAAATGTATTTTCTTTGTTGACAATCCGTCAGTCAGTCAGTCCTGTGTTCCTTTGTCTTACTTGGTCAGTGGTTGGAGCAACTGCCACTAGGCAGGGTTTATTCATTCGCGATGAGAGAACCATGGACAAGAAGAGATGTGTTAGTTGGCAAAAAAACTAGAACACTACACATCTCATAACAAAACAACAGGTTGGATTCCAACAGATTCATCGTCATTATTCTCTGATATGGATGGTCACCGTAGCCTGGATACCAGTCTGTTTGTGCTATCATTCCACTCCTTGTCATTGTCAAACATTGACATGTGACACAGAGTACACGAGTGGAATGTTAGTACAAAACAGATCTAGATTTCAGGCTAGGAGTCACCTGGTTACATAGCCTGGTTGAACCAACCTGAATCAACATTCTCAACACTGTTTCAAAGATGCGCTCATCATTCAGACTGGTTTTACCAGGCTATTTTATAGAGTGGGTCCCAGGATGAGGAGCTCCAATATGGGAGTTAAAGAGGTGGTGGAGGAGGGGGTAGGGAAGGTCTGGGGTCAGGGGCGTGGGTCGTTCCACTTGAGACTCCTCCTCAGCATGTGGCAGCATGTGCTTGGGCGCCCCCTGTAGGCTGGGAGACAGAAACACACAGACACACAACAGGTTCCAGTTGTTCATTATAGCACAGAAAGAATGAACATTGAGGCACACAACACAAACACTAGGTCTGTCGATATACAGTTCATTCAGAAAGTATTCAGACCCCTTGTCTTTTACCCCATTTTGTTACGTTACAGCCTTATTCTACAATGTATTAAATTGTTTTTTTCCCCTCATCAATCTACACACAATACCCCATATTGACAAAGCAAAAATATGTTTTTTGAATTTCTGCCAATTTATATTAAAAAAATACAAAAAAACATAAACATAAGTACTCAGACCCTTTGCATAATAATTACACATTTACATAAGTATTCAGACATTTTACTCAGTACTTTGTTGAAGTACCTTTGGCAGCGATTGCAGCCTTGAGTCTTCTTGGGTATGATGCTACAAGCTTGGCACACCTGTATTTGGGGAGTTTCTCCCATTCTTCTCTGCAGATCCTTTCAAGGTCTGCCAGGGTGAATGGGCATCGTCACTGCACAGCTATTTTCAGGTCTCTCCAGAGATGTTTGATCGGGGTCAAATCCGAGCTCTGGCTGGGCCTCTCAAGGTCATTCAGAGACTTGTCCCGAAGCCACTCCTGCATTGTCTTGGCAGTGAAGGTGAACCTTCATCCCAGTCTGAGGTCCTGAGCGCTCTGAAGCAGGTTTTCATCAATGATCTCTCTGTACTTTGCTCTGTTCATCTTTCCCTCTTTTCCTAGTCTCCCAGTCCCTGCCACTGAAAAACATCCCCACAGCATGATGCTGCCACCACTATGCTTCACCGTAGGGATGCTGCCACCACCATGCTTCACCGTAGGGATGCTGCCACCACCATGCTTCACTGTAGGGATGCTGCCACCACCATGCTTCACCGTAGGGATGCTGCCACCACCATGCTTCACCGTAGGGATGGTGTCGGGTTTCCTCCAGACGTGACCCTTGGCATTCAGGCCAAAGAGTTCAAACTTGGCTTCATCAGACCAGAGAATCTTGTTTCTCATGGTCTGAGTCCTTTAGGTGCCTTTTGGCAAACTCAGAACGGGCTGTCATGTGCCTTTTACTGGGGATGGGGCTTCCCGTCTGGCCACTCTATCGTAAAGGCCTGATTGATGGAGTGTTGCAGAGATGGCTGTCCTTCTGGAAGGTTCTCCCATCTCCACAGAGGAACTCTGGAGCTCTGCCAGAGTGACCATTGGGTTCTTGGTCACCTCTCTGTCACCTCTCTGTCTTTGAAGTGAAACTCAAAGAAAACAATAAATGCAAAACGAAACGTGAAGCTGCTATAGTGCTCACAGGCAACTATACATAGTCAAGATCCCACAAAGCACAAAGGGGAAATGGCTGCCTAAATAGGATCCCCAATCAGAGACAACGATAAACAGCTGCCTCTGATTGGGAACCATACCTGGCCAACATCAAACCATAATTACCTAGATGACCCATCCTAGTCACACCCCGACCTAACCAACATAGAGAATAAAAAGCTCTCTATGGTCAGGGCGTGACACTGACCAAGACCCTTCTCCCCAAATTGTTCAGTTTGGCAGGGCAGCCAGCTCTAGGAAGAGTCTTGGTGGTTCCAAACTTATTCCATTGAAGAATGATGGAGGCCACTATGCTCTTGGGGACATCCCATTCTGCAGAAGTGTTTTGGTACCCTTCCCCAGATCTGTGCCTCGACACAATCCTGTCTTGGAGCTCTACGGACAATTCCTTCGACCTCATGGCTTTGTTTTTGCTCTGACATGCACTGTCAACTGTGGGTCTGAAGACTTATGTAAATATGTGCTGCTGAAGGTGCTCCAACACTCCAAAGACTAGAGAACAGCCATGCCACTGGAGGGAAAGAGGAAACAGAGGGAGGGTGTTAAGATCAGAGAACAGCCATGCCACTGGAGGGAAAGAGGAAACAGAGGGAGGGTGTTAAGATCAGAGAACAGCCATGCCACTGGAGGGAAAGAGGAAACAGAGGGAGGGTGTTAAGATCAGAGAACAGCCATGCCACTGGAGGGAAAGAGGAAACAGAGGGAGGGTGTTAAGATCAGAGAACAGCCATGCCACTGGAGGATAAGAGGAAACAGAGGGAGGGAGTTAAGATCAGAGAACAGCCATGCCACTGGAGGATAAGAGGAAACAGAGGGAGGGAGTTAAGATCAGAGAACAGCCATGCCACTGGAGGATAAGAGGAAACAGAGGGAGGGAGTTAAGATCAGAGAACAGCCATGCCACTGGAGGATAAGAGGAAACAGAGGGAGGGTGTTAAGATCAGAGAACAGCCATGCCTCTGGAGGGAAAGAGGAAACAGAGGGAGGGAGTTAAGATCAGAGAACAGCCATGCCACTGGAGGGAAAGAGGAAACAGAGGGAGACATAAGATACAGAACACACACAAACTGAACACACACAAACTGAACACACACTCCCTTCAGAAAGTGATAGATAATAGATACTAAATCTACTGACCTAAGTTTTCATACATCTCAAGAGTTGCGGCGTGGTGAGGGTCAATTACTTGAATTGCTCAAATTGCGTTTCTACAGAATGAACAGAATGAGCCCGTTTGATGTTCAGTTACCAGATGACATGGAACACACTGGGTTGTTCTGAACAGAATGAGCCTGTTTGTTTATGGTGAAGAAACTTCTCCACGGCAACACACCTGAATGCACTCAGGACTCCTTTCTATGCGCACCGAAATGATGATCTGTTTGTCTGAATTGCCCTGTGAAAGCCTGACACTAAGATCCTATTTTATAACTTAGCTGGTCATGTTGGCAATAGAACAAGCTTTCAAGTCATGCCCACTTGAACCAGACTGAGAATTGTATAATGGGAATGCAGGGCTGTGTTCCAAAACTGTAGTTCCTCAACGGCACAGCTAGGAGAGATCAACAAAGTACCTTATAGTTGAAGACTCTTCTTTGAGTCATAAAAGTGCATTGAACTGAGTTAGGAACTGTGAACACTTTGGAGAGGTGTGTGTCCACTTGGTGGCAACAGTTAAGACTGGCGCCAAGCCGAACACTGCTAGGTGAACTGAACTAGTGTGCTAGCATACTGCTTTAAAAGACCTTCACTTATAAAAACTAGAAAAAAGTGGCAATATACACTTCCTCAAAATAGTCAGAGTTAATCTAAGATAACTCAAGAAACCTGGCCCCTCTCAAGGCGTCTCAAGGAGGTTTGTCTGTCTCTCCTCAGACTGGAACACCCAGAAGAGGTGGAGGTTTGTCTGTCTCTCCTCAGACTGGAACACCCAGAGGAGGTTTGTCTGTCTCTCCTCAGACTGGGACACCCAGAGGACCCTCGGGGTGCCTCTCTGAGGGGTGTGGGTGAGCCTCCTTATGGGGCAGGGATGGGTAGGGAGACCAGCGACAGACCTTGTCTAGTTTAGGATTACTACCGAAAGCCTTGGGTCCCATATCCATCCCGCTGTTACGATCCCGTTCTGCTCTGCCTCCACTGCCTGGCCCTTCCTGGGTCACGTTGTGGTGTCCACCTGACCGTCTCGGTGGAGCAGATCGAAGGACCTGGCTGGCGAGGTCCCCCAGCTAGCACAGTGGATCTGGCCTGATTCCGGCTGAGAGTCGGGGCACTCGGCTGAGAGTCAGACATGTGGCCCGAGTCTGTGCCGCTTTCGGCAGTATTACTTATGGGTAGGATGCGGGGATTGGGGCTCGGGCTAATCCGGTGAGAGTTATCTGGCCTAAATGTATTACTTGGGGCTCTGGCCGATTGGGGCTACTCTCTGGCAGATGATTACATTTCATTATTTATTTATTTTCCCATATATTCCTCACCGCACAATTGGCCCAGCGTTGTCCGAGTTGGGGGAGGGTTTGGCCGGCATGTCCTTGTCCCATTGCGCTGTAGCTACTCCTGTGGCGGGCCGGGCGCATGCACATGGTCCCCAGGTGTATGTTGTTTCCTCCGACACAATTTTTTTTTTGGTGGATGGGTATAATTTGTATGTAAAAAAATGTATAATAGTAATATTTAAAATGACTAAATCTGGTCATTTTGTTTACATTTATTTAAATTTGCATCGGGGCGCTTCTGGGGGATGCTGGTGAGATGCCGGCAAAGTCGGCTGAATTCCGGTAGACGGTAACGGCCCGATGTACTTGGGCCGATTCTGGGCAGTCATTCATTTTGATTCCGGGCCGATTCAATCAGTTGCTTCTGGGCCGATTCCCCATTGCTAGCTGGGCCATCCTGTGCTGCTTAGCCCTTCCATCATGACAGGAAAGAACTCCTTCAAGACTGTTGGAAAAGCATTCCAGGTGAATCTGGTTGAGAGAATGCCTAGAGTATGCAAAGCTGTCACCAAGGCAAAGGGTGGCAACTTTGAAGAATCTCAAATATATTTTGATTTAACACTTTTGTGTTATTTCATAGTTGTGATGTCATCACTATTATTATACAATGTAGTAAATATATTTTTTTTAAATAAAGAATCGTGGAATCACTAGTAAGTAGGTGTGTCCAAACGTTTGACCAGTACTGTAGTTAGAACCTGTTTTAGGAAAATCTACCGCAAAATAGGCCACCTTCTTTATTACTTTACCAAACATGTCATGACATTAGTGATTGTTCAAATCTGTTAAATTTGTGAACGTCTAAATTACCATTTGCGCCATTTAAAACAGTGTGTGTCCCTCCGATAGCCGAGGGGAGACGGGCTAAGTAAAGGGCTCCATTTTGTTCTTCTGAGCATGTGCAATGTGTCTGCCTCCGACGTGAAATCACAAAAGTTTGACTTCCAGACAAAATTACTTCCTTACTTATTTTAAGGTTAAGGAAGTGTGTAGGTGTCATTCTGTATCATAGAGCTATTAAAGTTATTTAGATCCGCCTGCTCGAGACAAATTCAGAGATTGCTTTGCCATGTCTGCGCTGTGAAGCAGATGAGCCGGAAAAATGTTTTTCCGAAGACCGCCCCTTTGAATGAACGTCGTAGTGACGTAATACATGTATGATGTATCCAACCACCAGAGGGAGACAAATACACATTTATTCAACAGAGAATGTTGACATGGTGCTTGAAAAGTTTTTTTTAAACCTTTATTTAACTAGGCAATTCAGTTAATAATGTTATTTACAATGACAGCCTACCGCTGTGACATTGGGCCAATTGGGTAGCCTAATGGTTAGAGCCGTAGAGCAGTAACCAGAATGGTTGCTAGTTCAAACCCTCGAGCTGACAAGGTACAAATCTGTCATTCTGAAAATGCAGTTAACCCACTGTTCCTAGGCCGTCATTGAAAATAAGAATTTGTTCTTAACTGACTTGCCTAGTTAAATAAAGGTTAAAAAAAACAATGGTGTGCTGTTCTATGGGAGTCCCAATCACAGTCAGATGTGATGCAGCTTGGATTTCAACCCAGGATTTTGCAGTGATGGAATTTGATTTTATTTTTTGCACTGAGATGCACTGTCTTAGACCGCTGTGCCTTTTAGGAGCCCTGGAAGGTCTGCATGGCTGTCGTCTGACTTCTAAATCAAAGAGTTCTTAAAATGGTTCTCCTATGGGGACAGCTGAAGAACCCTTTTCGGCATCTTTTTTTTCTCAGAGTGTAGCGTGCAAATCAAATCAAGCTTTATTCACACAGCACATTTCAGACACGGAGAGACCTTAAAACCGGTGTAACGTGTGTTCTCCGTCTGGTCTTGGTCAGTACCCGTGCTGCAGCCTTCTGTATGTTATGCAGTTGACCAATGGCTTTCTTGGGTAGACCAGACAGGAGAGCATTGCAGTAGTCAAGCCGGCTTGTAATGGATGAGTCTCTCTGTATCAGCCTGAGAGAGAAACAGCTGCACCTTGGCAATGTTCCTCAGGTGGTAAACATCTATTTTGGTCACATTCCTAATGTGTGATGCACAATTGAGTTCAGAATCTAAATTAACACCTAGGTTTCTTACCATGTGTTTTATCTTTATTGCCTGTGAATTAAAATGTGATTCTGTGTGTTAATTGTCACATGTGCAGTGAAATGCTGAATACAACAGGTGTAGTAGACCTTACAGTGAAATGCTGAATACAACAGGTGTAGTAGACCTTACAGTGAAATGCTGAATACAACAGGTGTAGTAGACCTCACAGTGAAATGCTGAATACAACAGGTGTAGTAGACCTTACAGTGAAATGCTGAATACAACAGGTGTAGTAGACCTCACAGTGAAATGCTGAATACAACAGGTGTAGTAGACCTTACAGTGAAATGCTGAATACAACAGGTGTAGTAGACCTCACAGTGAAATGCTGAATACAACAGGTGTAGTAGACCTCACAGGGAAATGTTGAATACAACAGGTGTAGTAGACCTTACAGTGAAATGCTGAATACAACAGGTGTAGTAGACCTTACAGTGAAATGCTGAATACAACAGGTGTAGTAGACCTTACAGTGAAATGCTGAATACAACAGGTGTAGTAGACCTTACAGTGAAATGCTGAATACAACAGGTGTAGTAGACCTTACAGTGAAATGCTGAATACAACAGGTGTAGTAGACCTTACAGTGAAATGCTGAATACAACAGGTGTAGTAGACCTTACAGTGAAATGCTGAATACAACAGGTGTAGTAGACCTTACAGTGAAATGCTGAATACAACAGGTGTAGTATACCTCACAGTGAAATGCTGAATACAACAGGTGTAGTAGACCTCACAGTGAAATGCTGAATACAACAGGTGTAGTAGACCTTACAGTGAAATGCTGAATACAACAGGTGTAGTAGACCTCACAGTGAAATGCTGAATACAACAGGTGTAGTAGACCTTACAGTGAAATGCTGAATACAACAGGTGTAGTAGACCTTACAGTGAAATGCTGAATACAACAGGTGTAGTAGACCTTACAGTGAAATGCTGAATACAACAGGTGTAGTATACCTCACAGTGAAATGCTGAATACAACAGGTGTAGTAGACCTCACAGTGAAATGCTGAATACAACAGGTGTAGTAGACCTTACAGTGAAATGCTGAATAAAACAGGTGTAGTAGACCTCACAGTGAAATGCTGAATACAACAGGTGTAGTAGACCTTACAGTGAAATGCTGAATACAACAGGTGTAGTAGACCTTACAGTGAAATGCTGAATACAACAGGTGTAGTATACCTCACAGTGAAATGCTGAATACAACAGGTGTAGTAGACCTCACAGTGAAATGCTGAATACAACAGGTGTAGTAGACCTTACAGTGAAATGCTGAATACAACAGGTGTAGTAGACCTCACAGTGAAATGCTGAATACAACAGGTGTAGTAGACCTTACAGTGAAATGCTGAATACAACAGGTGTAGTAGACCTTACAGTGAAATGCTGAATACAACAGGTGTAGTAGACCTTACAGTGAAATGCTGAATACAACAGGTGTAGTATACCTCACAGTGAAATGCTGAATACAACAGGTGTAGTAGACCTCACAGTGAAATGCTGAATACAACAGGTGTAGTAGACCTTACAGTGAAATGCTGAATACAACAGGTGTAGTAGACCTTACAGTGAAATGCTGAATACAACAGGTGTAGTAGACCTTACAGTGAAATGCTGAATACAACAGGTGTAGTAGACCTCACAGTGAAATGCTGAATACAACAGGTGTAGTAGACCTTACAGTGAAATGCTCAATACAACAGGTGTAGTAGACCTTACAGTGAAATGCTGAATACAACAGGTGTAGTAGACCTTACAGTGAAATGTTGAATACAACAGGTGTAGTAGACCTCACAGTGAAATGCTGAATACAACAGGTGTAGTAGACCTTACAGTGAAATGCTGAATACAACAGGTGTAGTATACCTCACAGTGAAATGCTGAATACAACAGGTGTAGTATACCTCACAGTGAAATGCTGAATACAACAGGTGTAGTAGACCTTACAGTGAAATGCTGAATACAACAGGTGTAGTAGACCTCACAGTGAAATGCTGGATACAACAGGTGTAGTAGACCTCACAGTGAAATGCTGAATACAACAGGTGTAGTAGACCTCACAGTGAAATGCTGAATACAACAGGTGTAGTAGACCTCACAGTGAAATGCTGAATACAACAGGTGTAGTAGACCTCACAGTGAAATGCTGAATACAACAGGTGTAGTAGACCTCACAGTGAAATGCTGAATACAACAGGTGTAGTAGACCTTACAGTGAAATGCTGAATACAACAGGTGTAGTAGACCTCACAGTGAAATGCTGAATACAACAGGTGTAGTAGACCTTAGAGTGAAATGCTGAATACAACAGGTGTAGTAGACCTCACAGTGAAATGCTGAATACAACAGGTGTAGTAGACCTTACAGTGAAATGCTGAATACAACAGGTGTAGTAGACCTCACAGTGAAATGCTGAATACAACAGGTGTAGTAGACCTTACAGTGAAATGCTGAATACAACAGGTGTAGTAGACCTCACAGTGAAATGCTGAATACAACAGGTGTAGTAGACCTCACAGTGAAATGCTGAATACAACAGGTGTAGTAGACCTCACAGTGAAATGCTGAATACAACAGGTGTAGTAGACCTTACAGTGAAATGCTGAATACAACAGGTGTAGTAGACCTCACAGTGAAATGCTGAATACAACAGGTGTAGTAGACCTTACAGTGAAATGCTGAATACAACAGGTGTAGTAGACCTTACAGTGAAATTCTGAATACAACAGGTGTAGTAGACCTCACAGTGAAATGCTGAATACAACAGGTGTAGTAGACCTTACAGTGAAATGCTGAATACAACAGGTGTAGTAGACCTTACAGGGAAATGCTGAATACAACAGGTGTAGTAGACCTTACAGTGAAATGCTGAATACAACAGGTGTAGTAGACCTTACAGTGAAATGCTGAATACAACAGGTGTAGTAGACCTTACAGTGAAATGCTGGATACAACAGGTGTAGTAGACCTTACAGTGAAATGCTGAATACAACAGGTGTAGTAGACCTCACAGTGAAATGCTGAATACAACAGGTGTAGTAGACCTCACAGTGAAATGCTGAATACAACAGGTGTAGGTAGACCTCACAGTGAAATGCTGAATACAACAGGTGTAGTAGACCTCACAGTGAAATGCTGAATGCAACAGGTGTAGTAGACCTCACAGTGAAATGCTGAATACAACAGGTGTAGTAGACCTTACAGTGAAATGCTGAATACAACAGGTGTAGTAGACCTCACAGTGAAATGCTGAATACAACAGGTGTAGTAGACCTCACAGTGAAATGCTGAATACAACAGGTGTAGTAGACCTTACAGTGAAATGCTGAATACAACAGGTGTAGTAGACCTCACAGTGAAATGCTGAATACAACAGGTGTAGTAGACCTTACAGTGAAATGCTGAATACAACAGGTGTAGTAGACCTCACAGTGAAATGCTGAATACAACAGGTGTAGTAGACCTCACAGTGAAATGCTGAATACAACAGGTGTAGTAGACCTCACAGTGAAATGCTGAATACAACAGGTGTAGTAGACCTTACAGTGAAATGCTGAATACAACAGGTGTAGTAGACCTCACAGTGAAATGCTGAATACAACAGGTGTAGTAGACCTTACAGTGAAATGCTGAATACAACAGGTGTAGTAGACCTTACAGTGAAATTCTGAATACAACAGGTGTAGTAGACCTCACAGTGAAATGCTGAATACAACAGGTGTAGTAGACCTTACAGTGAAATGCTGAATACAACAGGTGTAGTAGACCTTACAGGGAAATGCTGAATACAACAGGTGTAGTAGACCTTACAGTGAAATGCTGAATACAACAGGTGTAGTAGACCTTACAGTGAAATGCTGAATACAACAGGTGTAGTAGACCTTACAGTGAAATGCTGGATACAACAGGTGTAGTAGACCTTACAGTGAAATGCTGAATACAACAGGTGTAGTAGACCTCACAGTGAAATGCTGAATACAACAGGTGTAGTAGACCTCACAGTGAAATGCTGAATACAACAGGTGTAGGTAGACCTCACAGTGAAATGCTGAATACAACAGGTGTAGTAGACCTCACAGTGAAATGCTGAATGCAACAGGTGTAGTAGACCTCACAGTGAAATGCTGAATACAACAGGTGTAGTAGACCTTACAGTGAAATGCTGAATACAACAGGTGTAGTAGACCTCACAGTGAAATGCTGAATACAACAGGTGTAGTAGACCTCACAGTGAAATGCTGAATACAACAGGTGTAGTAGACCTTACAGTGAAATGCTTACTGACAAGCCCCTTAACCAACAATGCAGTTTTAAGAAAAATTCCTAAAGAAATCAGAAATAAAAGTAACAAGTAGTAGTAAAGAGCAGCAGTAAAATAACAATAGCGAGACTACATACAGGATCAATGTGCAGGGTCACCGGTTAGTCAAGTTAATTGAGGTAATATGTACATGCAGGTAGCGTTATAGTTAAAGTGACTATGCATAAATTATAAACAGTGCAGCCGGAGTAAATAAGATTAGATTTAACTTTGATTAGATGTTCAGGAGTCTTATGCCTTGGGGGTAGAAGCTGTTATGGCCTTTTGGACCTAGATTTGGCGCTCCGATACCTCTTGCCGTGCGGTAGCAGAGAGAACAGTCTATGATTTGGACCATGATAGTTTGTTAGTGATGTGGACACCAAGGAACTTGAAACTCTAAACCTCCTCCAATTCAGCCCCTTCGATGTGAATGGGGGGGGGGGGGCGTGTTTTCCTGTTTTCCACGATCAGCTCCTTTGTCTTGATCACGTTGAGGGAGAGGTTGTTGTCCTGGCACCACACTGCCAGGTCTCTGACCTCCTCCCTATAGGCTTGTCTCATCGTTGTCGGTGATCTGGCCTACCACTGATGTGTCGTCAGCAAACTTAATGATGGTGTCGGAGTCGTGCCTGGCCAAGCAGTCGTGGGTGAACAGGGAGTACAGGAGGGGACTGAGTACACACCCCTGAGGGTCACCCGTGTTGAGGATCAGCGTGGCAGATGTGTTGTTGCCTACCCTTACCACCTGTGGATTGTATTTATCATCATTAGTCATTTAGGTCAACATTGGATCATTCAGAGATCCTCACTGAACTTCTGGAGAGAGTTTGCTGCACTGAAAGTAAAGGGGCTGAATAATTTTGCACGCCCAAGCCTGAAATGTGGCAAAAGGTCGCAAAGTTCAAGGGGGCCGAATACTTTCGCAAGGCACTGTTTTTGGCACTGTATATGGCCCCCTTGAACTTTGCGACCTTTTGCCACATTTCAGGCTTCAAACATAAATATATAAAACTGTGTTTTTTTGTGAAGAATCAACAACAAGTGGGACACAATCATGAAGTGGAACGACATTTATTGGATATTTCAAACTTTTTAACAAATCAAAAACTGAAAAATTGGGCGTGCAAAATTATTCATGTACATATCTACCTCTAATACCTTATTATTATCTATCCTGATGTCTAGTCACTTTACCCTGCCTTCATGTACATATCTACCTCTAATACCTTATTATTATCTATCCTGATGTCTAGTCACTTTACCCTGCCTTCATGTACATATCTACCTCTAATACCTTATTATTATCTATCCTGATGTCTAGTCACTTTACCCTGCCTTCATGTACATATCTACCTCTAATACCTTATTATTATCTATCCTGATGTCTAGTCACTTTACCCTGCCTTCATGTACATATCTACCTCTAATACCTTATTATTATCTATCCTGATGTCTAGTCACTTTACCCTGCCTTCATGTACATATCTACCTCTAATACCTTATTATTATCTATCCTGATGTCTAGTCACTTTACCCTGCCTTCATGTACTACATATCTACCTCTAATACCTTATTATTATCTATCCTGATGTCTAGTCACTTTACCCTGCCTTCATGTCCATATCTACCTCTAATACCTTATTATTATCTATCCTGATGACTAGTCACTTTACCCTGCCTTCATGTACATATCTACCTCCAATACCTTGTTATTATCTATCCTGATGTCTAGTCACTTTACCCTGCCTTCATGTACATATCTACCTCCAATACCTTGTTATTATCTATCCTGATGACTAGTCACTTTACCCTGCCTTCATGTACATATCTACCTCCAATACCTTGTTATTATCTATCCTGATGTCTAGTCACTTTACCCTGCCTTCATGTACATATCTACCTCTAATATCTCGTACCTCTGCATATTGGTAGGCCGTTATTGTAAATAAGAATTTGTTCTTAACTGACTTGCCAAGTTAAATAAAGGTGTAAATACAAATAAATAAATAAATACAACATTTGATCTGGTAATAGCATTGATATTGTAATCCCTGTATAAAGCTCCATTCTTGTGTTACTTATTTTATTTTTATTCTGCATCGTTGGGGAGAACTCTTAAAGTAGCATGTCACGGTTAACTCTACACTCGTTATATTCGGTGCTTGTGACAAATCAAATTTGATTTAGACTTTTATTTATGAAACTGTTTTATGAAATGAAAGTATAACTATGTCCACTAGGTGGAGGTATCCAATTTATTGTCTTCGTTTTGACCACTGAAATTCCGCGGAAGAAGAAGAAGGAAGCTGAACTCCGTCACAGCACTCGGTTTATTTTGCTCCAGTGTTGTGTGGTTAGCTACATCAAATAGCCATTCCGTCTCTTGTCTAGTTTCGTCAAATTCCACCCACGTTTTTTTGTTGGGGGGGTGGGGGGTGGGGATTGTCTTAACGGAGTAGAGGTAAGGTGTATTCGAGATACAATAATTGCACAATTCGTTGTTGAACCGAGACACTATCTGTGAAACAAGGGGCCTGCACAGGCACCCGTTGGCGATAACAGCCACCATGAGCTCGGAGCAGCAGAGCGACGGCGTGGACCCGGACGAGTCGCAGGACACGTCCAGCAGCCGGGTGTCGGACAAGGAACAGGACCCGCAGACAGATGATTCCGCCGATGAAGACAAGACACCGGCGCGTCCTCCGCAGAGCAGCCGAGAGGAGAGTAGTCTTCACCCGAGAAGCTCCAGGGCGGATTCTGCAGCCGCGCAGGACAATCCCCGGTGTCAGCCGAATGTACAAGGCGCCTCGGGGCAAGGGAGGGGTACCTCTATGGCTGGCCCTGGTTCGGTTGAGAGTAGCTCCAACAGCCTGTTCTCCATGCTACAGAGCAGGACTATAAGGAGAGGGCTGTTCGTGGATCCATCTAGAGATAACTTTAGGACAATGACGAACTTGTATTCTTCCATGAGTCCGGCTGCAGACTCGGTCAATCTCAGTACCCAAACTCATGGCGCAGTGTTCAATTTGGAATACTCCCCCGACGGGTAAGGGCAGGATGAAAATGGATGTTACGTGTTTGTTCATTTTTAGACCGAAGTTTTATCCATATTTGTGCAAAATGGTAATAGGAAAGCTAAAGTTGTATGATCAGGTGTCACAATCCACAGACAGACATTTTACATTACACAAGTTGACCTAGGCGAGGTATTTTGGTATTGTATTAGGATCCCCATTAGTTGTTGCAAAAGCAGCAGCTACTCTTCCTGGGGCACACACAGAACACAAAACACAAAACACAGAACA
The DNA here is from genome assembly GCF_045791955.1 of Oncorhynchus clarkii lewisi. Lineage (NCBI taxonomy): Eukaryota > Metazoa > Chordata > Actinopteri > Salmoniformes > Salmonidae > Oncorhynchus > Oncorhynchus clarkii. Next base: position 63,170,084 of record NC_092165.1, read on the forward strand.
TGACATAATACAGACTGGGCCTGTTGTTGTGACCTTATATCTCACCACTCCCCAGGTCTGTCCTGACAGTGGCCTGTGAACAGACGGAGGTTCTCCTGTTCGATCCCATCTCTTCCAAGCACATCAAGACCCTGGTGGAGGCTCATGAAGACTGTGTCAATAACATCAGGTACCATAGATGTGTTCTCTGCCCCAGTATCTGGGCGTTTAGAGATGTCGACGATGAGTATGTCGTGTCTCCTCTCAAACACCCTGGGAAACTCTCATTCAAACTCCCAATAGACAGCTTTGCAAGCTTTACGTCAAAATATGTTAGGTATTTACCAAGTATAGAGTGTCGCTGAGCAACTACGATCATTTATGGCCAACATGTCCTTCCAAAGAATGGCTAAGTAAAAATGTACAAGCATACAAAAATGTGCCTATTCAGCACAACAGCAATCAATCATTACTGCCAGGCAGAGGTCAGAGGTCAGACATTTTTGACATAACACTTGCAGAGCTGTCTAATGGGAGTTTGAATGGGAGTCTGAATGGGAGTCTGAATGGGAGTCTGAATGGGAGTTTGAATGGGACTTTCATGGGCCTTTAATGGAGGCACCTCCTACTCATCGACAACGTCTCTTAACGCCCAGATACTGGTGTTCTCTATCCCAGCCTTTCTCAAACCTTTCCTCAGGTACATCCAGACGTTCCATGTATTTTAACTCTTCCAGAGTTATCACACCACATTCAACTTGTCAACTAGTAACCAGCCCTTGTCTACTAGTTATCCAGCCCTTGTCTACTAGTTATCCAGCCCTTGTCTACTAGTTATCCAGCCCTTGTCTACTAGTTATCCAGCCCTTGTCTACTAGTTATCCAGCCCTTGTCTACTAGTTATCCAGCCCTTGTCTACTAGTTATCCAGCCCTTGTCGACTAGTTATCAAGCCCTTGTCTACTAGTTATCCAGCCCTTGTCTACTAGTTATCCAGCCCTTGTCTACTAGTTATCCAGCCCTTGTCTACTAGTTATCCAGCCCTTGTCTACTAGTTATCCAGCCCTTGTCTACTAGTTATCCAGCCCTTGTCTACTAGTTATCCAGCCCTTGTCTACTAGTTATCCAGCCCTTGTCTACTAGTTATCCAGCCCTTGTCTACTAGTTATCCAGCCCTTGTCTACTAGTTATCCAGCCCTTGTCTACTAGTTATCCAGCCCTTGTCGACTAGTTATCCAGCCCTTGTCGACTAGTTATCCAGCCCTTGTCTACTAGTTATCCAGCCCTTGTCGACTAGTTATCCAGCCCTTGTCTACTAGTTATCCAGCCCATGTCGACTAGTTATCCAGCCCTTGTCTACTAGTTATCCAGCCCTTGTCTACTAGTTATCAAGCCCTTGTCTACTAGTTATCCAGCCCTTGTCTACTAGTTATCCAGCCCTTGTCTACTAGTTATCCAGCCCTTGTCTACTAGTTATCCAGCCCTTGTCTACTAGTTATCCAGCCCTTGTCTACTAGTTATCCAGCCCTTGTCTACTAGTTATCCAGCCCTTGTCTACTAGTTATCCAGCCCTTGTCTACTAGTTATCCAGCCCTTGTCTACTAGTTATCCAGCCCTTGTCTACTAGTTATCCAGCCCTTGTCGACTAGTTATCCAGCCCTTGTCGACTAGTTATCCAGCCCTTGTCGACTAGTTATCCAGCCCTTGTCGACTAGTTATCCAGCCCTTGTCTACTAGTTATCCAGCCCTTGTCTACTAGTTATCCAGCCCTTGTCTACTAGTTATCCAGCCCTTGTCTACTAGTTATCCAGCCCTTGTCTACTAGTTATCCAGCCCTTGTCTACTAGTTATCCAGCCCTTGTCTACTAGTTATCAAGCCCTTGTCTACTAGTTATCAAGCCCTTGTCTACTAGTTATCCAGCCCTTGTCTACTAGTTATCCAGCCCTTGTCTACTAGTTATCCAGCCCTTGTCGACTAGTTATCCAGCCCTTGTCTACTAGTTATCCAGCCCTTGTCTACTAGTTATCCAGCCCTTGTCGACTAGTTATCCAGCCCTTGTCTACTAGTTATCCAGCCCTTGTCTACTAGTTATCCAGCCCTTGTCTACTAGTTATCCAGCCCTTGTCTACTAGTTATCCAGCCCTTGTCGACTAGTTATCCAGCCCTTGTCTACTAGTTATCCAGCCCTTGTCTACTAGTTATCCAGCCCTTGTCTACTAGTTATCCAGCCCTTGTCTACTAGTTATCCAGCCCTTGTCTACTAGTTATCCAGCCCTTGTCTACTAGTTATCCAGCCCTTGTCGACTAGTTATCCAGCCCTTGTCGACTAGTTATCCAGCCCTTGTCGACTAGTTATCCAGCCCTTGTCGACTAGTTATCCAGCCCTTGTCGACTAGTTATCCAGCCCTTGTCTACTAGTTATCCAGCCCTTGTCGACTAGTTATCCAGCCCTTGTCGACTAGTTATCCAGCCCTTGTCGACTAGTTATCCAGCCCTTGTCGACTAGTTATCCAGCCCTTGTCGACTAGTTATCCAGCCCTTGTCGACTAGTTATCCAGCCCTTGTCGACTAGTTATCCAGCCCTTGTCGACTAGTTATCCAGCCCTTGTCGACTAGTTATCCAGCCCTTGTCGACTAGTTATCCAGCCCTTGTCGACTAGTTATCCAGCCCTTGTCGACTAGTTATCCAGCCCTTGTCTACTAGTTATCTAGCCCTTGTCGACTAGTTATCCAGCCCTTGTCGACTAGTTATCCAGCCCTTGTCGACTAGTTATCCAGCCCTTGTCGACTAGTTACCTCGCCCTTGTCTACTAGTTATCCAGCCCTTGTCGACTAGTTATCCAGCCCTTGTCGACTAGTTATCCAGCCCTTGTCGACTAGTTATCCAGCCCTTGTCGACTAGTTATCCAGCCCTTGTCGACTAGTTATCCAGCCCTTGTCTACTAGTTATCCAGCCCTTGTCTACTAGTTATCCAGCCCTTGTCGACTAGTTATCCAGCCCTTGTCGACTAGTTATCCAGCCCTTGTCGACTAGTTATCCAGCCCTTGTCGACTAGTTATCCAGCCCTTGTCGACTAGTTATCCAGCCCTTGTCGACTAGTTATCCAGCCCTTGTCGACTAGTTATCCAGCCCTTGTCGACTAGTTATCCAGCCCTTGTCGACTAGTTATCCAGCCCTTGTCGACTAGTTATCCAGCCCTTGTCGACTAGTTATCCAGCCCTTGTCGACTAGTTATCCAGCCCTTGTCGACTAGTTATCCAGCCCTTGTCGACTAGTTATCCAGCCCTTGTCGACTAGTTACCTCGCCCTTGTCTACTAGTTACCTCGCCCTTGTCTACTAGTTATCCAGCCCTTGTCTACTAGTTATCCAGCCCTTGTCGACTAGTTATCCAGCCCTTGTCGACTAGTTATCCAGCCCTTGTCGACTAGTTATCCAGCCCTTGTCTACTAGTTATCCAGCCCTTGTCTACTAGTTATCCAGCCCTTGTCGACTAGTTATCCAGCCCTTGTCGACTAGTTCAGGGCTACAAAACAATTGCGAAAATGAATGTAGGTCCCCAAGGAAAGGTTTCTAATTGTTCTCCTGTTCTCTCCTGTCTGTCTGTCTTCCTGTCTGTCTGTCTTCCTGTCTGTCTGTCTTCCTGTCTGTCTGTATCATCAGGTATGCAGGCTGGGTGTTCCCCATCTCTGGTCCAAGGCTTTTCCATGTGACCAACTGATGCTGAGTCTTGAGCAGGACACAAACTCCCTGGACCAGAGATACTGCTAGCTGTTCCCAACCCGCCTCATGTCTGTCTGTCTTCCTGTCTGTCTGTCCTCCTGTCGGTCCTGTCTGTCTTATTTGTCTCTTTCTTCCTCTCTGTCCTCCTGTCTGTCTGTCTGTCTGTCCTCCTGTCTGTCCTCCTGTCTGTCTGTCTTTCCTCCTGTCTGTCTGTCTGTTGGTCTATTTGTCTGTCTGTCTGTCCTCCTGTCTGCCTGTTGGTCTATTTGCCTGTTGGTCTATTTGTCTTCCTGTTTGTCCTGTAAGTAGTCTCCCCAGGTCTGCTCCAGCTCTGATACATGGCTATATATCTATATCTAGACTGCTATGGCATCCTGCAGTGGGTTTATTTATTTATTTTTCTTCCTCCACCTATTTAACCAGGTAGACCAGATCACCTTTATTTAACCAGGTAGACCAGATCACCTTTATTTAACCAGGTAGACCAGATCACCTTTATTTAACCAGGTAGACCAGATCACCTTTATTTAACCAGGTAGACCAGATCACCTTTATTTAACCAGGTAGACCAGATCACCTTTATTTAACCAGGTAGACCAGATCACCTTTATTTAACCAGGTAGACCAGATCACCTTTATTTAACCAGGTAGACCAGATCACCTTTATTTAACCAGGTAGACCAGATCACCTTTATTTAACCAGGTAGACCAGATCACCTTTATTTAACCAGGTAGACCAGATCACCTTTATTTAACCAGGTAGACCAGATCACCTTTATTTAACCAGGTAGACCAGATCACCTTTATTTAACCAGGTAGACCAGATCACCTTTATTTAACCAGGTAGACCAGATCACCTTTATTTAACCAGGTAGACCAGATCACCTTTATTTAACCAGGTAGACCAGATCACCTTTATTTAACCAGGTAGACCAGATCACCTTTATTTAACCAGGTAGACCAGATCACCTTTATTTAACCAGGTAGACCAGATCACCTTTATTTATATTTATTTCTCATTTACAACTGCGACCTGGCCAAGATAAAGCAAAGCAGTGTGACACAAAGGTGTAAACAAAAGTACATTCAATAATACAGTAGAAAAGTCTATATACAGTGTGTGCAAATGGTGTGAGGAGTTAAGGTAATAAATAGGCCAATAGTAGCGAAGAAATTACAATTTAGCAAATGAACCCTGGAGTGATAGATGAGCAGATGATGATGAGCAAGTTGTGATACTGGTGTGCAAAAGAGCAGAAAAAAGTAAATAAAAACAATATGGGGACGAGGTAGGTAGTTGGGTGGGCTATTTACAGATGGACTGTACAGCTGCAGCGATCGGTTAGCTTCTCAGATAGCTGATGTTTAAAGTTAGTGAGGGAAATATGTCTCTAACTTAAGTGATTTTTGCAATTCGTTCCAGTCATTGGCAGCAGAGAACTCTAAGGAAAGGCGGCCAAAGGAGGTGTTTGCTTTGGGGATGACCAGTGAAATATTCCTGCTGGAGCGCGTGCTACGGGTGGGTGCTGCGGGCGGAGCTTTACCTAGCAAAGACTTATAGATGACCTGGAGACAGTGGGTTTGTTGACGAATATGTAGTGAGGGCCAGCCAACGAGAGCATACAGGTCGCAGTGATGGCTAGTATATGGGGCTTTGGTGACGAAACGGATGTTACTGTGATAGACTGCATCCAGTTTGCTGAGTAGAGTGTTGGAGGCTATTTTGTAAATGACATTGCCGAAGTCAAGGATCGGTAGGATGGTCAGTTTTACGAGGGTATGTTTGGCAGCATGAGTGAAGGAGGCTTTGTTGCGAAATAGGAAGCCGATTCTAGATTTAATTTTGGATTGGAGATGCTTAATATGAGTCTGGAAGGAGAGTTTACAGTCTAGCCAGACACCTAAGTATTTGTAGTTGTCCACATATTCTAAGTCAGAACCGTCCAGAGTAGTGATGCTAGTCGGGCAGGTGCGTGCAGCAATTGGTTGAAGAGCATGCATTTAGTTTTACTAGTGTTTTAAGAGCAGTTGGAGGCCACGGAAGGAGAGTTGTATGGCATTGAAGCTCGTCTGGAGGTTAGTTAACACAGTGTCCAAAGACGGGCCAGAAGTATACAGAATGCTGTCGTCTGCGTAGAGGTGGATCAGAGACTCACCAGCAGCAAGAGCAACATCATTGATATATTCAGAGAAAAGAGTCGGCACGAGAATTGAACCCTGTGGTACCCCCATAGACTGCCAGGGGCATGGACAACAGGCCCTCCGATTTGACACACTGAACTCTATTAGAGAAGTAGTTGGTGAACCAAGCGAGGCAGTCATTTGAGAAACGAGGGCTATTGAGTCTGTCAATCACCGTATTGGCCGAGTCGAAAGCCTTGGCCAGGTCAATGAAGACGGCTGCACAGTACTGTCTTTTACCGATGGTGGTTATGATATCGTTTAGTACCTTGAGCGTGGCTGAGGTGCACCCGTGACCAGCTCGGAAACCGGATTGCAAAGATGAGAAGGTACGGTGGGATTCAAAATGGTCGGTAATCTGTTTGTTAACTTGGCTTTCGAAGACTTTAGAAAGGCAAGGCGGGATGGATATAGGTCTGTAACAGTTTGGGTCTAGAGTGTCACCCCCTTTGAAGAGGGGGATGACCGCGGCAACTTTCCAATCTTTGGGAATCTCGGACGATACGAAAGAGAGGTTGAACAGACTAGTAATAGGGGTTGCAACAATGGCGGCGGATAATTTTAGAAAGAGAGGGTCCAGATTGTCTAGTCCAGCTGATTTGTGCGGGTCCAGGTTTTGCAGCTCTTTCAGAACATCTGCTATCTGGATTTGGGTAAAGGAGAACCTGGAGAGGCTTGGGCGAGTAGCTGCGGGGGGGGCGGAGCTGTTGGCCGAGGTTGGAGTAGCCAGGCGGAAGGCATGGGCAGCCGTAGAGAAATGCTTGTTGAAATTCTCGATGATCGTGGATTTATCGGTGGTGACAGTATTTCCTAGCCTCAGTGCAGTGGGCAGCTGGGAGGAGGTGCTCTTATTCTCCATGGACTTTACAGTGTCCCAGAACGTTTTGGAGTTAGAGCTACAGGATGCAAATGTCTGTTTGAAAAAGCTAGCCTTAGCTTTCCTAACTGCCTGTGTATATTGGTTCCTGACTTCCCTGAAAGTTGCATGGCGCGGGGACTATTTGATGCTAATTCAGAATGCCACAGGATGTTTTTGTGCTGGTCAAGGGCAGTCAGGTCTGGAGTGAATCATGGGCTGTTCGTAGTTCTACATTTTTTTGAATGGGGCATGCTTATTTAAGATGGTGAGGAAAGCACTTTTAAAGAACAACCAGGCATCATCTACTGATGGGATGAGGTCAGTATCCTTCCAGGATACCTGCGCCATGTCGATTAGAAAGGCCTGCTTGCAGAAGTGTTTTAGGGAGCGTTTGACAGTGATGAGGGGTGGACTTTTGACCGCGGACCCATAGCGGATGCAGGCAATGAGGCAGTGATCGCTGAGATCCTGATTGAAAACAGCGGAGGTGTATTTAGAGGGCGAGTTGGTCAGGATAATATCTATGAGGGTGCCCATGTTTATGGATTTAGGGTTGTACCTGGTAGGTTCTTTGATAATTTGTGTGAGATTGAGGGCATCTAGTTTAGATTGTAGGACTGCCGGGGTGATAAGTATATCCCAGTTTAGGTCACCTAACAGAATGAACTCTGAAGATAGATGGGGAGCAATCAATTCACATATGTCTCATGGTTCGGCCTACATGTCTATCTCAATGAATCCAAGCTTGATTCCTCTCTTGTGTCTGTTTCAAAACTCATTAGACGATAAGGTCTGAGGGGAGGGACCCTGGACCTTCTCCTCCAATACGATAGAGAAGGTGGCAAGGAATTAGGAGGCAAGGAATCGCCTACGTACGCTATTGTTATTATAATGTATGTTCTGCTCTTCTCTTTACAGGTTTCTGGACAACCGTTTGTTTGCCACGTGTTCTGATGACACCACCATAGCTCTGTGGGACCTGAGGAAGCTCAACTCTAAAGTGTGCTCTCTGCACGGTCACGCCAGCTGGGTCAAGAACATAGAGTACGACACCAACACACGACTCCTTGTCACCTCTGGCTTTGACGGAAACGTCATCACCTGGGACACCAACAGGTGTGTGTGTGTCAGTGCGTATACACGTTTCCACTACAGCATGTTTAATTAGTAAGTTGACTTTCATAATGTTTTGATTTCAATTTAGAATAACACAGTAAGGTTGTTTTCTGTCTACGTTGAGCTCAGTGTTATCTGTCAGTGTTATCGGTCAGTGTTATCGGTGATAGGCCGGTGCTATCTGTCGGTGACAGGCCGGTGCTATCTGTCGGTGACAGGCCGGCGCTATCTGTCGGTGACAGGCCGGCGCTATCTGTCGGTGACAGGCCGGCGCTATCTGTCGGTGACAGGCCGGCGCTATCTGTCGGTGACAGGTATCTGTCGGTGACAGGTATCTGTCGGTGACAGGCCGGCGCTATCTGTCGGTGACAGGCCGGCGCTATCTGTCGGTGACAGGCCGGCGCTATCTGTCGGTGACAGGCCGGCGCTATCTGTCGGTGATAGGCCGGTGTTATCTGTCGGTGTTATCGGTGATAGGCCGGTGTTATCGGTCGGTGTTATCGGTGATAGGCCGGTGTTTGCACAACAGACAGGCTGTGTCCCAAATGGCATGCTATTCTCAATATAGTGTACTACCATAGGTTTCTGGTCAAAAGGAGTGCACTATTTAGGGAATACGGAGGGTGCCATTTAGGATGCAGCCCCTGACTCTTCTTCTCTCCTCTACCTGTAGGTTTACACAGGATGGCTGACTCTTCTTCTCTCCTCTGCCTGTAGGTTTACACAGGATGGCTGACTCTTCTTCTCTCCTCTGCCTGTAGGTTTACACAGGATGGCTGACTCTTCTTCTCTCCTCTGCCTGTAGGTTTACACAGGATGGCTGACTCTTCTTCTCTCCTCTGCCTGTAGGTTTACAGAGGATGGCTCACTCTTCTTCTCTCCTCTACCTGTAGGTTTACACAGGATGGCTGACTTCTTCTCTCCTCTGCCTGTAGGTTTACAGAGGATGGCTCACTCTTCTTCTCTCCTCTACCTGTAGGTTTACACAGGATGGCTGACTTCTTCTCTCCTCTGCCTGTAGGTTTACAGAGGATGGCTCACTCTTCTTCTCTCCTCTGCCTGTAGGTTTACACAGAATGGCTGACTCTTCTTCTCTCCTCTGCCTGTAGGTTTACAGAGGATGGCTCACTCTTCTTCTCTCCTCTACCTGTAGGTTTACACAGGATGGCTGACTTCTTCTCTCCTCTGCCTGTAGGTTTACAGAGGATGGCTCACTCTTCTTCTCTCCTCTGCCTGTAGGTTTACACAGAATGGCTGACTCTTCTTCTCTCCTCTGCCTGTAGGTTTACAGAGGATGGCTCACTCTTCTTCTCTCCTCTACCTGTAGGTTTACACAGGATGGCTGACTCTTCTTCTCTCCTCTGCCTGTAGGTTTACAGAGGATGGCTCACTCTTCTTCTCTCCTCTGCCTGTAGGTTTACAGAGGATGGCTCACTCTTCTTCTCTCCTCTTCCTGTAGGTTTACAGAGCATGGCTCACTCTTCTTCTCTCCTCTGCCTGTAGGTTTACAGAGCATGGCTCACTCTTCTTCTCTCCTCTGCCTGTAGGTTTACAGAGCATGGCTCACTCTTCTTCTCTCCTCTGCCTGTAGGTTTACAGAGGATGGCTGCCCCCACAAGAAGTTCTTCCACACGCGCTACCTGATGAGAATGCGTCTGACTCCAGACTGTTCCAAGATGTTGATCTCCACTTCATCTGGCTACCTGCTGATCCTTCACGACCTGGACCTCACACAGTCTCTGGAGGTGGGCAGCTACCGTATGCTGCGGGCCAGACGCACCCCCCTCAGCTCAGGTGAGACAATGTCACTGCACCACCCCACCCTCACCTCCCTCAGCTCAGGTGAGACCATGTCACTGCACCACCCCACCCTCACCTCCCTCAGCTCAGGTGAGACAATGTCACTGCCCCACCCCACCCTCACCTCCCTCAGCTCAGGTGAGACAATGTCACTGCACCACCCCACCCTCACCTCCCTGAGCTCAGGTGAGACCATGTCACTGCACCACCCCACCCTCACCCCCCTCAGCTCAGGTGAGACCATGTCACTGCACCACCCCACCCTCACCTCCCTGAGCTCAGGTGAGACCATGTCACTGCACCACCCCACCCTCACCTCCCTCAGCTCAGGTGAGACCATGTCACTGCACCACCCCACCCTCACCTCCCTCAGCTCAGGTGAGACCATGTCACTGCACCACCCCACCCTCACCTCCCTCAGCTCAGGTGAGACCATGTCACTGCACCACCCCACCCTCACCCCCCTCAGCTCAGGTGAGACCATGTCACTGCACCACCCCACCCTCACCCCCCTCAGCTCAGGTGAGACCATTTCACTGCACCACCCCACCCTCACCCCCCTCAGCTCAGGTGAGACCCCCCTCCCCCCCACCCTCACCCCCCTCAGCTCAGGTGAGGTGCTGCATCACCCCCCCCATCATTATCACCTCAGGTGATTTATTGTGAATCTGTCTCTAGATGGCTCAGCGTCTGCGTCGAGGTCAAGTGGAGCTCCTCGACAGGGTAACGACTCCAGCAAGATCCACCCTCACAGAGAAGGTCAGTTAGAGGCATGCTGGGCTTACTTCAGACACAAGTCCTATTGTAGAACAACCATTCAGACAACAGTCCTATTGTAGAACAACCATTCAGACAACAGTCCTATTGTAGAACAACCATTCAGACAACAGTCCTATTGTAGAACAACCATTCAGACAACAGTCCTATTGTAGAACAACCATTCAGACAACAGTCCTATTGTAGAACAACCATTCAGACAACAGTCCTATTGTAGAACAACCATTCAGACACAAGCTATTAGGTAGAGGGAATAAACACCTAATGAACTCCACCAACTGAGTGGAGCAGACGTTACTTACGGGGAAAAAACATATGAAGTTAGAAAAAAAATATGTTTATAAGATAGTTTTGTAAATGCATTTACAAAACTATCTTATGAACTTATTTTGACATTAGTGACGCGCTTGAAACCAATTAATAAACCTATGGAACAGGGATGATAATATTTAATATAATAATTAGCTATAATAAAGTGTTGATTTTTCTATTTTATTACATTTATTTATCTGCTTTATGTCTCAAAATTATATATTTTTTTTGTTGGCTTGCGAACCCTTTATGCACAAAAAAACAAATGTAATTTTTTTCTCACACATTATAGCCATCAGACTAGCTATATCAAAAACAAAATGGATAACCAGGGAAATAAACAAAAAACTAGAGCAAACAAGAGGTTGAAGTGATGGTGGAGGAAATGGCAGCCAGGAAAAGATTGATGTTGAGGAGACTTGATAACTGAAGGGGTCACTGCAGAGACCAGAAAGAAAGGACGGGCGAGAGTGGCTCTGCCGTCGAGGGTATGGCAGAGGGCCGTAGTATGGCAGAGGGCCGTAGTATGGCAGAGGGCCGTAGTATGGCAGCAAAAATGAAACGTCCCTTTTTCAGGACCCTGTCTTTCAAAGATAGTTAGTAAAAATCCAAGTAACTTCACAGCTCTTCATTGTAAAGGGTTTAAACACTGTTTCCCATGCTTGTTCAATGAACCATAAACAATTAATGAACATGCACCTGTGGAATGGTTGTTAAGACACTAACAGCTTACAGACGGTAGGCAATTAAGGTCACAGTTATGAAAACGTAGGACACTAAAGAGGCCTTTCTACTGACTCTGAAAAAACACAAAAAGAAAGATGCCCAGGGTCCCTGCTCATCTGCGTGAACGTGCCTTAGGCATGCTGCAAGGAGGCATGAGGACTGCAGATGTGGCCAGGGCAATAAATTGCAATGTCCACACTGTGAGACGCCTAAGACGGCGCTACAGGGAGACAGGACGGACAGCTGATCGTCCTCACAGTGGCAGACCACGTGTAACAACACCTGCACAGGATCGGTACATCCGAACATCACACCTGCGGGACAGGTACAGGATGGCAACAACAGCTGCCCGAGTTACACCAGGAACGCACAATCCCTCCATCAGTGCTCAGACTGTCCGCAATAGGCTGAGAGAGGCTGGACTGAGGGCTTGTAGGCCTGTTGCAAGGCAGGTCCTCACCAGACATCACCGGCAGCAACGTCGCCTATGGGCACAAACCCACCGTCACTGGACCAGACAGGACTGGCAAAAAGTGCTCTCACTGATGAGTCGCGGTTTTGTCTCACCAGGGGTGATGGTTGGATTCGCATTTATCGTTGAAGGAATGAGCGTTACACCGAGGCCTGTACTCTGGAGCGGGATTGATTTGGAGGTGAAGGGTCCGTCATGGTCTGGGGCGGTGTGTCACAGCATCATCGGACTGAGCTTGTTGTCATTGCAGGCAATCTCAACGCTGTGCGTTACAGGGAAGACATCCTCCTCCCTCATGTGGTACCCTTCCTGCAGGCTCATCCTGATATGACCCTCCAGCATGACAATGCCACCAGCCATACTGCTCGTTCCGTGTGTGATTTCCAGCAAGACAGGAATGTCAGTGTTCTGCCATGGCCAGCGAAGAGCCCGGATCTCAATCCCATTGAGCACACATCTGGGACCTGTTAGATCGGAGTGTGAGGGGTAGGGCCATCCCCCCCCCCCCCCCCCCAGAAATGTCCGGCAACTTGCAGGTCCCTTGGTGGAAGAGTGGGGTAACATCTCACAGCAAGAACTGGTAAATCTGGTGCAGTCCATGAGGAGGAGATGCACTGCAGTATTTAATGCAGTTGGTGGCCACACCAGATACTGACTGTTACTTTTGATTTTGACCCCCCCCTTTGTTCATGGACACATTTTTCAATTTCTGTTAGTCACGTCAGTTTGTCTGTTGTTGAATGCTCATACAAATATTTACACATGTTAAGTTTGCTGAAAATAAATGCAGTTGACAGTGACAGAACGTTTATTTTTTTTTTCTGAGTTTTATTTATATATATATATAACACACACACATTCTGTGTTTGAATAGAATCAACTATATGCACTGAGCTTGTCTGATGCTTTAAGCACACTGTTTGATTAAGTAACTAAGACACATGACTCATGAAAGAGCCTGGTGGTCACATGGTGTTAAAAAACAAAACAATGACAGCGAGTGCCTGTGTGATTGGTCGTCTCTTTCCTCGGTACTGCAGCGAACCGCAGCAAGTTGTTTATAGCTCTGTCCGTGCTGAAGCTGCTACATCATTACAGACATTTAGTTTCTGACTGAAAAGTTACTGAAATCCCTCATTTTGTTTTGGACAAACATTCCATATTCCCTGAACCCTTGCTCTCTTTGTGATACATGTGAGCATCGCATTCAATGTGATAAATAGCCTCTGACCTATAGCCTCTGACTTATAGCCGATCATAATCACGTCAATAAATTGGTTATAAACTGAACACCGTAACATGACAGCAAAATGGATGCAGGCAAAATGGATGCAGACAAATATACTCAAAACAGGCAAATGTTTACTGGTTGCTCAGGAGGGAAAGGAGAAGTCAGATGTGTGGAAGACATTTGACTTAGTTGTGGAAACTACTGGAGATCCAGACAAAGGAGGGTAAAGGAGCAGGCCTCCAGCTCCATGGTGGTTCTACAAGGCTGCTATAAGGAGGAGATCCAGACAAAGGAGGGTAAAGGAGCAGGCCTCCAGCTCCATGGTGGTTCTACAAGGCTGCTGTAAGGAGGAGATCCAGACAAAGGAGGGTAAAGGAGCAGGCCTCCAGCTCCATGGTGGTTCTACAAGGCTGCTATAAGGAGGAGATCCAGACAAAGGAGGGTAAAGGAGCAGGCCTCCAGCTCCATGGTGGTTCTACAAGGCTGCTATAAGGAGGAGATCCAGACAAAGGAAGGTAAAGGAGCAGGCCTCCAGCTCCATGGTGGTTCTACAAGGCTGCTATAAGGAGGAGATCCAGACAAAGGAAGGTAAAGGAGCAGGCCTCCAGCTCCATGGTGGTTCTACAAGGCTGCTATAAGGAGGAGATCCAGACAAAGGAGGGTAAAGGAGCAGGCCTCCAGCTCCATGGTGGTTCTACAAGGCTGCTATAAGGAGGAGATCCAGACAAAGGAGGGTAAAGGAGCAGGCCTCCAGCTCCATGGTGGTTCTACAAGGCTGCTATAAGGAGGAGATCCAGACAAAGGAGGGTAAAGGAGCAGGCCTCCAGCTCCATGGTGGTTCTACAAGGCTGCTATAAGGAGGAGATCCAGACAAAGGAGGGTAAAGGAGCAGGCCTCCAGCTCCATGGTGGTTCTACAAGGCTGCTATAAGGAGGAGATACAGACAAAGGAGGGTAAAGGAGCAGGCCTCCAGCTCCATGGTGGTTCTACAAGGCTGCTATAAGGAGGAGATCCAGACAAAGGAGGGTAAAGGAGCAGGCCTCCAGCTCCATGGTGGTTCTACAAGGCTGCTATAAGGAGGAGATCCAGACAAAGGAGGGTAAAGGAGCAGGCCTCCAGCTCCATGGTGGTTCTACAAGGCTGCTATAAGGAGGAGATCCAGACAAAGGAGGGTAAAGGAGCAGGCCTCCAGCTCCATGGTGGTTCTACAAGGCTGCTATAAGGAGGAGATCCAGACAAAGGAGGGTAAAGGAGCAGGCCTCCAGCTCCATGGTGGTTCTACAAGGCTGCTATAAGGAGGAGATCCAGACAAAGGAGGGTAAAGGAGCAGGCCTCCAGCTCCATGGTGGTTCTACAAGGCTGCTATAAGGAGAGATCCAGACAAAGGAGGGTAAAGGAGCTGGTTGGTGAAATTACTTTATCCAACATTTTGCCGTTACATGAGGATCAGAGCTCCATGTAATCATTAATATTAACCTAATACTCTATTCATATAATATTATTAACCTAATACTCTCTAATATTACTAACCTAATACTCTATTTATATAATATTAACCTAATACTCTATTCATATAATATTATTAACCTAATACTCTATAATATTACTAACCTAATACTCTATTTATATAATATTAACCTAATACTCTAATATTACTAACCTAATACTCTATTCATATAATATTATTAACATAATACTCTCTAATATTACTAACCTAATACTCTATTTATATAATATTAACCTAATACTCTATTCATATAATATTATTAACCTAATACTCTTAATATTACTAACCTAATACTCTATTTATATAATATTAACCTAATACTCTATTCATATAATATTAACCTAATACTCTATAATATTACTAACCTAATACTCTATTTATATAATATTAACCTAATACTCTATTCATATAATATTAACCTAATACTCTATAATATTACTAACCTAATACTCTATTTATATAATATTAACCTAATACTCTAATATTACTAACCTAATACTCTATTCATATAATATTATTAACCTAATACTCTATTCATATAATATTAACCTAATACTCTATTCATATAATATTAACCTAATACTCTATAATATAATATTATTAACCTAATACTCTATAATATTACTAACCTAATACTCTATTCATATAATAATATTAACAAACAGGCAACAGAAGTAAGATCTGTCTTTCTGTTGATTATATATGGATCATTTGTAAAACCAGGCACGTTGAACAGTTGATTATAGACCTCATTAAGATGGGGTTTCCTCTCTCCCCAGTTGTCGTTGTTGATAATTAGGCTACTGTAAAGGGCTGTTTCCTCATCTCTGCTGCCCCCGCCGCCACATTGTTCCCAATCTGCTGGGGAACTTTGCTACTATGCACGTGACAAAGGGAAAGGTGCCAACAGCGCACTGGAGATTACGTTTCAGAACCGCAGACGGCGCCTGTATCCAACGCGGGAGAAAGCACATTTGTTATAAAATAATATTAATTTATTAGTGTTGTACCGTTGTTCTTACGTAATGTAAATATATGCAATTTTGGTATCACTTGTCTTAGAGTGATGGGCTGTGCCTTCCCCGTGGCCTCGGCAATGGATCAGTCCATTGAGACAGGAGCCAATCGGCCTCCGCAATAGGTCAGTTACACTGAGACCAGAGCCAATCGGCCTCCGCAATGGATCAGTTGAACTGAGACAGGAGCCAATCGGCCTCCGCAACGGATCAGTTGAACTGAGACGAGCCAATCGGCCTCCGGCAATGAATCAGTCCACTGAGACAGGAGCCAATCAGACCTCTGTCTTGTGCACCATGAACATGTTTCATAATCGACTAATGAAATCTGTCGACCAAACAATTTACCAGTCGACTAAATGGGGTCAGCCCTAGTTGACTGTCAGTGTGTTGTGTTGACTGTCAGTGTGTTGTGTTGACTGTCAGTGTGTTGTGTTGACTGTCAGTGTGTTGCGTTGTGTTGACTGTCAGTGTGTAGCGTTGACTGTTAGTGTGTTGCGTTGACTGTCAGTGTGTTGTGTTGTCTGTCAGTGTGTAACGTTGTATTGACTGTCAGTGTGTAGCGTTGTGTTGACTGTCAGTGTGTTGTGTTGACTGTCAGTGTGTTGTGTTGACTGTCAGTGTGTTGTGTTGACTGTCAGTGTGTAACGTTGTATTGACTGTCAGTGTGTTGCGTTGTGTTGACTGTCAGTGTGTTGCGTTGTGTTGACTGTCAGTGTGTAGCGTTGTGTTGACTGTCAGTGTGTTGCGTTGTGTTGACCGTCAGTGTGTAGCGTTGACTGTCAGTGTGTTGTGTTGACTGTCAGTGTGTTGCGTTGTGTTGACTGTCAGTGTGTTGCGTTGTGTTGACTGTCAGTGTGTTGCGTTGTGTTGACTGTCAGTGTGTAGCGTTGTGTTGACTGTCAGTGTGTTGTGTTGTGTTGACTGTCAGTGTGTTGTGTTGTGTTGACTGTCAGTGTGTTGTGTTGACTGTCAGTGTGTTGTGTTGTGTTGACTGTCAGTGTGTAGTGTTGACTGTCAGTGTGTAGCGTTGACTGTCAGTGTGTTGTGTTGACTGTCAGTGTGTAGCGTTGACTGTCAGTGTGTTGTGTTGACTGTCAGTGTGTTACATTCCCCCCTCTATGTTAAGTAATGTGATGTGTTCATTGTGGGCTTTATAACAGCGGTCACAGTAATGACAGCGGTCAGAGTAACGACAGCGGTCAGAGTAATGACAGCGGTCACAGTAATGACAGCGGTCACAGTAATGACAGCGGTCACAGTAACGACAGCGGTCAGAGTAACGACAGCGGTCAGAGTAACGACAGCGGTCACAGCAACGACAGCGGTCACAGCAACGACAGCGGTCACAGCAACGACAGCGGTCAGAGCAACGACAGCGGTCAGAGCAACGACAGCGGTCAGAGCAACGACAGCGGTCAGAGCAACGACAGCGGTCAGAGCAACGACAGCGGTCACAGCAACGACAGCGGTCACAGCAACGACAGCGGTCAGAGCAACGACAGCGGTCAGAGCAACGACAGCGGTCAGAGCAACGACAGCGGTCAGAGCAACGACAGCGGTCACAGTAATAACCTTTGTTTCATGTGTTCTCCTGCTGACTGTGTGTTGTGTTGACTGTCAGTGTGGTACGTTGTGTTGACTGTCAGTTCTCCTGCTGACTGTGTGTTGTGTTGACTGTCAGTGTGGTACGTTGACTGTCAGTGTGTTGTGTTGAATGTCAGTGTGGTACGTTGTGTTGACTGTCAGTTCTTCTGCTGACTGTGTGCTGCCATAGAAACAGATGGAATAGAACGGGTGTTTTTTATTGGTTATGACTGTCTTTACCCATAACTACACAACTAACCTACACCGTTAGGTCGTGGTGCCAGCCCTCGTGTTAACACTAACCTACGCGGTTAGGAGGTCGTGGTGCCAGCCCTCGTGTTAACACTAACCTACGCGGTTAGGAGGTCGTGGTGCCAGCCCTCGTGTTAACTTCATGTTGCTGCCCCTCTCCCAGGTCTCTCCCCCAGGAATAGTTTGGAGGTGTTGACTCCAGAGATCCCAGGAGAGAGGGACAGGGGGAACTGCATCACGTCTCTCCAGCTTCACCCTAAAGGCTGGGCTGCCCTCATACGCTGCTCCTCCAACATGGATGACCAGGAGGTGAGTCACCTGACCCCCCAAAACCCCCAGGAGGTAACTTTCACCACACTGCACCCCGACATCTACACGCACCTCTCCCTACATTTACACACCTCTCCCTACATCAACACACACCTCTCCCCTACATCAACACACACCTCTCCCCTACATCAACACACACCTCTCCCCTACATCAACACACACCTCTCCCCTACATCAACACACACCTCTCCCCTACATCAACACACACCTCTCCCCTACATCAACACACACCTCTCCCCTACATCAACACACCTCTCCCCTACATCAACACACACCTCTCCCTACATCAACACACACCTCTCCCTGTCATCAACACACACCTCTCCCTACATCAACACACACCTCTCCCCTACATCAACACACACCTCTCCCTACATCAACACACACCTCTCCCCTACATCTACACACCTCTCCCCTACATCAACACACACCTCTCCCCTACATCAACACACACCTCTCCCCTACATCAACACACACCTCTCCCCTACATCAACACACACCTCTCCCCTACATCAACACACACCTCTCCCCTACATCAACACACACCTCTCCCCTACATCAACACACACCTCTCCCCTACATCAACACACACCTCTCCCTACATCAACACACACCTCTCCCCTACATCAACACACACCTCTCCCCTACATCAACACACACCTCTCCCCTACATCAACACACACCTCTCCCCTACATCAACACACACCTCTCCCCTACATCAACACACACCTCTCCCCTACATCAACACACACCTCTCCCCTACATCAACACACACCTCTCCCCTACATCAACACCCTTCTCTCCCTACATCTACACACACCTCTCCCTACATCTACACACACCTCTCCCTACATCTACACACACCTCTCCCTACATCTACACACACCTCTCCCTACATCTACACACACCTCTCCCTACATCAACACACACCTCTCCCTACATCAACACACACCTCTCCCCTACATCTACACACCTCTCCCCTACATCTACACACCTCTCCCCTACATCAACACACACCTCTCCCTACATCAACACACACCTCTCCCCGACATCAACACACACCTCTCCCCTACATCAACACACACCTCTCCCTACATCAACACACACCTCTCCCCTACATCAACACACACCTCTCCCCTACATCAACACACACCTCTCCCCTACATCAACACACACCTCTCCCCTACATCAACACACACCTCTCCCCTACATCAACACACACCTCTCCCCTACATCAACACACACCTCTCCCTACATCAACACACACCTCTCCCTACATCAACACACACCTCTCCCTACATCAACACACACCTCTCCCCTACATCAACACACACCTCTCCCCGACATCAACACACACCTCTCCCCGACATCAACACACACCTCTCCCCTACATCAACACACACCTCTCCCCTACATCAACACACACCTCTCCCCTACATCAACACACACCTCTCCCCTACATCAACACACACCTCTCCCCTACATCAACACACACCTCTCCCCGACATCAACACACACCTCTCCCCGACATCAACACACACCTCTCCCCGACATCAACACACACCTCTCCCCGACATCAACACACACCTCTCCCCGACATCAACACACACCTCTCCCCGACATCAACACACACCTCTCCCCGACATCAACACACACCTCTCCCCGTCATCAACACACACCTCTCCCCGACATCAACACACACCTCTCCCCGACATCAACACACACCTCTCCCCTACATCAACACACACCTCTCCCCTACATCAACACACCTCTCCCTAC
Source organism: Oncorhynchus clarkii lewisi (assembly GCF_045791955.1). Classification (NCBI taxonomy): domain Eukaryota; kingdom Metazoa; phylum Chordata; class Actinopteri; order Salmoniformes; family Salmonidae; genus Oncorhynchus; species Oncorhynchus clarkii. Next base: position 63,189,730 of record NC_092165.1, read on the forward strand.
ATCAACACACACCTCTCCCTACATCAACACACACCTCTCCCCTACATCAACACACACCTCTCCCCGACATCAACACACACCTCTCCCTGTCATCAACACACACCTCTCCCCTACATCAACACACACCTCTCCCCTACATCAACACACACCTCTCCCCGACATCAACACACACCTCTCCCTACATCAACACACACCTCTCCCTGTCATCAACACACACCTCTCCCCTACATCAACACACACCTCTCCCCGACATCAACACACACCTCTCCCCGACATCAACACACACCTCTCCCCGACATCAACACACACCTCTCCCCGACATCAACACACACCTCTCCCCGACATCAACACACACCTCTCCCCTACATCAACACACACCTCTCCCCGACATCAACACACACCTCTCCCCTACATCAACACACACCTCTCCCCGACATCAACACACACCTCTCCCCTACATCATCTACTTCATGATTCTTCTTTATCGTAACGCCAAAGTCTTGTGTGTTACAACCTGAATGTAAAATGTATTAAGTTGAGGTTGTGTTTCTCTCTGGTCGACACACAATAACCCCATAATGGCATGTTTTCCAAACTCATTCAAATTATACCATGGCTTCTTGGATACTTGTTTCTGATTGGCCTGAAGGGCGTTCTAGAACCTGCGTTCTTTCCCTATAGAACATTTACTCCAGTAAAAGTGAAAGTCACCCAGTTAAATAATACTTCAGTAAAAGTCTAAAGTTATTTGGTTCTAAATAAACTTAAGTATCAAAAGTAAAAGTCAATTATTTCACTTTTCTTATATTATGCAAAGCAGATGGCGTGATTTTTAATTTTTAATTTAATTTAATTTACAAATAGACAGGGGCACGTTCCAACCCTCAGACATCATTTACAAACTAAGCATTTGTGTCTTCCAGATCAGAGGCAGTAGGGACGACCAGGGATGTTCTCTGTTTAGTGAGTCCTCCAGATCAGAGGCAGTAGGGACGACCAGGGATGTTCTCTGTTTAGTGAGTCCTCCAGATCAGAGGCAGTAGGGATGACCAGGGACGTTCTCTGTTTAGTGAGTCCTCCAGATCAGAGGCAGTAGGGATGACCAGGGATGTTCTCTGTTTAGTGAGTCCTCCAGATCAGAGGCAGTAGGGATGACCAGGGATGTTCTCTGTTTAGTGAGTCCTCCAGATCAGAGGCAGTAGGGACGACCAGGGACGTTCTCTGTTTAGTGAGTCCTCCAGATCAGAGGCAGTAGGGACGACCAGGGATGTTCTCTGTTTAGTGAGTCCTCCAGATCAGAGGCAGTAGGGACGACCAGGGATGTTCTCTGTTTAGTGAGTCCTCCAGATCAGAGGCAGTAGGGATGACCAGGGATGTTCTCTGTTTAGTCAGTCCACCAGATCAGAGGCAGTCGGGACAACCAGGGATGTTCTCTGTTTAGTGAGTCCTCCAGATCAGAGGCAGTCCGGACGACCAGGGATGTTCTCTGTTTAGTGAGTCCTCCAGATCAGAGGCTAGAAGGGATGACCAGGGATGTTCTCTGTTTAGTGAGTCCTCCAGATCAGAGGCAGTAGGGATGACCAGGGACGTTCTCTGTTTAGTGAGTCCTCCAGATCAGAGGCAGTAGGGATGACCAGGGATGTTCTCTGTTTAGTGAGTCCTCCAGATCAGAGGTAGTAGGGATGACCAGGGATGTTCTCTGTTTAGTGAGTCCTCCAGATCAGAGGCAGTAGGGATGACCAGGGATGTTCTCTGTTTAGTGAGTCCACCAGATCAGAGGCAGTAGGGACGACCAGGGATGTTCTCTGTTTAGTGAGTCCTCCAGATCAGAGGCAGTAGGGATGACCAGGGACGTTCTCTGTTTAGTGAGTCCTCCAGATCAGAGGCAGTAGGGATGACCAGGGACGTTCTCTGTTTAGTGAGTCCTCCAGATCAGAGGCAGTAGGGATGACCAGGGATGTTCTCTGTTTAGTGAGTCCTCCAGATCAGAGGCAGTAGGGATGACCAGGGATGTTCTCTGTTTAGTGAGTCCTCCAGATCAGAGGCAGTAGGGATGACCAGGGATGTTCTCTGTTTAGTGAGTCCTCCAGATCAGAGGCAGTAGGGATGACCAGGGATGTTCTCTGTTTAGTGAGTCCTCCAGATCAGAGGCAGTAGGGATGACCAGGGACGTTCTCTGTTTAGTGAGTCCTCCAGATCAGAGGCAGTAGGGACGACCAGGGACGTTCTCTGTTTAGTGAGTCCTCCAGAGGCAGTAGGGATGACCAGGGATGTTCTCTGTTTAGTGAGTCCTCCAGATCAGAGGCAGTAGGGATGACCAGGGATGTTCTCTGTTTAGTGAGTCCTCCAGATCAGAGGCAGTAGGGACGACCAGGGACGTTCTCTGTTTAGTGAGTCCTCCAGATCAGAGGCAGTAGAGATGACCAGGGACGTTCTCTGTGTAGTGAGTCCTCCAGATCAGAGGCAGTAGGGATGACCAGGGACGTTCTCTGTTTAGTGAGTACTCCAGATCAGAGGCTAGTAGGGATGACCAGGGATGTTCTCTGTTTAGTGAGTCCACCAGATCAGAGGCTAGTAGGGATGACCAGGGATGTTCTCTGTTTAGTGAGTCCTCCAGATCAGAGGCAGTAGGGACGACCAGGGATGTTCTCTGTGTAGTGAGTCCTCCAGATCAGAGGCAGTAGGGATGACCAGGGATGTTCTCTGTTTAGTGAGTCCTCCAGATCAGAGGCAGTAGGGATGACCAGGGACGTTCTCTGTTTAGTGAGTCCTCCAGATCAGAGGCAGTAGGGACGACCAGGGACGTTCTCTGTTTAGTGAGTCCTCCAGAGGCAGTAGGGATGACCAGGGATGTTCTCTGTTTAGTGAGTCCTCCAGATCAGAGGCAGTAGGGATGACCAGGGATGTTCTCTGTTTAGTGAGTCCTCCAGATCAGAGGCAGTAGGGACGACCAGGGACGTTCTCTGTTTAGTGAGTCCTCCAGATCAGAGGCAGTAGAGATGACCAGGGACGTTCTCTGTGTAGTGAGTCCTCCAGATCAGAGGCAGTAGGGATGACCAGGGACGTTCTCTGTTTAGTGAGTACTCCAGATCAGAGGCTAGTAGGGATGACCAGGGATGTTCTCTGTTTAGTGAGTCCACCAGATCAGAGGCTAGTAGGGATGACCAGGGATGTTCTCTGTTTAGTGAGTCCTCCAGATCAGAGGCAGTAGGGACGACCAGGGATGTTCTCTGTGTAGTGAGTCCTCCAGATCAGAGGCAGTAGGGATGACCAGGGATGTTCTCTGTTTAGTGAGTCCTCCAGATCAGAGGCAGTAGGGATGACCAGGGATGTTCTCTGTTTAGTGAGTCCTCCAGATCAGAGGCAGTAGGGATGACCAGGGACGTTCTCTGTTTAGTGAGTACTCCAGATCAGAGGCTAGTAGGGATGACCAGGGATGTTCTCTGTTTAGTGAGTCCACCAGATCAGAGGCTAGTAGGGATGACCAGGGATGTTCTCTGTTTAGTGAGTCCTCCAGATCAGAGGCAGTAGGGACGACCAGGGATGTTCTCTGTGTAGTGAGTCCTCCAGATCAGAGGCAGTAGGGATGACCAGGGATGTTCTCTGTTTAGTGAGTCTGACAGATCAGAGGCAGTAGGGATGACCAGGGATGTTCTCTTGATAAGTTTGTGAATTGGACCAATTTCCTGTCCTGCTGGTCATTCAAAATGTAACTAATACTTTTGAGTGTCAGGGACAATGTAACTAATAATTGGTAAATGTTTCAGAATCCAGGTGTGGAAATGTCTTAAAGAAACGTACCCAGAAAGACTCTCAAACGTACCCAGAAAGACTCTCAAACGTACCCAGAAAGACTCTCAAACGTACCCAGAAAGACTCTCAAACGTACCCAGAAAGACTCTCAAACGTACCCAGAAAGACTCTCAAACTTACCCAGAAAGACTCTCAATCTTACCCAGAAAGACTCTCAAACTTACCCAGAAAGATTCTCAAACTTACCCAGAAAGACTCTCAAACGTACCCAGAAAGACTCTCAAACGTACCCAGAAAGACTCTCAAACGTACCCAGAAAGACTCTCAAACGTACCCAGAAAGACTCTCAAACGTACCCAGAAAGACTCTCAAACTTACCCAGAAAGACTCTCAATCTTACCCAGAAAGACTCTCAAACTTACCCAGAAAGATTCTCAAACTTACCCAGAAAGACTCTCAAACTTACCCAAAAAGACTCTCAAACTTACCCAGAAAGACTCTCAAACTTACCCAGAAAGACTCTCAAACTTACCCAGAAAGACTCTCAGCTGTTTTAGCTGCCAAAGGGGCTTGACAGACTATTGACTGAGCTGTGTGAATACTTATGTAAATTCGATATTTCTGGATTTCGTTTTCAATAAATTTGCTAACATTTCTAAAAAACAGGTTTTCACTTTGTCATTATTATGTGTAGATGGGTGAGTTTATTTTTTAATTCCGGCTGTAACAACAAAATGTGGAATAAGTCGAGGAGTGTGAATACTTTCTGAAGGCCCTGTATCTCCACCTTGCCCTTTGATTGGCTCGGTGGACGTTTCATTATTGCTTGTACCAATCAAATCCTCTCAGATCTCCACAAGGGCTTTGGGGTCCATTTAAGATTGCACTTGGACATGCTCTGTCTGTCAGCATTGATGAGCAGGTTACGTTTAGTCTCTAACCCTCTTCTGTTTCTCCACTCTTCCTCTGTCTTCCTGTTATCCTCCCTCTCTTCTCCCCCTCCCTCCCCCTCTCTCCTCTTCCCTCCCCCTCTCTCCTCTTCCCTCGCCCTCTCTCCTCTTCCCTCGCCCTCTCTCCTCTTCCCTCCCCTCCCTCCCCCTCTCTCCTCTTCCCTCGCCCTCTCTCCTCTTCCCTCGCCCTCTCTCCTCTTCCCTCCCCCTCTCTCCTCTTCCCTCCCCCTCTCTCCTCTTCCCTCCCCCTCTCTCCTCTCCTCCTCCCTCCTTTTCTCTCCTCCCCCCTCTCTCTCTCCTCTCCAGTGGACATGTGTGTATGAGTTCCAGGATGGCTCCCCTACACGTCCCCCCGTCTCACCGCGCTGTTCTCTACGTCTGACCCACTACATCGAGGAGGCTAACGTGGGGAGGGGCTACATCAAGGAGTTGTGCTTCAGTCCTGACGGGCGGCTCATCTGCTCCCCCTACGGGTAGGGAGTATTATGACATCTGCTCCCCCTACGGGTAGAGAGTATTATGACATCTGCTCCCCCTACGGGTAGAGTATTATGACATCTGCTCCCCCTACGGGTAGAGAGTATTATGACATCTGCTCCCCCTACGGGTAGGGAGTATTATGACATCTGCTCCCCCTATGGGTAGAGAGTATTATGACATCTGCTCCCCCTACGGGTAGAGAGTATTATGACATCTGCTCCCCCTACGGGTAGAGTATTATGACATCTGCTCCCCCTACGGGTAGAGAGTATTATGACATCTGCTCCCCCTACGGGTAGAGTATTATGACATCTGCTCCCCCTACGGGTAGAGAGTATTATGACATCTGCTCCCCCTACGGGTAGAGAGTATTATGACATCTGCTCCCCCTACGGGTAGAGAGTATTATGACATCTGCTCCCCCTACGGGTAGAGAGTATTATGACATCTGCTCCCCCTACGGGTAGAGTATTATGACATCTGCTCCCCCTACGGGTAGAGTATTATGACATCTGCTCCCCCTACGGGTAGAGAGTATTATGACATCTGCTCCCCCTACGGGTAGAGAGTATTATGACATCTGCTCCCCCTACGGGTAGAGTATTATGACATCTGCTCCCCCTACGGGTAGAGAGTATTATGACATCTGCTCCCCCTACGGGTAGAGTATTATGACATCTGCTCCCCCTACGGGTAGAGAGTATTATGACATCTGCTCCCCCTACGGGTAGAGAGTATTATGACATCTGCTCCCCCTACGGGTAGAGTATTATGACATCTGCTCCCCCTACGGGTAGAGTATTATGACATCTGCTCCCCCTACGGGTAGAGAGTATTATGACATCTGCTCCCCCTACGGGTAGAGAGTATTATGACATCTGCTCCCCCTACGGGTAGAGAGTATTATGACATCTGCGGTGCTCGGTGCACTTATTGTCATATTGCTTAGCCTATCAGAGGGCAAGGTGCACTTATTGTCATATTGCTTAGCCTATCAGAGGGCAAGGTGCACTTATTGTCATATTGCTTAGCCTATCAGAGGGCAAGGTGCACTTATTGTCATATTGCTTAGCCTATCAGAGGGCAAGGTGCACTTATTGTCATATTGCTTAGCCTATCAGAGGGCACGGTGCACTTATTGTCATATTGCTTAGCCTATCAGAGGGCACGGTGCACTTATTGTCATATTGCTTAGCCTATCAGAGGGCACGGTGCACTTATTGTCATATTGCTTAGCCTATCAGAGGGCACGGTGCACTTATTGTCATATTGCTTAGCCTATCAGAGGGCAAGGTGCACTTATTGTCATTTTGCTTAGCCTATCAGAGGGCAAGGTGCACTTATTGTCATATTGCTTAGCCTATCAGAGGGCACGGTGCACTTTTTGTCATATTGCTTAGCCTATCAGAGGGCAAGGTGCACTTATTGTCATATTGCTTAGCCTATCAGAGGGCACGGTGCACTTATTGTCATATTGCTTAGCCTATCAGAGTGCACTTATTGTCATATTGCTTAGCCTATCAGAGGGCACGGTGCACTTATTGTCATATTGCTTAGCCTATCAGAGGGCACGGTGCACTTATTGTCATATTGCTTAGCCTATCAGAGGGCAAGGTGCACTTATTGTCATATTGCTTAGCCTATCAGAGGGCAAGGTGCACTTATTGTCATATTGCTTAGCCTATCAGAGGGCACGGTGCACTTATTGTCATATTGCTTAGCCTATCAGAGGGCAAAGTGCACTTATTGTCATATTGCTTAGCCTATCAGAGGGCAAGGTGCACTTATTGTCATATTGCTTAGCCTATCAGAGGGCAAGGTGCACTTTTTGTCATATTGCTTAGCCTATCAGAGGGCAAGGTGCACTTATTGTCATATTGCTTAGCCTATCAAATCCCCGGGATTGGGGTCTATTTGGAGCTCGGACACAGTTTTCCACTTTTGTAATCAAGTTTTGTCCCAGCAGGTACGGAGTACGGCTGCTGTCCTTCGATGAGAACTGTATGGAGCTGTCTGACTGCCTTCCCGTCCAGACCAGCTGTCTCCGAGAGGTGCGGTCCATCTACTCCCACAGTGATGTGGTCCTGACCACCAAGTTCTCCCCAACCCACTGCCAGCTGGCGTCAGGCTGTCTCAGTGGCCGCGTCGCCTTATACCAGCCCAGGTTCTAACAGCGGGGCTGTCCCGAATGCCCCCCCCCCCCCCTATTCCCTATGGGCTCTGGTCAAAAGAAGTGCACTATTTTAGGGAATAGGGTGCCATTTTTTGGGGGGGACACTCCGGTAATCAAGTAGACCTTTATTCATTAGGCGCCAAACGGAAGAAACCGGAAACGAAGGGACTACCTTGAACTTGGTTTTGCTACCGTTATACCCCGATGCAATGGGCACCAACCTTTTCTGAGTCAAGAACACTTTGTCAAAACCAACCCGAGCTCAACCGCCACAACGTTTATTTTAAAAAATGTAACATTAACCTAATAAAAAGTTACATTTTCACAGCATATTGTCTCTCTGGCTTGACCTGGCTGTATTGTTCACACCATATTATGTCTCCCAACTCTAGCTTTGATGAGAAAATAGATCAGTCGGTGTAGCGCTGAGCAGGAACTCTGAAATTATTATCCTTATTGTACTGGATGTATGGTATCTGATGGTTTCAAGACAACTGGCGGCTCTGGGGGGGTTCGAATCATGATGTGGGGGAGGGACAAGGTCAAATCATGACGTGGGGGGGAAACAAGGTCAAATCATGACGTGGGGGGGAAACAAGGTCAAATCATGATGTGGTGGGGGAAACAAGGTCAAATCATGATGTGGGGGGGGGGGGGGAAACAAGGACAAATCATGATGTGGGGGGGGGGGGAAACAAGGACAAATCATGATGTGGGGGGGAAACAAGGTCAAATCATGATGTGGGGGGGACAAGGTCAAATCATGATGTGGTGGGGGGGGGAAACAAGGTCAAATCATGATGTGGTGGGGGGGGGGAAACAAGGTCAAATCATGATGTCGGGGGGAAACAAGGTCAAATCATGATGAGGGGGGGGAACAAGGTCAAATCATGATGTGGGGGGGAAACAAGGTCAAATCATGATGTGGGGGGGGGGGGGAAACAAGGTCAAATCATGATGTGGGGGGGAAACAAGGTCAAATCATGATGTGGGGGGGGGGGAAACAAGGTCAAATCATGATGTGGTGTGGGGGGGGGGGGGGGGACAAGGTCAAATCGTGGTGTGGGGGGGGGGGACAAGGACAAATCATGATGTGTGGGGGGAGGGGGGGCAAGGTCAAATTATGATGTGTGTGGGGAGGGGGCAAGGTCAAAACATGATGTGGTGTGGGGGGGGGGGGTCAAAGGTCAAATCATGATGTCAGTGATCTTCAGGTCGTGAAGTCGGAGCTCGAGAAAGACGTCCGAGTTTCTGATTTGGAGTTCTGAGTTGGGTGACCGTTCAAAGAGATTTTTTCCCAGTCAGATCTCGTTTTTTTCCTGAGTTTCCAGTTGTATTCAATGCACTGAAATCGTAAGTCAGAGATTTCCGAGTTCCAAGTTGTTTTGAACACAGCATTTGTCTCAGTGGGAGGGAGACAGCAGCAGATGGTCCACCTCTCACGGTCCCTGCTCTCTCCTTTCCTCCGGTGAGATCGACCAGAGAGAGGGGGGACACCCGTCTTCCACCTGATGGCCTTTCCTCCGATGAGACCGGCCAGAGAGAGGGGACACCCGTCTTCCACCTGATGGCCTTTCCTCTGGTGAGACCGGCCAGAGAGAGGGGACACCCGTCTTCTACCTTATGGCCTTTCCTCCGGTGAGACCGACCAGAGAGAGTGGACACCCGTCTTCCACCTGATGGCCTTTCCTCCGGTGAGGCCGGCCAGAGAGAGGGGACACCCGTCTTCTACCTGATGGTCAACTCTAGTGAGACCGACCAGAGAGAGGGGACACCCGTCTTCCACCTGATGGTCAACTCTAGTGAGACCGGCCAGAGAGGGGGGACACCCGTCTTCCACCTGATGGCCTTTCCTCCGGTGAGACCGGCCAGAGAGAGGGGACACCCGTCTTCTACCTTATGGCCTTTCCTCCGGTGAGACCGACCAGAGAGAGGGGACACCCGTCTTCCACCTGATGGCCTTTCCTCCGGTGAGGCCGGCCAGAGAGAGGGGACACCCGTCTTCTACCTGATGGTCAACTCTAGTGAGACCGACCAGAGAGAGGGGACACCCGTCTTCTACCTGATGGTCAACTCTAGTGAGACCGACCAGAGAGAGGGGGGACACCCGTCTTCTACCTGATGGCCTTTCCTCCGATGAGACCGGCCAGAGAGAGGGGACACCCGTCTTCCACCTGATGGCCTTTCCTCCGGTGAGACCGGCCAGAGAGAGGGGACACCCGTCTTCCACCTGATGGTCAACTCTAGTGAGACCGACCAGAGAGAGGGGACACCCGTCTTCCACCTGATGGCCTTTCCTCCGGTGAGACCGACCAGAGAGAGGGGACACCCGTCTTCCACCTGATGGTCAACTCTAGTGAGACCGACCAGAGAGAGGGGACACCCGTCTTCTACCTGGTGGCCTTTCCTCCGGTGAGACCGACCAGAGAGAGGGGACACCCGTCTTCTACCTGATGGTCAACTCTAGTGAGACCGACCAGAGAGAGGGGACACCCGTCTTCTACCTGGTGGCCTTTCCTCCGGTGAGACCGACCAGAGAGAGGGGACACCCGTCTTCCACCTGATGGCCTTTCCTCCGGTGAGACCGACCAGAGAGAGGGGACACCCGTCTTCCACCTGATGGCCTTTCCTCCGGTGAGACCGACCAGAGAGAGGGGACACCCGTCTTCTACCTGATGGTCAACTCTAGTGAGACCGACCAGAGAGAGGGGACACCCGTCTTCTACCTGATGGTCAACTCCAGTCGCACCGCCTATGGAATCAAGGGCACCTGTCTACCAACAACGCAACACTAATGCACAGGGCCTTCTGGATCAAGTGCACCTGTCTACCAACAACGCAACACTAATGCACAGGGCCTATGGAATCAAGGGCACCTGTCTACCAACAACGCAACACTAATGCACAGGGCCTTCTGGATCAAGTGCACCTGTCTACCAACAACACAACACTAATGAATGCACAGGGCCTATGGAATCAAGTGCACCTGTCTACCAACAACGCAACACTAATGCACAGGGCCTATGGAATCAAGTGCACCTGTCTACCCAACAACACAACACTAATGCACAGGGCCTTTATTGTTGGCTTTTCTACAGAAATGTTTGTTGATCGACTAGGAAGACCAGTTGGTCACCACTGTTCTAATGGCTACATCCCTGGATGAGCTGCAGCTGTTCTGTGGGTCTCCTGTCAGACGGACAGACACTGACTGGGGGGTGCTGGAGTCTGGTGGACTGTAGACCTCATGGACAGAGAAGAGAATAGGAGAGGTTAAAGGATGAAGTCACTGGTAGTGTGGATAAGGACCCTGTCTTGGGCTGAGGAGAGAGGTTAAAGGATGAAGACACTGGTACTGTGTCTACTGGTGGAACTACACCAATAGATCACAACTCTCTGCTCTCCTGCACCTGACTTCTACACCAGTAGATCACAACTCTCTGCTCTCCTGCACCTGACTTCTACACCAGTAGATCACAACTCTGTGCTCTCTTGCACCTGACTTCTACACCAGTAGATCACAACTCTCTGCTCTCCTGCACCTGACTTCTACACCAGTAGATCACAACTCTCTGCTCTCCTGCACCTGACTTCTACACCAGTAGATCACAACTCTCTGCTCTCCTGCACCTGACTTCTACACCAGTAGATCACAAATCTCTGCTCTCTTGCACCTGACTTCTACACCAGTAGATCACAACTCTCTGCTCTCCTGCACCTGACTTCTACACCAGTAGATCACAACTCTCTGCTCTCCTGCACCTGACTTCTACACCAGTAGATCACAACTCTCTGCTCTCCTGCACCTGACTTCTACACCAGTAGATCACAAATCTCTGCTCTACTGCACCTGACTTCTACACCAGTAGATCACAACTCTCTGCTCTCCTGCACCTGACTTCTACACCAGTAGATCACAACTCTCTGCTCTCCTGCACCTGACTTCTACACCAGTAGATCACAACTCTCTGCTCTCCTGCACCTGACTTCTACACCAGTAAATCCCAACTCTCTGCTCTCCTGCACCTGACTTCTACACCAGTAGATCCCAACTCTCTGCTCTCCTGCACCTGACTTCTACACCAGTAGATCCCAACTCTCTGCTCTCCTGCACCTGACTTCTACACCAGTAGATCACAACTCTCTGCTCTCCTGCACCTGACTTCAACTCCAGTAGATCACAACTCTCTGCTCTCCTGCACCTGGCTTGCAGTTTATCTGGGGTTTATTCACTAGGAACCAAACGGACGGAAACAGGATGAAACAGGGAGGAACTATCTGAATTTGTCCAATAGAAACTCTTTTTTTTGTTTGCTACGGTTTGAACAAATGATCGATAGGAGCCTGTTTTACTCATGAATAACCCTCTAGTGATCGATAGGAGCCTGTTTTACTCATGAGTAACCCTCTAGTGATCGATAGGAGCCTGTTTTACTCATGAATAACCCTCTAGTGATCGATAGGAGCCTGTTTTACTCATGAATAACCCTCTAGTGATCGATAGGAGCCTGTTTTACTCATGAGTAACCCTCTAGTGATCGATAGGAGCCTGTTTTACTCATGAGTAACCCTCTAGTGATCGATAGGAGCCTGTTTTACTCATGAGTAACCCTCTAGTGATCGATAGGAGCCTGTTTTACTCATGAGTAACCCTCTAGTGATCGATAGGAGCCTGTTTTACTCATGAGTAACCCTCTAGTGATCGATAGGAGCCTGTTTTACTCATGAGTAACCCTCTAGTGATCGATAGGAGCCTGTTTTACTCATGAGTAACCCTCTAGTGATCGATAGGAGCCTGTTTTACTCATGAGTAACCCTCTAGTGATCGATAGGAGCCTGTTTTACTCATGAGTAACCCTCTAGAGATCGACGTCAGCCCATCTAGTTATATTAGGGGGTCAGCGTTTAACGTCAGCCAATCTAGCTATATTAGGGGGTCGACGCTTAACGTCAGCCCATCTAGCTATATTAGGGGTTGGCGCTTAACGTCAGCCCATCTAGCTATATTAGGGGGTCGACGCTTAACGTCAGCCCATCTAGCTATATTAGAGGGGTCGACGCTTAAAGTCAGCCCATCTAGCTATATTAGGAGGTCGACGCTTAACGTCAGCCCATCTAGCTTTATTAGGGGGGTCGACGCTTAACGTCAGCCCATCTAGCTATATTAGGGGGTCGATGCTTAACGTCAGTAACGTCAGCCCATCTAGCTATATTAAGGGGTCGACGCTTCACGTCATCCCATCTAGCTATATTAGGGGGTCGACGCCTAACGTCATCCCATCTAGCTATATTAGGGGTCGACGCCTAACGTCAGCCCATCTAGCTATATTAGGGGGTCGACGCCTAACGTCAGCCCATCTAGCTATATTAGGGGGGTCGACGCTTAACGTCATCCCATCTAGCTATATTAGGAGGTTGACGTTTAACATCAGTAACGTCAGCCCATCTAGCTATATTAGGAGGTCGACGCTTAACGTCAGCCCATCTAGCTATATTAGGGGTCGACGCCTAACGTCAGCCCATCGAGCTATATCAGGAGGTCGACGCTTAACGTCATCCCATCTAGCTATATCAGGGGGTCGGTGCTTAACGTCAGCCCATCTAGCTATATCAGGGGGTCAACGCTTAACGTCATCCCATCTAGCTATATTAGGGGGTCGACGCTTAACGTCAGCCCATCGAGCTATATCAGGGGGTCGACGCTTAACGTCATCCCATCTAGCTATATTAGGGGGTTGACGCTTAACGTCAGCCCATCAAGCTATATTAGGGGTTGGCGCTTAACGTCAGCCCATCTAGCTATATTAGGGGGTCGACGCTTAACGTCAGCCCATCTAGCTATATTAGAGGGGTCGACGCTTAAAGTCAGCCCATCTAGCTATATTAGGAGGTCGACGCTTAACGTCAGCCCATCTAGCTTTATTAGGGGGGTCGACGCTTAACGTCAGCCCATCTAGCTATATTAGGGGGTCGATGCTTAACGTCAGTAACGTCAGCCCATCTAGCTTTATTAGGGGGGTCGACGCTTAACGTCAGCCCATCGAGCTATATCAGGAGGTCGACGCTTAACGTCATCCCATCTAGCTATATCAAGGGGTCGACGCTTAACGTCAGCCCATCTAGCTATATCAGGGGGTCGACGCTTAACGTCATCCCATCTAGCTATATTAGGGGGTCGACGCTTAACGTCAGCCCATCAAGCTATATTAGGAGGTTGACGCTTAACGTCAGCCCATCTAGCTGTATTAGGAGGTCGACGCTTAACGTCAGCCCATCTAGCTATATTAGGAGGTCGACGCTTAACGTCAGCCCATCTAGCTATATTAGGGGGGTCGACGCTTAACGTCTGCCCATCTAGCTATATTAGGGGTCGACGCCTAACGTCAGCCCATCGAGCTATATTAGGAGGTCGACGCGTAACGTCATCCCATCTAGCTATATTAGGGGGTCGACGCTTAACGTCAGCCCATCGAGCTATATTAGGAGGTCGACGCTTAACGTCAGCCCATCGAGCTATATTAGGAGGTCGACGCTTAACGTCAGCCCATCTAGCTATATTAGGAGGTCGACGCTTAACGTCAGCCCATCTAGCTATATTAGGGGGGTCGACGCTTAACGTCTGCCCATCTAGCTATATTAGGGGTCGACGCCTAACGTCAGCCCATCGAGCTATATTAGGAGGTCGACGCTTAACGTCATCCCATCTAGCTATATCAGGGGGCCGACGCTTAACGTCAGCCCATCTAGCTATATCAACGGGTCGACGCTTAACGTCATCCCATCTAGCTATATTAGGGGGGTCGACGCTTAACGTCATCCCATCTAGCTATATTAGGGGGTCGACGCATAACGTCATCCCATCTAGCTATATTAGGGGGGTCGACGCTTAACGTCTGCCCATCGAGTTATATTAGGGGGGTCGACGCTTAACGTCATCCCATCTAGCTATATTAGGGGGGTCGACGCGTAACGTCGTCCCATCTAGCTATATTATAGGGGGTCAATGCTTAACGTCAGCCCATCGAGCTATATTAGGAGGTCGACGCTTAACGTCAGCCCATCTAGCTATATTAGGAGGTCGACGCTTAACGTCAGCCCATCTAGCTATATTAGGAGGTCGACGCTTAACGTCAGCCCATCTAGCTATATTAGGAGGTCGACGCTTAACGTCAGCCCATCTAGCTATATTAGGGGTCGACGCCTAACGTCAGCCCATCGAGCTATATTAGGAGGTCGACGCTTAACGTCATCCCATCTAGCTATATCAGGGGGCCGACGCTTAACGTCAGCCCATCTAGCTATATCAACGGGTCGACGCTTAACGTCATCCCATCTAGCTATATTAGGGGGGTCGACGCTTAACGTCATCCCATCTAGCTATATTAGGGGGGTCGACGCTTAACGTCATCCCATCTAGCTATATTAGGGGGGTCGACGCGTAACGTCATCCCATCGAGCTATATTAGGGGGTCGACGCGTAACGTCTGCCCATCGAGCTATATTAGGGGGTTGACCCTTAATGTCAGCCCATCTAGCTATATTAAGGGGTCGACGCTTAACGTCATCCCATCTAGCTATATCAGGGGGCCGACGCTTAACGTCAGCCCATCTAGCTATATCAACGGGTCGACGCTTAACGTCATCCCATCTAGCTATATTAGGGGGTCGACGCTTAACGTCAGCCCATCGAGCTATATTAGGAGGTCGACGCTTAACGTCAGCCCATCGAGCTATATTAGGAGGTCGACGCTTAACGTCAGCCCATCTAGCTATATCAGGGGGTCAACGCTTAACGTCATCCCATCTAGCTATATTAGGGGGTCGACGCTTAACGTCAGCCCATCGAGCTATATCAGGAGGTCGACGCGTAACGTCATCCCATCTAGCTATATTAGGGGTCGACGCCTAACGTCAGCCCATCGAGCTATATCAGGAGGTCGACGCTTAACGTCATCCCATCTAGCTATATCAGGGGGTCGACGCTTAACGTCATCCCATCTAGCTATATTAGGGGGTCGACGCTTAACGTCTGCCCATCTAGCTATATTAGGGGTCGACGCCTAACGTCAGCCCATCGAGCTATATTAGGAGGTCGACGCGTAACGTCATCCCATCTAGCTATATTAGGGGGTCGACGCTTAACGTCAGCCCATCGAGCTATATTAGGAGGTCGACGCTTAACGTCAGCCCATCGAGCTATATTAGGAGGTCGACGCTTAACGTCAGCCCATCTAGCTATATTAGGAGGTCGACGCTTAACGTCAGCCCATCTAGCTATATTAGGAGGTCGACGCTTAACGTCAGCCCATCTAGCTATATTAGGGGGGTCGACGCTTAACGTCTGCCCATCTAGCTATATTAGGGGTCGACGCCTAACGTCAGCCCATCGAGCTATATTAGGAGGTCGACGCTTAACGTCATCCCATCTAGCTATATCAGGGGGCCGACGCTTAACGTCAGCCCATCTAGCTATATCAACGGGTCGACGCTTAACGTCATCCCATCTAGCTATATTAGGGGGGTCGACGCTTAACGTCATCCCATCTAGCTATATTAGGGGGTCGACGCATAACGTCATCCCATCTAGCTATATTAGGGGGGTCGACGCTTAACGTCTGCCCATCGAGTTATATTAGGGGGGTCGACGCTTAACGTCATCCCATCTAGCTATATTAGGGGGGTTGACGCGTAACGTCGTCCCATCTAGCTATATTATAGGGGGTCAATGCTTAACGTCAGCCCATCGAGCTATATTAGGAGGTCGACGCTTAACGTCATCCCATCTAGCTATATCAGGGGGCCGACGCTTAACGTCAGCCCATCTAGCTATATCAACGGGTCGACGCTTAACGTCATCCCATCTAGCTATATTAGGGGGTCGACGCTTAACGTCAGCCCATCGAGCTATATTAGGAGGTCGACGCTTAACGTCAGCCCATCGAGCTATATTAGGAGGTCGACGCTTAACGTCATCCCATCTAGCTATATCAGGGGGTCGGTGCTTAACGTCAGCCCATCTAGCTATATCAGGGGGTCGACGCTTAACGTCATCCCATCTAGCTATATTAGGGGGTCGACGCTTAACGTCAGCCCATCGAGCTATATCAGGAGGTCGACGCGTAACGTCATCCCATCTAGCTATATTAGGGGTCGACGCCTAACGTCAGCCCATCGAGCTATATCAGGAGGTCGACGCTTAACGTCATCCCATCTAGCTATATCAAGGGGTCGACGCTTAACGTCAGCCCATCTAGCTATATCAGGGGGTCGACGCTTAACGTCATCCCATCTAGCTATATTAGGGGGTCGACGCTTAACGTCAGCCCATCAAGCTATATTAGGAGGTTGACGCTTAACGTCAGCCCATCTAGCTGTATTAGGAGGTCGACGCTTAACGTCAGCCCATCTAGCTATATTAGGAGGTCGACGCTTAACGTCAGCCCATCTAGCTATATTAGGGGGGTCGACGCTTAACGTCTGCCCATCTAGCTATATTAGGGGTCGACGCTTAACGTCAGCCCATCGAGCTATATTAGGAGGTCGACGCTTAACGTCAGCCCATCTAGCTATATTAGGAGGTCGACGCTTAACGTCAGCCCATCTAGCTATATTAGGAGGTCGACGCTTAACGTCAGCCCATCTAGCTATATTAGGGGGGTCGACGCTTAACGTCTGCCCATCTAGCTATATTAGGGGTCGACTCCTAACGTCAGCCCATCGAGCTATATTAGGAGGTCGACGCTTAACGTCATCCCATCTAGCTATATCAGGGGGCCGACGCTTAACGTCAGCCCATCTAGCTATATCAACGGGTCGACGCTTAACGTCATCCCATCTAGCTATATTAGGGGGGTCGACGCTTAACGTCATCCCATCTAGCTATATTAGGGGGTCGACGCATAACGTCATCCCATCTAGCTATATTAGGGGGGTCGACGCTTAACGTCTGCCCATCGAGTTATATTAGGGGGGTCGACGCTTAACGTCATCCCATCTAGCTATATTAGGGGGGTCGACGCGTAACGTCGTCCCATCTAGCTATATTATAGGGGGTCAATGCTTAACGTCAGCCCATCGAGCTATATTAGGAGGTCGACGCTTAACGTCAGCCCATCTAGCTATATTAGGAGGTCGACGCTTAACGTCAGCCCATCTAGCTATATTAGGAGGTCGACGCTTAACGTCAGCCCATCTAGCTATATTAGGGGTCGACGCCTAACGTCAGCCCATCGAGCTATATTAGGAGGTCGACGCTTAACGTCATCCCATCTAGCTATATCAGGGGGCCGACGCTTAACGTCAGCCCATCTAGCTATATCAACGGGTCGACGCTTAACGTCATCCCATCTAGCTATATTAGGGGGTCGACGCTTAACGTCATCCCATCTAGCTATATTAGGGGGGTCGACGCTTAACGTCATCCCATCTAGCTATATTAGGGGGGTCGACGCGTAACGTCATCCCATCGAGCTATATTAGGGGGTCGACGCGTAACGTCTGCCCATCGAGCTATATTAGGGGGTTGACCCTTAATGTCAGCCCATCTAGCTATATTAAGGGGTCGACGCTTAACGTCATCCCATCTAGCTATATCAGGGGGCCGACGCTTAACGTCAGCCCATCTAGCTATATCAACGGGTCGACGCTTAACGTCATCCCATCTAGCTATATTAGGGGGGTCGACGCTTAACGTCATCCCATCTAGCTATATTAGGGGGTCGACGCATAACGTCATCCCATCTAGCTATATTAGGGGGGTCGACGCTTAACGTCTGCCCATCGAGTTATATTAGGGGGGTCGACGCTTAACGTCATCCCATCTAGCTATATTAGGGGGGTCGACGCGTAACGTCGTCCCATCTAGCTATATTATAGGGGGTCAATGCTTAACGTCAGCCCATCGAGCTATATTAGGAGGTCGACGCTTAACGTCATCCCATCTAGCTATATTAGGGGGGTCGACGCTTAACGTCATCCCATCTAGCTATATTATAGGGGGTCGACGCTTAACGTCATCCCATCTAGCTATATCAGGGGGCCGACGCTTAACGTCAGCCCATCTAGCTATATCAACGGGTCGACGCTTAACGTCATCCCATCTAGCTATATTAGGGGGGTCGACGCTTAACGTCATCCCATCTAGCTATATTAGGGGGGTCGACGCGTAACGTCATCCCATCGAGCTATATTAGGGGGTCGACGCGTAACGTCTGCCCATCGAGCTATATTAGGGGGTTGACCCTTAATGTCAGCCCATCTAGCTATATTAAGGGGTCGACGCTTAACGTCATCCCATCTAGCTATATTAGGGGGGTCGACGCTTAACGTCATCCCATCTAGCTATATTATAGGGGGTCGATGCTTAACGTCAGCCCATCGAGCTATATTAGGAGGTCGACGCTTAACGTCAACCCATCTAGCTATATTAGGAGGTCGACGCTTAACGTCAGCCCATCTAGCTATATTAGGAGGTCGACGCTTAACGTCTGCCCATCGAGCTATATTAGGGGGTCGACGCTTAATGTCATCCCATCTAGCTATATTAGGGGGGTTGACGCGTAACGTCATCTCATCTAGCTATATTAGGGGGTCGACGTTTAACGTCTGCCCATCGAGCTATATTAGGGGGTCGACGCTTAATGTCATCTCATCTAGCTATATTAGGGGGGTCGACGCCTAACGTCAGCCCATCGAGCAATATTAGGAGGTCGACGCTTAACGTCTGCCCATCTAGCTATATTAGGGGTCGAAGCCTAACGTCAGCCCATCGAGCTATATCAGGAGGTCGACGCTTAACGACATCCCATCTAGCTATATCAGGGGGTCGACGCTTAACGTCAGCCCATCTAGCTATATCAGGGGGTCGACGCTTAACGTCATCCCATCTAGCTATATTAGGGGGTTGACGCTTAACGTCAGCCCATCGAGCTATATTATGAGGTCGACGCTTAACGTCAGCCCATCTAGCTATATTAGGAGGTCGACACTTAACGTCAGCCCATCTAGCTATATTAGGAGGTTGACGCTTAACGTCAGCCCATCTAGCTATATTAGGAGGTCGACGCTTAACGTCAGCCCATCTAGCTATATTAGGGGGGTCGACGCTTAACGTCAGCCCATCTAGCTATATTAGGGGTCGACGCTTAACGTCATCCCATCTAGCTATATCAGGGGGCCGACGCTTAACGTCAGCCCATCTAGCTATATCAACGGGTCGACGCTTAACGTCATCCCATCTAGCTATATTAGGGGGGTCGACGCTTAACGTCATCCCATCTAGCTATATTAGGGGGGTCGACGCTTAACGTCATCCCATCTAGCTATATTAGGGGGGTCGACGCGTAACGTCATCCCATCGAGCTATATTAGGGGGTCGACGCGTAACGTCTGCCCATCGAGCTATATTAGGGGGTTGACCCTTAATGTCAGCCCATCTAGCTATATTAAGGGGTCGACGCTTAACGTCATCCCATCTAGCTATATCAGGGGGCCGACGCTTAACGTCAGCCCATCTAGCTATATCAACGGGTCGACGCTTAACGTCATCCCATCTAGCTATATTAGGGGGTCGACGCTTAACGTCAGCCCATCGAGCTATATTAGGAGGTCGACGCTTAACGTCAGCCCATCGAGCTATATTAGGAGGTCGACGCTTAACGTCATCCCATCTAGCTATATCAGGGGGTCGGTGCTTAACGTCAGCCCATCTAGCTATATCAGGGGGTCAACGCTTAACGTCATCCCATCTAGCTATATTAGGGGGTCGACGCTTAACGTCAGCCCATCGAGCTATATCAGGAGGTCGACGCGTAACGTCATCCCATCTAGCTATATTAGGGGTCGACGCCTAACGTCAGCCCATCGAGCTATATCAGGAGGTCGACGCTTAACGTCATCCCATCTAGCTATATCAAGGGGTCGACGCTTAACGTCAGCCCATCTAGCTATATCAGGGGGTCGACGCTTAACGTCATCCCATCTAGCTATATTAGGGGGTCGACGCTTAACGTCTGCCCATCTAGCTATATTAGGGGTCGACGCCTAACGTCAGCCCATCGAGCTATATTAGGAGGTCGACGCGTAACGTCATCCCATCTAGCTATATTAGGGGGTCGACGCTTAACGTCAGCCCATCGAGCTATATTAGGAGGTCGACGCTTAACGTCAGCCCATCGAGCTATATTAGGAGGTCGACGCTTAACGTCAGCCCATCTAGCTATATTAGGAGGTCGACGCTTAACGTCAGCCCATCTAGCTATATTAGGAGGTCGACGCTTAACGTCAGCCCATCTAGCTATATTAGGAGGTCGACGCTTAACGTCAGCCCATCTAGCTATATTAGGGGGGTCGACGCTTAACGTCTGCCCATCTAGCTATATTAGGGGTCGACGCCTAACGTCAGCCCATCGAGCTATATTAGGAGGTCGACGCTTAACGTCATCCCATCTAGCTATATCAGGGGGCCGACGCTTAACGTCAGCCCATCTAGCTATATCAACGGGTCGACGCTTAACGTCATCCCATCTAGCTATATTAGGGGGGTCGACGCTTAACGTCATCCCATCTAGCTATATTAGGGGGTCGACGCATAACGTCATCCCATCTAGCTATATTAGGGGGGTCGACGCTTAACGTCTGCCCATCGAGTTATATTAGGGGGGTCGACGCTTAACGTCATCCCATCTAGCTATATTAGGGGGGTCGACGCGTAACGTCGTCCCATCTAGCTATATTATAGGGGGTCAATGCTTAACGTCAGCCCATCGAGCTATATTAGGAGGTCGACGCTTAACGTCATCCCATCTAGCTATATCAGGGGGCCGACGCTTAACGTCAGCCCATCTAGCTATATCAGGGGGTCGACGCTTAACGTCATCCCATCTAGCTATATTAGGGGGTCGACGCTTAACGTCAGCCCATCGAGCTATATCAGGAGGTCGACGCGTAACGTCATCCCATCTAGCTATATTAGGGGTCGACGCCTAACGTCAGCCCATCGAGCTATATCAGGAGGTCGACGCTTAACGTCATCCCATCTAGCTATATCAAGGGGTCGACGCTTAACGTCAGCCCATCTAGCTATATCAGGGGGTCGACGCTTAACGTCATCCCATCTAGCTATATTAGGGGGTCGACGCTTAACGTCAGCCCATCAAGCTATATTAGGAGGTTGACGCTTAACGTCAGCCCATCTAGCTATATTAGGAGGTCGACGCTTAACGTCAGCCCATCTAGCTATATTAGGGGGGTCGACGCTTAACGTCTGCCCATCTAGCTATATTAGGGGTCGACGCTTAACGTCAGCCCATCGAGCTATATTAGGAGGTCGACGCTTAACGTCAGCCCATCTAGCTATATTAGGAGGTCGACGCTTAACGTCAGCCCATCTAGCTATATTAGGAGGTCGACGCTTAACGTCAGCCCATCTAGCTATATTAGGGGGGTCGACGCTTAACGTCTGCCCATCTAGCTATATTAGGGGTCGACGCCTAACGTCAGCCCATCGAGCTATATTAGGAGGTCGACGCTTAACGTCATCCCATCTAGCTATATCAGGGGGCCGACGCTTAACGTCAGCCCATCTAGCTATATCAACGGGTCGACGCTTAACGTCATCCCATCTAGCTATATTAGGGGGGTCGACGCTTAACGTCATCCCATCTAGCTATATTAGGGGGTCGACGCATAACGTCATCCCATCTAGCTATATTAGGGGGGTCGACGCTTAACGTCTGCCCATCGAGTTATATTAGGGGGGTCGACGCTTAACGTCATCCCATCTAGCTATATTAGGGGGGTCGACACGTAACGTCGTCCCATCTAGCTATATTATAGGGGGTCAATGCTTAACGTCAGCCCATCGAGCTATATTAGGAGGTCGACGCTTAACGTCAGCCCATCTAGCTATATTAGGAGGTCGACGCTTAACGTCAGCCCATCTAGCTATATTAGGAGGTCGACGCTTAACGTCAGCCCATCTAGCTATATTAGGAGGTCGACGCTTAACGTCAGCCCATCTAGCTATATTAGGGGTCGACGCCTAACGTCAGCCCATCGAGCTATATTAGGAGGTCGACGCTTAACGTCATCCCATCTAGCTATATCAGGGGGCCGACGCTTAACGTCAGCCCATCTAGCTATATCAACGGGTCGACGCTTAACGTCATCCCATCTAGCTATATTAGGGGGGTCGACGCTTAACGTCATCCCATCTAGCTATATTAGGGGGGTCGACGCTTAACGTCATCCCATCTAGCTATATTAGGGGGGTCGACGCGTAACGTCATCCCATCGAGCTATATTAGGGGGTCGACGCGTAACGTCTGCCCATCGAGCTATATTAGGGGGTTGACCCTTAATGTCAGCCCATCTAGCTATATTAAGGGGTCGACGCTTAACGTCATCCCATCTAGCTATATCAGGGGGCCGACGCTTAACGTCAGCCCATCTAGCTATATCAACGGGTCGACGCTTAACGTCATCCCATCTAGCTATATTAGGGGGGTCGACGCTTAACGTCATCCCATCTAGCTATATTAGGGGGTCGACGCATAACGTCATCCCATCTAGCTATATTAGGGGGGTCGACGCTTAACGTCTGCCCATCGAGTTATATTAGGGGGGTCGACGCTTAACGTCATCCCATCTAGCTATATTAGGGGGGTCGACGCGTAACGTCGTCCCATCTAGCTATATTATAGGGGGTCAATGCTTAACGTCAGCCCATCGAGCTATATTAGGAGGTCGACGCTTAACGTCATCCCATCTAGCTATATTAGGGGGGTCGACGCTTAACGTCATCCCATCTAGCTATATTATAGGGGGTCGATGCTTAACGTCAGCCCATCTAGCTATATTAGGAGGTCGACGCTTAACGTCAGCCCATCTAGCTATATTAGGAGGTCGACGCTTAACGTCAGCCCATCGAGCTATATTAGGAGGTCGACGCTTAACGTCATCCCATCTAGCTATATCAGGGGGCCGACGCTTAACGTCAGCCCATCTAGCTATATCAACGGGTCGACGCTTAACGTCATCCCATCTAGCTATATTAGGGGGGTCGACGCTTAACGTCATCCCATCTAGCTATATTAGGGGGGTCGACGCGTAACGTCATCCCATCGAGCTATATTAGGGGGTCGACGCGTAACGTCTGCCCATCGAGCTATATTAGGGGGTTGACCCTTAATGTCAGCCCATCTAGCTATATTAAGGGGTCGACGCTTAACGTCATCCCATCTAGCTATATTAGGGGGGTCGACGCTTAACGTCATCCCATCTAGCTATATTATAGGGGGTCGATGCTTAACGTCAGCCCATCGAGCTATATTAGGAGGTCGACGCTTAACGTCAACCCATCTAGCTATATTAGGAGGTCGACGCTTAACGTCAGCCCATCTAGCTATATTAGGAGGTCGACGCTTAACGTCTGCCCATCGAGCTATATTAGGGGGTCGACGCTTAATGTCATCCCATCTAGCTATATTAGGGGGGTTGACGCGTAACGTCATCTCATCTAGCTATATTAGGGGGTCGACGTTTAACGTCTGCCCATCGAGCTATATTAGGGGGTCGACGCTTAATGTCATCCCATCTAGCTATATTAGGGGGGTCGACGCCTAACGTCAGCCCATCGAGCAATATTAGGAGGTCGACGCTTAACGACTGCCCATCTAGCTATATTAGGGGTCGAAGCCTAACGTCAGCCCATCGAGCTATATCAGGAGGTCGACGCTTAACGACATCCCATCTAGCTATATCAGGGGGTCGACGCTTAACGTCAGCCCATCTAGCTATATCAGGGGGTCGACGCTTAACGTCATCCCATCTAGCTATATTAGGGGGTTGACGCTTAACGTCAGCCCATCGAGCTATATTATGAGGTCGACGCTTAACGTCAGCCCATCTAGCTATATTAGGAGGTCGACACTTAACGTCAGCCCATCTAGCTATATTAGGAGGTTGACGCTTAACGTCAGCCCATCTAGCTATATTAGGAGGTCGACGCTTAACGTCAGCCCATCTAGCTATATTAGGGGGGTCGACGCTTAACGTCTGCCCATCTAGCTATATTAGGGGTCGACGCCTAACGTCAGCCCATCGAGCTATATTAGGAGGTCGACGCTTAACGTCATCCCATCTAGCTATATCAGGGGGCCGACGCTTAACGTCAGCCCATCTAGCTATATCAACGGGTCGACGCTTAACGTCATCCCATCTAGCTATATTAGGGGGGGTCGACGCTTAACGTCATCCCATCTAGCTATATTAGGGGGTCGACGCCTAACGTCATCCCATCTTGCTATATTAAGGGGGTCGACGCTTAACGTCTGCCCATCGAGCTATATTAGGGGGGTCGACGCTTAACGTCATCCCATCTAGCTATATTAGGGGGGTCGACGCGTAACGTCATCCCATCTAGCTATATTATAGGGGGTCGATGCTTAACGTCAGCCCATCGAGCTATATTAGGAGGTCGACGCTTAACGTCAGCCCATCTAGCTATATTAGGAGGTCGACGCTTAACGTCAGCCCATCTAGCTATATTAGGAGGTCGACGCTTAACGTCAGCCCATCTAGCTATATTAGGAGGTCGACGCTTAACGTCAGCCCATCTAGCTATATTAGGGGGGTCGAAGCTTAACGTCTGCCCATCTAGCTATATTAGGGGTCGACGCCTAACGTCAGCCCATCGAGCTATATTAGGAGGTCGACGCTTAACGTCATCCCATCTAGCTATATCAGGGGGCCGACGCTTAACGTCAGCCCATCTAGCTATATCAACGGGTCGACGCTTAACGTCATCCCATCTAGCTATATTAGGGGGGTCGACGCTTAACGTCATCCCATCTAGCTATATTAGGGGGTCGACGCATAACGTCATCCCATCTAGCTATATTAGGGGGGTCGACGCTTAACGTCTGCCCATCGAGTTATATTAGGGGGGTCGACGCTTAACGTCATCCCATCTAGCTATATTAGGGGGGTCGACGCGTAACGTCGTCCCATCTAGCTATATTATAGGGGGTCAATGCTTAACGTCAGCCCATCGAGCTATATTAGGAGGTCGACGCTTAACGTCAACCCATCTAGCTATATTAGGAGGTCGACGCTTAACGTCAGCCCATCTAGCTATATTAGGAGGTCGACGCTTAACGTCAGCCCATCTAGCTATATTAGGAGGTCGACGCTTAACGTCAGCCCATCTAGCTATATTAGGGGTCGACGCCTAACGTCAGCCCATCGAGCTATATTAGGAGGTCGACGCTTAACGTCATCCCATCTAGCTATATCAGGGGGCCGACGCTTAACGTCAGCCCATCTAGCTATATCAACGGGTCGACGCTTAACGTCATCCCATCTAGCTATATTAGGGGGGTCGACGCGTAACGTCATCCCATCGAGCTATATTAGGGGGTCGACGCGTAACGTCTGCCCATCGAGCTATATTAGGGGGTTGACCCTTAATGTCAGCCCATCTAGCTATATTAAGGGGTCGACGCTTAACGTCATCCCATCTAGCTATATCAGGGGGCCGACGCTTAACGTCAGCCCATCTAGCTATATCAACGGGTCGACGCTTAACGTCATCCCATCTAGCTATATTAGGGGGTCGACGCTTAACGTCATCCCATCTAGCTATATTAGGGGGTCGACGCATAACGTCATCCCATCTAGCTATATTAGGGGGGTCGACGCTTAACGTCAGCCCATCGAGCTATATTAGGAGGTCGACGCTTAACGTCATCCCATCTAGCTATATTATAGGGGGTCGATGCTTAACGTCAGCCCATCTAGCTATATTAGGAGGTCGACGCTTAACGTCAGCCCATCTAGCTATATTAGGAGGTCGACGCTTAACGTCAGCCCATCTAGCTATATTAGGAGGTCGACGCTTAACGTCAGCCCATCTAGCTATATTAGGGGTCGACGCCTAACGTCAGCCCATCGAGCTATATTAGGAGGTCGACGCTTAACGTCATCCCATCTAGCTATATCAGGGGGCCGACGCTTAACGTCAGCCCATCTAGCTATATCAACGGGTCGACGCTTAACGTCATCCCATCTAGCTATATTAGGGGGGTCGACGCGTAACGTCATCCCATCGAGCTATATTAGGGGGTCGACGCGTAACGTCTGCCCATCGAGCTATATTAGGGGGTTGACCCTTAATGTCAGCCCATCTAGCTATATTAAGGGGTCGACGCTTAACGTCATCCCATCTAGCTATATCAGGGGGCCGACGCTTAACGTCAGCCCATCTAGCTATATCAACGGGTCGACGCTTAACGTCATCCCATCTAGCTATATTAGGGGGTCGACGCTTAACGTCATCCCATCTAGCTATATTAGGGGGTCGACGCATAACGTCATCCCATCTAGCTATATTAGGGGGGTCGACGCTTAACGTCAGCCCATCGAGCTATATTAGGAGGTCGACGCTTAACGTCATCCCATCTAGCTATATTATAGGGGGTCGATGCTTAACGTCAGCCCATCTAGCTATATTAGGAGGTCGACGCTTAACGTCAGCCCATCTAGCTATATTAGGAGGTCGACGCTTAACGTCAGCCCATCTAGCTATATTAGGGGTCGACGCCTAACGTCAGCCCATCGAGCTATATTAGGAGGTCGACGCTTAACGTCATCCCATCTAGCTATATCAGGGGGCCGACGCTTAACGTCAGCCCATCTAGCTATATCAACGGGTCGACGCTTAACGTCATCCCATCTAGCTATATTAGGGGGGTCGACGCTTAACGTCATCCCATCTAGCTATATTAGGGGGGTCGACGCGTAACGTCATCCCATCGAGCTATATTAGGGGGTCGACGCGTAACGTCTGCCCATCGAGCTATATTAGGGGGTTGACCCTTAATGTCAGCCCATCTAGCTATATTAAGGGGTCGACGCTTAACGTCATCCCATCTAGCTATATTAGGGGGGTCGACGCTTAACGTCATCCCATCTAGCTATATTATAGGGGGTCGATGCTTAACGTCAGCCCATCGAGCTATATTAGGAGGTCGACGCTTAACGTCAACCCATCTAGCTATATTAGGAGGTCGACGCTTAACGTCAGCCCATCTAGCTATATTAGGAGGTCGACGCTTAACGTCTGCCCATCGAGCTATATTAGGGGGTCGACGCTTAATGTCATCCCATCTAGCTATATTAGGGGGGTTGACGCGTAACGTCATCTCATCTAGCTATATTAGGGGGTCGACGTTTAACGTCTGCCCATCGAGCTATATTAGGGGGTCGACGCTTAATGTCATCCCATCTAGCTATATTAGGGGGGTCGACGCCTAACGTCAGCCCATCGAGCAATATTAGGAGGTCGACGCTTAACGTCTGCCCATCTAGCTATATTAGGGGTCGAAGCCTAACGTCAGCCCATCGAGCTATATCAGGAGGTCGACGCTTAACGACATCCCATCTAGCTATATCAGGGGGTCGACGCTTAACGTCAGCCCATCTAGCTATATCAGGGGGTCGACGCTTAACGTCATCCCATCTAGCTATATTAGGGGGTTGACGCTTAACGTCAGCCCATCGAGCTATATTATGAGGTCGACGCTTAACGTCAGCCCATCTAGCTATATTAGGAGGTCGACACTTAACGTCAGCCCATCTAGCTATATTAGGAGGTTGACGCTTAACGTCAGCCCATCTAGCTATATTAGGAGGTCGACGCTTAACGTCAGCCCATCTAGCTATATTAGGGGGGTCGACGCTTAACGTCTGCCCATCTAGCTATATTAGGGGTCGACGCCTAACGTCAGCCCATCGAGCTATATTAGGAGGTCGACGCTTAACGTCATCCCATCTAGCTATATCAGGGGGCCGACGCTTAACGTCAGCCCATCTAGCTATATCAACGGGTCGACGCTTAACGTCATCCCATCTAGCTCTATTAGGGGGGGTCGACGCTTAACGTCATCCCATCTAGCTATATTAGGGGGTCGACGCCTAACGTCATCCCATCTTGCTATATTAAGGGGGTCGACGCTTAACGTCTGCCCATCGAGCTATATTAGGGGGGTCGACGCTTAACGTCATCCCATCTAGCTATATTAGGGGGGTCGACGCGTAACGTCATCCCATCTAGCTATATTATAGGGGGTCGATGCTTAACGTCAGCCCATCGAGCTATATTAGGAGGTCGACGCTTAACGTCAGCCCATCTAGCTATATTAGGAGGTCGACGCTTAACGTCAGCCCATCTAGCTATATTAGGAGGTCGACGCTTAACGTCAGCCCATCTAGCTATATTAGGAGGTCGACGCTTAACGTCAGCCCATCTAGCTATATTAGGGGGGTCGAAGCTTAACGTCTGCCCATCTAGCTATATTAGGGGTCGACGCCTAACGTCAGCCCATCGAGCTATATTAGGAGGTCGAAGCTTAACGTCATCCCATCTAGCTATATCAGGGGGCCGACGCTTAACGTCAGCCCATCTAGCTATATCAACGGGTCGACGCTTAACGTCATCCCATCTAGCTATATTAGGGGGTCGACGCCTAACGTCATCCCATCTAGCTATATTAGGGGGGTCGACGCTTAACGTCTGTCCATCGAGCTATATTAGGGGGGTCGACGCTTAACGTCATCCCATCTAGCTATATTAGGGGGGTCGACGCGTAACGTCATCCCATCTAGCTATATTAGGGGGTCAACGTTTAACGTCTGCCCATCGAGCTATATTAGGGGGTTGATGCTTAATGTCATCCCATCTAGCTATATTAGGGGGTCGACGCTTCACGTCATCCCATCTAGCTATATTAGGGGGTCGACGCCTAACGTCATCCCATCTAGCTATATTAGGGGTCGACGCCTAACGTCAGCCCATCTAGCTATATTAAGGGGTCGACGCTTAACGTCAGCCCATCTAGCTATATTAGGGGGTCGACGTTTAACGTCATCCCATCTAGCTATATTAGGGGGTCAACGTTTAACGTCTGCCCATCTAGCTATATTAGGGGTTCGACGCCTAACGTCAGCCCATCTAGCTATATTAGGGGGGTCGACGCTTAACGTCATCCCATCTAGCTATATTAGGAGGTTGACGTTTAACATCAGTAACGTCAGCCCATCTAGCTATATTAGGAGGTCGACGCTTAACGTCAGCCCATCTAGCTATATAAGGGGTCGACGCCTAACGTCAGCCCATCGAGCTATATCAGGAGGTCGACGCTTAACGTCATCCCATCTAGCTATATCAGGGGGTCGGTGCTTAACGTCAGCCCATCTAGCTATATCAGGGGGTCAACGCTTAACGTCATCCCATCTAGCTATATTAGGGGGTCGACGCTTAACGTCAGCCCATCGAGCTATATCAGGAGGTCGACGCGTAACGTCATCCCATCTAGCTATATTAGGGGTCGACGCCTAACGTCAGCCCATCGAGCTATATCAGGAGGTCGACGCTTAACGTCAGCCCATCTAGCTATATCAGGGGGTCGACGCTTAACGTCATCCCATCTAGCTATATTAGGGGGTCGACGCTTAACGTCAGCCCATCAAGCTATATTAGGAGGTTGACGCTTAACGTCAGCCCATCTAGCTGTATTAGGAGGTCGACGCTTAACGTCAGCCCATCTAGCTATATTAGGGGGGTCGACGCTTAACGTCTGCCCATCTAGCTATATTAGGGGTCGACGCCTAACGTCAGCCCATCGAGCTATATTAGGAGGTCGACGCGTAACGTCATCCCATCTAGCTATATTAGGGGGTCGACGCTTAACGTCAGCCCATCGAGCTATATTAGGAGGTCGACGCTTAACGTCAGCCCATCGAGCTATATTAGGAGGTCGACGCTTAACGTCAGCCCATCTAGCTATATTAGGAGGTCGACGCTTAACGTCAGCCCATCTAGCTATATTAGGAGGTCGACGCTTAACGTCAGCCCATCTAGCTATATTAGGGGGTCGACGCTTAACGTCTGCCCATCTAGCTATATTAGGGGTCGACGCCTAACGTCAGCCCATCGAGCTATATTAGGAGGTCGACGCTTAACGTCATCCCATCTAGCTATATCAGGGGGCCGACGCTTAACGTCAGCCCATCTAGCTATATCAACGGGTCGACGCTTAACGTCATCCCATCTAGCTATATTAGGGGGGTCGACGCTTAACGTCATCCCATCTAGCTATATTAGGGGGTCGACGCCTAACGTCATCCCATCTAGCTATATTAGGGGGGTCGACGCTTAACGTCTGCCCATCGAGTTATATTAGGGGGGTCGACGCTTAACGTCATCCCATCTAGCTATATTAGGGGGGTCGACGCGTAACGTCGTCCCATCTAGCTATATTATAGGGGGTCGATGCTTAACGTCAGCCCATCGAGCTATATTAGGAGGTCGACGCTTAACGTCAGCCCATCTAGCTATATTAGGAGGTCGACGCTTAACGTCAGCCCATCTAGCTATATTAGGAGGTCGACGCTTAACGTCAGCCCATCTAGCTATATTAGGAGGTCGACGCTTAACGTCAGCCCATCTAGCTATATTAGGGGTCGACGCCTAACGTCAGCCCATCGAGCTATATTAGGAGGTCGACGCTTAACGTCATCCCATCTAGCTATATCAGGGGGCCGACGCTTAACGTCAGCCCATCTAGCTATATCAACGGGTCGACGCTTAACGTCATCCCATCTAGCTATATTAGGGGGGGTCGACGCTTAACGTCATCCCATCTAGCTATATTAGGGGGTCGACGCCTAACGTCATCCCATCTAGCTATATTATAGGGGGTCGATGCTTAACGTCAGCCCATCGAGCTATATTAGGAGGTCGACGCTTAACGTCAGCCCATCTAGCTATATTAGGAGGTCGACGCTTAACGTCAGCCCATCTAGCTATATTAGGGGGGTCGAAGCTTAACGTCTGCCCATCTAGCTATATTAGGGGTCGACGCCTAACGTCAGCCCATCGAGCTATATTAGGAGGTCGACGCTTAACGTCATCCCATCTAGCTATATCAGGGGTCCGACGCTTAACGTCAGCCCATCTAGCTATATCAACGGGTCGACGCTTAACGTCATCCCATCTAGCTATATTAGGGGGTCGACGCCTAACGTCATCCCATCTAGCTATATTAGGGGGGTCGACGCTTAACGTCTGTCCATCGAGCTATATTAGGGGGGTCGACGCTTAACGTCATCCCATCTAGCTATATTAGGGGGGTCGACGCGTAACGTCATCCCATCTAGCTATATTAGGGGGTCGACGTTTAACGTCTGCCCATCGAGCTATATTAGGGGGTTGATGCTTAATGTCATCCCATCTAGCTATATTAGGGGGTCGACGCTTCACGTCATCCCATCTAGCTATATTAGGGGGTCGACGCCTAACGTCATCCCATCTAGCTATATTAGGGGTCGACGCCTAACGTCAGCCCATCTAGCTATATTAAGGGGTCGACGCTTAACGTCAGCCCATCTAGCTATATTAGGGGGTCGACGTTTAACGTCATCCCATCTAGCTATATTAGGGGGTCAGCGTTTAACGTCTGCCCATCTAGCTATATTAGGGGGTCGACGCCTAACGTCAGCCCATCTAGCTATATTAGGGGGGTCGACGCCTAACGTCATCCCATATAGCTATATTAGGAGGTTGACGTTTAACATCAGTAACGTCAGCCCATCTAGCTATATTAGGGGGTCAGCGTTTAACGTCAGCCCATCTAGCTATATTAGGGGTCGACGCCTAACGTCAGCCCATCGAGCTATATCAGGAGGTCGACGCTTAACGTCATCCCATCTAGCTATATCAGGGGGTCGGTGCTTAACGTCAGCCCATCTAGCTATATCAGGGGGTCAACGCTTAACGTCATCCCATCTAGCTATATTAGGGGGTCGACGCTTAACGTCAGCCCATCGAGCTATATCAGGAGGTCGACGCGTAACGTCATCCCATCTAGCTATATTAGGGGTCGACGCCTAACGTCAGCCCATCGAGCTATATCAGGAGGTCGACGCTTAACGTCAGCCCATCTAGCTATATCAAGGGGTCGACGCTTAACGTCAGCCCATCTAGCTATATCAGGGGGTCGACGCTTAACGTCATCCCATCTAGCTATATTAGGGGGTCGACGCTTAACGTCAGCCCATCAAGCTATATTAGGAGGTTGACGCTTAACGTCAGCCCATCTAGCTGTATTAGGAGGTCGACGCTTAACGTCAGCCCATCTAGCTATATTAGGAGGTCGACGCTTAACGTCAGCCCATCTAGCTATATTAGGGGGGTCGACGCTTAACGTCTGCCCATCTAGCTATATTAGGGGTCGACGCCTAACGTCAGCCCATCGAGCTATATTAGGAGGTCGACGCGTAACGTCATCCCATCTAGCTATATTAGGGGGTCGACGCTTAACGTCAGCCCATCGAGCTATATTAGGAGGTCGACGCTTAACGTCAGCCCATCGAGCTATATTAGGAGGTCGACGCTTAACGTCAGCCCATCTAGCTATATTAGGAGGTCGACGCTTAACGTCAGCCCATCTAGCTATATTAGGAGGTCGACGCTTAACGTCAGCCCATCTAGCTATATTAGGGGGGTCGACGCTTAACGTGTGCCCATCTAGCTATATTAGGGGTCGACGCCTAACGTCAGCCCATCGAGCTATATTAGGAGGTCGACGCTTAACGTCATCCCATCTAGCTATATCAGGGGGCCGACGCTTAACGTCAGCCCATCTAGCTATATCAACGGGTCGACGCTTAACGTCATCCCATCTAGCTATATTAGGGGGGTCGACGCTTAACGTCATCCCATCTAGCTATATTAGGGGGTCGACGCCTAACGTCATCCCATCTAGCTATATTAGGGGGGTCGACGCTTAACGTCTGCCCATCGAGTTATATTAGGGGGGTCGACGCTTAACGTCATCCCATCTAGCTATATTAGGGGGGTCGACGCGTAACGTCGTCCCATCTAGCTATATTATAGGGGGTCGATGCTTAACGTCAGCCCATCGAGCTATATTAGGAGGTCGACGCTTAACGTCAGCCCATCTAGCTATATTAGGAGGTCGACGCTTAACGTCAGCCCATCGAGCTATATTAGGAGGTCGACGCTTAACGTCAGCCCATCTAGCTATATTAGGAGGTCGACGCTTAACGTCAGCCCATCTAGCTATATTAGGGGTCGACGCCTAACGTCAGCCCATCGAGCTATATTAGGAGGTCGACGCTTAACGTCATCCCATCTAGCTATATCAGGGGGCCGACGCTTAACGTCAGCCCATCTAGCTATATCAACGGGTCGACGCTTAACGTCATCCCATCTAGCTATATTAGGGGGGTCGACGCTTAACGTCATCCCATCTAGCTATATTAGGGGGGTCGACGCGTAACGTCATCCCATCGAGCTATATTAGGGGGTCGACGCGTAACGTCTGCCCATCGAGCTATATTAGGGGGTTGACCCTTAATGTCAGCCCATCTAGCTATATTAAGGGGTCGACGCTTAACGTCATCCCATCTAGCTATATTAGGGGGGTCGACGCTTAACGTCATCCCATCTAGCTATATTATAGGGGGTCGATGCTTAACGTCAGCCCATCTAGCTATATTAGGAGGTCGACGCTTAACGTCAGCCCATCTAGCTATATTAGGAGGTCGACGCTTAACGTCAGCCCATCTAGCTATATTAGGGGTCGACGCCTAACGTCAGCCCATCGAGCTATATTAGGAGGTCGACGCTTAACGTCATCCCATCTAGCTATATCAGGGGGCCGACGCTTAACGTCAGCCCATCTAGCTATATCAACGGGTCGACGCTTAACGTCATCCCATCTAGCTATATTAGGGGGGTCGACGCGTAACGTCATCCCATCGAGCTATATTAGGGGGTCGACGCGTAACGTCTGCCCATCGAGCTATATTAGGGGGTTGACCCTTAATGTCAGCCCATCTAGCTATATTAAGGGGTCGACGCTTAACGTCATCCCATCTAGCTATATTAGGGGGGTCGACGCTTAACGTCATCCCATCTAGCTATATTATAGGGGGTCGATGCTTAACGTCAGCCCATCGAGCTATATTAGGAGGTCGACGCTTAACGTCAACCCATCTAGCTATATTAGGAGGTCGACGCTTAACGTCAGCCCATCTAGCTATATTAGGAGGTCGACGCTTAACGTCTCCCATCTAGCTATATTAGGAGGTCGACGCTTAACGTCAGCCCATCGAGCTATATTAAGGGGGTTGACGCTTAACGTCATCCCATCTAGCTATATTAGGGGGGTTGACGCGTAACGTCATCTCATCTAGCTATATTAGGGGGTCGACGTTTAACGTCTGCCCATCGAGCTATATTAGGGGGTCGACGCTTAATGTCATCCCATCTAGCTATATTAGGGGGGTCGACGCCTAACGTCAGCCCATCGAGCAATATTAGGAGGTCGACGCTTAACGTCTGCCCATCTAGCTATATTAGGGGTCGACGCCTAACGTCAGCCCATCGAGCTATATCAGGAGGTCGACGCTTAACGACATCCCATCTAGCTATATCAGGGGGTCGACGCTTAACGTCAGCCCATCTAGCTATATCAGGGGGTCGACGCTTAACGTCATCCCATCTAGCTATATTAGGGGGTTGACGCTTAACGTCAGCCCATCGAGCTATATTATGAGGTCGACGCTTAACGTCAGCCCATCTAGCTACATTAGGAGGTCGACGCTTAACGTCAGCCCATCTAGCTATATTAGGAGGTCGACGCTTAACGTCAGCCCATCTAGCTATATTAGGAGGTCGACGCTTAACGTCAGCCCATCTAGCTATATTAGGGGGGTCGACGCTTAACGTCTGCCCATCTAGCTATATTAGGGGTCGACGCCTAACGTCAGCCCATCGAGCTATATTAGGAGGTCGACGCTTAACGTCATCCCATCTAGCTATATCAGGGGGCCGACGCTTAACGTCAGCCCATCTAGCTATATCAACGGGTCGACGCTTAACGTCATCCCATCTAGCTATATTAGGGGGGGTCGACGCTTAACGTCATCCCATCTAGCTATATTAGGGGGTCGACGCCTAACGTCATCCCATCTTGCTATATTAAGGGGGTCGACGCTTAACGTCTGCCCATCGAGCTATATTAGGGGGGTCGACGCTTAACGTCATCCCATCTAGCTATATTAGGGGGGTCGACGCGTAACGTCATCCCATCTAGCTATATTATAGGGGGTCGATGCTTAACGTCAGCCCATCGAGCTATATTAGGAGGTCGACGCTTAACGTCAGCCCATCTAGCTATATTAGGAGGTCGACACTTAACGTCAGCCCATCTAGCTATATTAGGAGGTCGACGCTTAACGTCAGCCCATCTAGCTATATTAGGGGTCGACGCCTAACGTCAGCCCATCGAGCTATATTAGGAGGTCGACGCTTAACGTCATCCCATCTAGCTATATCAGGGGGCCGACGCTTAACGTCAGCCCATCTAGCTATATCAACGGGTCGACGCTTAACGTCATCCCATCTAGCTATATTAGGGGGTCGACGCCTAACGTCATCCCATCTAGCTATATTAGGGGGGTCGACGCTTAACGTCTGCCCATCGAGCTATATTAGGGGGGTCGACGCTTAACGTCATCCCATCTAGCTATATTAGGGGGGTCGACGCGTAACGTCATCCCATCTAGCTATATTAGGGGGTCGACGTTTAACGTCTGCCCATCGAGCTATATTAGGGGGTTGACGCTTAATGTCATCCCATCTAGCTATATTAGGAGGGTCGACGCCTAACGTCTGCCCATCTAGCTATATTAGTGGTCGACGCCTAACGTCAGCCCATCTAGCTTTTTTAGTGGTCGACGCCTAACGTCTGCCCATCTAGCTAGCTATATTAGGGGGTTCGACGCCTAACGTCAACCCATCTAGCTTTTTTAGTGGTCGACGCTTAACGTCATCCCATCTAGCTATATTAGGGGGTCGACGCCTAACGTCATCCCATCTAGCTATATTAGTGGTCGACGCTTAACGTCCTCCCATCTAGCTATATTAGGGGGTCGACGCCTAACGTCATCCCATCTAGCTATATTAGTGGTCGACGCTTAACGTCCACCCATCTAGCTTTATTAGGGGTGTCGACGCCTAACGTCAGATAACACTGAATTTGTCCTTCCGTCAGGTTATTTACCCTGTTATACAGCGTCAGTTGCCCAGTTGGGGGCAAACTCGGGGAAGATTAGCATTTTCCAACATTGCTTGTAATTCTCTCGGAGTGAGGATGGCGCTGAAAAGGATCCACAAGGTAACGGGCTCACTAGGTTGCTTTAGTGAAAACCAAAAAAAACGTTCGTTAGCTCGATTGTTGATGTACGTCGTTAGCTATCGCTAGTTAACGTTTTTAATGATGGCTAAAGTTAGTTATAGCTAGCTAACGCCCCGTTCCCATATCCAAATACTATTTTGTCTTTCCATCTGTACCATCGGTTTGTTGACACTAGACTGGCTAACTCGTTAGGTAGTATGTAGCTACCTAGCTAGTACCATATGTATTACTAGTTATTTGGGTGTCAATCTACTGATTTCAGCACCTAAAGAATAGCCTGTAATTTATACATTATGATTTTTTTTGTTGATACAATCTAGTTAAGGGGACGTTTAGCTAACGTTAGGGGGACGTCTAGCTAACGTTAGGGGGACGTCTAGCTAACGTTAGGGGGACATCTAGCTAACGTTAGGGGGACGTCTAGCTAACGTTAGGGGGACGTCTAGCTAACGTTAGGGGACATCTAGCTAACATTAGGGGAATTTCAGTCGTTGTTGTTGTGCTGCCAGCTAGATGTTAGCTGAACGGTAGATAGCCATCACAACCAGACCTAGTTAACAGTTACTGGTAACGAAACGTTAGTAAAATGTACATGTAAGAGACGGGGTAACTAGCTAGGTGGATAAAACGTTAGCTAGGTGGGTCACTAACAATGTAACTGAATATAAATGTGTGTATCTAATTCTTGTACTCTTATCTGAACCTGCTCCTCTATAAGCCACTAGCCAGCGACACCTCAGCCGTTTTGATGAGGTTGGGCCATTGATATCCCAATGGAGAGTCCCCTGGGGTGGGGTGGGGGGCACATGAATACAGGCATCACTGGTTATCACTCACTGTTACACATCAGCAGGTGTAGTTAACGGTTCATATTTGATTTAAAGCCATTTTAAAACGGTGTTGTTTTTAAAGGGGCTTAAATTAAGTTACATAAATACAACATAGGTAATGCCACACAAACTCCGTGGTCAGTCGGCAGTTGTTTGGACGTACTGCGTTGGAGGCGGCTTATGGTAGAGAAATTAACATTCAATTATCAGGTAACAGCTCTGGTGGACATTCCTGGAGCCAGCATTCCAGTTGTACGCTCCCTCAACTTGATTGGACTGTAGCATTGTGTGCATTTTATTTTCCCCCAGCTGCAAAGAGCTGCAGTTAGTTCCAGAATCGGTGGCAAGATGTTAGTCCCAAATATTCCCAAAACTAAATGCATTGTATTTAGGACTAAACCCTAATAAAACTCAACACAATCTTGTTATTGAACAAACTGAGGTGACTAAACTGCTTGGAGTAACCCTGGATTGTAAGCTGTCATGGTCAAAAAACATATTGATACAACAGTAGCTAAGATGGGGAGAAGTCTGTCCATAATAATGTGCTGCTCTGCCTTAATAAATTCCTAGTCTGGCCATCAAACCATCACGGTCACCTAATAATCCCCAGTTTCCAATTGGCTCATTCACCCCCCTCATCTCCCCTGTAACTATTCCCCAGGTCGTTGCTGCAAATGAGAACGTGTTCTCAGTCAATTTACCTGGTAAAATAACGGATAAATAAAAAAATAACACTATCAACAAGGCGGGTCCTACAGGCCCTAGTTTTGTCGCACCTAGGCTACTGTTCAGTCGTGTGGTCAGGTGCCACAAAGAGGGACTTAAGAAAATTGCAATTGCCTCAGGACAGCACAGCTGGCCCTTAAAAGTACACAGAGAGATAACATGAATAATATGCATGTCAATCTCTCCTGGCTCAAAGTAGAAGAGATTGACGTCATCACTACTTTTTTTTTTGTAAGAAGTGTTGACAAGCTGAATGCACAGAGCTGTCTGTTTTTAAAATGCTAGCATACAGCTCAAGACACCCATGCATACCCCACGAGACATGCCATCAGAGATCTCTTCACAGTCCCCAAGCTAGAACAGACTATGGGAGGCGCACAGTACTACATAGAGCCATGGTTGCATGGAATTCTATTCCACAGTACTACATAGAACCATGACTACATGGAATTATATTCCACAGTACTACATAGAGCCATGACTACATGGAATTCTATTCCACAGTACTACATAGAACCATGGCTACATGGAATTCTATTCCACAGTACTACATAGAACCATGGCTACATGGAATTCTATTCCACAGTACTACATAGAACCATGGCTACATGGAATTCTATTCCACAGTACTACATAGAACCATGGCTACATGGAATTCTATTCCACAGTACTACATAGAGCCATGACTACATGGAATTCTATTCCACAGTACTACATATAACCATGGTTACATGGAATTCTATTCCACATCAAAATATATAAAAAACTGGTATAAATGCACCTTATGGAACAGCTGTGACTGTGAAGAGACCCACACACACAGGTACATACATACGCATACATTGTAGTATTGCTATATGGTGGTATTATACATGTTGTATTGTAGATATGTAGTGGTGTAATAATGTCATCTGATCTACCGTGTTTGGACCCCAGGAAGAGTAGCTGCTGCCTTGGCAGGAACTAATGGGGATCCATAATAAACCCCAGGAAGAGTAGCTGCTGTCTTGGCAGGAACTAATGGGGATCCATAATAAACCCCAGGAAGAGTAGCTGCTGTCTTGGCAGGAACTAATGGGGATCCATAATAAACCCCAGGAAGAGTAGCTGCTGTCTTGGCAGGAACTAATGGGGATCCATAATAAACCACAGGAAGAGTAGCTGCTGTCTTGGCAGGAACTAATGGGGATCCATAATAAACCCCAGGAAGAGTAGCTGCTGTCTTGGCAGGAACTAATGGGGATCCATAATAAACCACAGGAAGAGTAGCTGCTGTCTTGGCAGGAACTAATGGGGATCCATAATAAACCCCAGGAAGAGTAGCTGCTGCCTTGACAGGAACTAATGGGGATCCAAAATAAACCACAGGAAGAGTAGCTGCTGCCTTGGCAGGAACTAATGGGGATCTATAATAAACCCCAGGAAGAGTAGCTGCTGCCTTGACAGGAACTAATGGGGATCCAAAATAAACCACAGGAAGAGTAGCTGCTGTCTTGGCAGGAACTAATGGGGATCCATAATAAACCCCAGGAAGAGTAGCTGCTGCCTTGGCAGGAACTAATGGGGATCCATAATAAACCCCAGGAAGAGTAGCTGCTGTCTTGGCAGGAACTAATGGGGATCCATAATAAACCACAGGAAGAGTAGCTGCTGTCTTGGCAGGAACTAATGGGGATCCATAATAAACCCCAGGAAGAGTAGCTGCTGCCTTGGCAGGAACTAATGGGGATCCATAATAAACCCCAGGAAGAGTAGCTGCTGCCTTGGCAGGAACTAATGGGGATCCATAATAAACCCCAGGAAGAGTAGCTGCTGCCTTGGCAGAAACTAATGAGGATCTATAATAAACCCCAGGAAGAGTAGCTACTGCCTTGGCAGGAACTTACGGGGATCCATAATAAACCCCAGGAAGAGTAGCTGCTGCCTTGGCAGGAACTAATGGGGATCTATAATAAACCCCAGGAAGAGTAGCTGCTGTCTTGGCAGGAACTAATGGGGATCCATAATAAACCACAGGAAGAGTAGCTGCTGTCTTGGCAGGAACTAATGGGGATCCATAATAAACCCCAGGAAGAGTAGCTGCTGTCTTGGCAGGAACTTACGGGGGGGATAAGTTCCTGCCAATAAAGTTCCTGCTAATAAATGCAAATTGTCATGCTGAGACAGGAAACGGCCTTCACCAAACTGTTCCCACAATGCTGTAGCGTTAAGATGTCCCTTCATTGTAACTAAAGTGTCAAGCCCGCATCCGCCAAACTCAGATTCATCCTTTCTACTGCCAGGTGGTGAAGTGTGATTCATCACTCCAGAGAACACGTTTCCACTGCTCCAGAGAACACGTTTCCACTGCTCCAGAGAACACGTTTCCACTGCACCAGAGAACACGTTTCCACTGCTCCAGAGAACACGTTTCCACTGCACCAGAGAACACGTTTCCACTGCTCCAGAGAACACGTTTCCACTGCTCCAGAGAACACGTTTCCACTGCACCAGAGAACACGTTTCCACTGCACCAGAGAACACGTTTCCACTGCACCAGAGAACACGTTTCCACTGCTCCAGAGAACACGTTTCCATTGCTCCAGAGAACACGTTTCCACTGCTCCAGAGAACACGTTTCCACTGCTCCAGAGAACACGTTTCCACTCCTCCAGAGAACACGTTTCCACTGCTCCAGAGAACACGTTTCCACTGCTCCAGAGAACACGTTTCCACTGCTCCAGAGAACACGTTTCCACTGCTCCAGAGAACACGTTTCCACTGCTCCAGAGAACACGTTTCCACTGCTCCAGAGAACACGTTTCCACTGCTCCAGAGTCCAATGGCAGCAAGCTTTTACAACCCTTCAACAGTGTAGGTACAGCAATAGGTTGTCTTGGATGGCCATGACTAGACTGCAGTGTAGGTACAGCAATAGTTGTCTAGGATGGCCATGACTACAGTATGTAAACATTATTAATAGGGGCAGCAGGTAACCTAGTGGTTAGAGCTTTGGGCCAGTAACCGAAAGGTTGGTGGATCGAATCTCCGAGCTGACAAGGTCAAAATCTGTCTTTCTGCCCCTGAACAAGGCAGTTTAACCCACTGTTCCCCGGTAGGCCGTCATTTTAAATACGAATTTGTTCTTAACTAACTTGCCTAGTTAAATAAAGGTTAGATGTTTTTTTTTTATTAACAGAGCTGTCCCCAACTAAAACATTTTGGTAGACCAATGACCAAATGTTTTTTAGAACAATTGATTGGTCATAATTTTCTATCATGTATTTTTCCATATTTACACGCATCCTATGTGTTTTAATCCAATCAACTATATGCACTGAGGTTGTCTGATGCTTTAAGCACACTGTTTGATTAAATAATTAAGACACACAAATGACTAGAGGGAGTCTGACCCGCAATTGATTTGATTGGGCCTGTGGGTCTGGCTCAGACTTGCTGCACCATGTTAAAAAGGACTGCTAGTGACCCATTGTCTCGTCTCTCCTCCCTGCTGCAGCGACCACCACATTAACACTTGGATGTTATCGCGCTGGCCGTGTTGCTGAAGCTGCAACACAACTTTTCAGTCAGAAATGGCTGTAATTATCGTCCTGAAATCCCTCATTTGTTTAGGAAAAACATTCCGTCAACCCTGACTCTCT
The DNA here is from genome assembly GCF_045791955.1 of Oncorhynchus clarkii lewisi. Taxonomy (NCBI): domain Eukaryota; kingdom Metazoa; phylum Chordata; class Actinopteri; order Salmoniformes; family Salmonidae; genus Oncorhynchus; species Oncorhynchus clarkii. The sequence continues at coordinate 63,231,571 of NC_092165.1, forward strand.
TCACGTGTAACGTATGCGTCACATGCCCGTGATCAATAGGGCCTGACCTATAGCCTATCATAATCATATCAATACATTTGTTATAACAAACTCTGAACATCGTAACATTTTGTTACCTTACAGATTGGTTAAATTGTTTGCGACATGTTGTGGTCGGTGCTCACCGAATGAGTAGGCTATTAAACAAACACTCAAAACAGAAGCAGGTTCTGTCATCTTTCATACAGAGCTTTCAGAAAGCAGTCAGACCCCTTTGGGTTTTTCCCCATTTTGTTACCTTACATTCTTATTCTAAAATGGATTGTGTCAAGGCACAGATCTGTTGAAGGCAGAGTCTGACAAATGGATTCTGACAAATTGTCAGACGGTTCTGTCTGCTACCGCACGGCAAGTGGTACCGCAACGCCAAGTCGAGGTCCTGCTGCTACTCGCTGTTTATTATCTATGCATGGTCACTTTATCCCTACCGACATGTACATATTGGCTCAACTAATAGTCTCCACATTGACTCTGTACCGGTACCCCCTGTATATAGCCTCCACATTGACTCTGTACCGGTACCCCCTGTATATAGCATCCACATTAACTCTGTACCGGTACCCCCTGTATATAGCCTCCACATTAACTCTGTACCGGTACCCCCTGTATATAGCATCCACATTGACTCTGTACCGGTACCCCCTGTATATAGCCTCCACATTGACCCTGTACCGGTACCCCCTGTATATAGCCTCCACATTGACTCTGTACCGTAATACCCTGTATATAGCCTCCACATTGACTCTGTACCAGTACCTCCTGTATATAGCCTCCACATTGACTCTGTACCGTAACACCCTGTATATAGCCTCCACATTGACTCTGTACCGTAACACCCTGTATATAGCCTCCACATTGACTCTGTACCGGTACCCCCTGTATATAGCATCCACATTAACTCTGTACCGGTACCCCCTGTATATAGCATCCACATTAACTCTGTACCGGTACCCCCTGTATATAGCATCCACATTGACTCTGTACCGGTACCCCCTGTATATAGCCTCCACATTGACCCTGTACCAGTACCCCCTGTATATAGCCTCCATATTGACTCTGTACTGTAATACCCTGTATATAGCCTCCACATTGACTCTGTACTGGTACCCCCTGTATATAGCCTCCACATTGACTCAGTACCGGTACCCCCTGTATATAGCCTCCACATTGACTCTGTACCGTAACACCCTGTATATAGCCTCCACATTGACTCTGTACCGGTACCCCCTGTATATAGCCTCCACATTGACTCTGTACCAGTACCTCCTGTATATAGCCTCCACATTGACTCTGTACCGTAACACCCTGTATATAGCTTCCACATTGACTCTGTATTGGTACCCCCTGTATATAGCCTCCACATTGACTCTGTACCGGTACCCCCTGTATATAGCCTCCACATTGACTCTGTACCGTAACACCATGTATATAGCCTCCACATTGACTCAGTACCGGTACCCCCTGTATATAGCCTCCACATTGACTCTGTACCGTAACACCCTGTATATAGCCTCCACATTGACTCTGTACCGGTACCCCCTGTATATAGCCTCCACATTGACTCAGTACCGGTACCCCCTGTATATAGCCTCCACATTGACTCTGTACCGTAACACCCTGTATATAGCCTCCACATTGACTCTGTACCGGTACCCCCTGTATATAGCCTCCACATTGACTCTGTACCAGTACCTCCTGTATATAGCCTCCACATTGACTCTGTACCGTAACACCCTGTATATAGCTTCCACATTGACTCTGTATTGGTACCCCCTGTATATAGCCTCCACATTGACTCTGTACCGGTACCCCCTGTATATAGCCTCCACATTGACTCTGTACCGTAACACCATGTATATAGCCTCCACATTGACTCAGTACCGGTACCCCCTGTATATAGCCTCCACATTGACTCTGTACCGTAACACCCTGTATATAGCCTCCACATTGACTCTGTACCGGTACCCCCTGTATATAGCCTCCACATTGACTCAGTACCGGTACCCCCTGTATATAGCCTCCACATTGACTCTGTACCGTAACACCCTGTATATAGCCTCCACATTGACTCTGTACCGGTACCCCCTGTATATAGCCTCCACATTGACTCTGTACCAGTACCTCCTGTATATAGCCTCCACATTGACTCTGTACCGTAACACCCTGTATATAGCCTCCACATTGACTCTGTACCGTAACCCCCTGTATATAGCCTCCACATAGACTCCGTACCGGTACCCCCTGTATATAGCCTCCACATTGACTCTGTACCAGTATCCCCTGTATATAGCCTCCACATTGACTCTGTACCGTAACACCCTGTATATAGCCTCCACATTGACTCTGTACCGGTACCCCCTGTATATAGCCTCCACATTGACTCAGTACCGGTACCCCCTGTATATAGCCTCCACATTGACTCTCTACCGGTACCCCCTGTATATAGCCTCCACATTGACTCAGTACCGGTACCCCCTGTATATAGCCTCCACATTGACTCTGTACCGTAACACCCTGTATATAGCCTCCACATTGACTCTGTACCGGTACCCCCTGTATATAGCCTCCACATTGACTCTGTACCAGTACCTCCTGTATATAGCCTCCACATTGACTCTGTACCGTAACACCCTGTATATAGCTTCCACATTGACTCTGTATTGGTACCCCCTGTATATAGCCTCCACATTGACTCTGTACCGGTACCCCCTGTATATAGCCTCCACATTGACTCTGTACCGTAACACCATGTATATAGCCTCCACATTGACTCAGTACCGGTACCCCCTGTATATAGCCTCCACATTGACTCTGTACCGTAACACCCTGTATATAGCCTCCACATTGACTCTGTACCGGTACCCCCTGTATATAGCCTCCACATTGACTCAGTACCGGTACCCCCTGTATATAGCCTCCACATTGACTCTGTACCGTAACACCCTGTATATAGCCTCCACATTGACTCTGTACCGGTACCCCCTGTATATAGCCTCCACATTGACTCTGTACCAGTACCTCCTGTATATAGCCTCCACATTGACTCTGTACCGTAACACCCTGTATATAGCCTCCACATTGACTCTGTACCGGTACCCCCTGTATATAGCCTCCACATAGACTCCGTACCGGTACCCCCTGTATATAGCCTCCACATTGACTCTGTACCAGTATCCCCTGTATATAGCCTCCACATTGACTCTGTACCGTAACACCCTGTATATAGCCTCCACATTGACTCTGTACCGGTACCCCCTGTATATAGCCTCCACATTGACTCAGTACCGGTACCCCCTGTATATAGCCTCCACATTGACTCTGTACCAGTACCTCCTGTATATAGCCTCCACATTGACTCTGTACCGTAACACCCTGTATATAGTCTCCACATTGACTCTGTACCGGTACCCCCTGTATATAGCCTCCACATTGACTCCGTACCGGTACCCCCTGTATATAGCCTCCACATTGATTCTGTACTGGTACCCCCTGTATATAGCCTCCACATTGACTCAGTACTGGTACCAGTACCCCCTGTATATAGCCTCCACATTGACTCTGTACCAGTATCCCCTGTATATAGCCTCCACATTGACTCTGTACCGTAACACCCTGTATATAGCCTCCACATTGACTCTGTACCAGTATCCCCTGTATATAGCCTCCACATTGACTCTGTACCGTAACACCCTGTATATAGCCTCCACATTGACTCTGTACCGGTACCCCCTGTATATAAACATTGCACCATCTCTATGGTGAAGCGTGGTGGCAGCATCATGCTGTGGGGATGTTTTTCAGTGGTAGGGACTGGGAGACTAGTCAGGATTGAGGGAAAGATGAACGGAGAAAAGTACAGATCTCCTTGATGAAAACCTGGTCAGGACCTCAGACTGGGATGAAGGTTCATCTTCCAACAGGACAATGACCCTAAGAACACAGCCAAGACAATGCAGGAGTGACTTTGGTACAAGTCTCTGAATGTCCTTGTGTGGCCCAGCCAGAGCCCGGACTTGAAGCCAATCTACTGTCTCTTGATAGACCTGAAAATAGTTGTGCAGCGACGCTCCCCATCAACCTGACAGATCTTGAGAGGATCTGCAGTGAAGAATGGAAGAAACTCCCCAAATACAGGTGTGCCAAACTTGTAGCGTCATACCCAAGAAGACTCGAGGCTGTAATCGCTTTTTAAAAAATTGCGCGTGTTTGTAAAACCCTGTTTTTGGCTGTAACGTAACAAAATGTGGTCTGAATACTTTCCAAATGCATTGTATATATGGATGATTTCTAAAGCCAGGCACATTTAACAGTTAGGCTGTTGATTCTAGACTTCATTCATTTGGTGTCCTCTCTCCTCAGTTTTCTTAGACAGTTAAAAGTAGTGTTTTCTCATCTCCTAACTCCGCTGCTTCCTCCATCACATTGTTGTCAACAGTCAAAATGGTGGTTGGCTTTGCACTGCTCTACTGTTGACCAGGACCCATAGGGTAGTGCTCTACTGTTGACCAGGACCCATAGGGTAGTGTACTACATTGACCAGGGCCCATAGGGTAGTGCTCTACTGTTGACCAGGGCCCATAGGCTAGTGTACTACTGTTGACCAGGACCCATAGGGTAGTGTACTACTGTTGACCAGGGCCCATAGGGTAGTGCACTACTGTTGACCAGGACCCATAGGGTAGTGTACTACTGTTGACCAGGACCCATAGGGTAGTGTACTACTGTTGACCAGGACCCATAGGGTAGTGTACTACTGTTGACCAGGACCCATAGGGTAGTGTACTACTGTTGACCAGGGCCCATAGGGTAGTGCTCTACTGTTGAACAGGACCCATAGGGTAGTGTACTACTGTTGACCAGGACCCATAGGGTAGTGTACTACTGTTGACCAGGACCCATAGGGTAGTGTACTACTGTTGACCAGGGCCCATAGGGTAGTGTACTACTGTTGACCAGGGCCCATAGGGTAGTGCTCTATTGTTGACCAGGACCCATAGGTAGGACCCATAGGGTAGTGGACTACTGTTGACCAGGGCCCATAGGGTAGTGTACTACTGTTGACCAGGGCCCATAGGGTAGTGTACTACTGTTGACCAGGGCCCATAGGGTAGTGCTCTATTGTTGACCAGGACCCATAGGTAGGACCCATAGGGTAGTGGACTACTGATGACCAGGGCCCATAGGGTAGTGTACTACTGTTGACCAGGACCCATAGGGTAGTGCTCTACTGTTGACCAGGACCCATAGGTAGGACCCATAGGGTAGTGGACTACTGTTGACCAGGGCCCATAGGGTAGTGTACTACTGTTGACCAGGACCCATAGGGTAGTGTACTACTGTTGACCAGGACCCATAGCTAGGGCCCATAGGGTAGTGAACTACTGTTGACCAGGACCCATAGCTAGGGCCCATAGGGTAGTGTACTACTGTTGACCAGGACCCATAGGGTAGTGTACTACTGTTGACCAGGGCCCATAGGGTAGTGTACTACTGTTGAACAGGACCCATAGGGTAGTGTACTACTGTTGACCAGGACCCATAGGGTAGTAGACTACTGTTGACCAGGACCCATAGGGCCCATAGGGTAGTGTACTACTGTTGACCAGGACCCATAGGCTAGTGGACTACTGTTGACCAGGGCCCATAGGGTAGTGTACTACTGTTGACCAGGGCCCATAGGGTAGTGTACTACTGTTGACCAGGACCCATAGGGTAGTGCTCTACTGTTGACCAGGGCCCATAGGGTAGTGTACTACTGTTGACCAGGACCCATAGGGTAGTGCTCTACTGTTGACCAGGGCCCATAGGGTAGTGTACTACTGTTGACCAGGACCCATAGGGTAGTGTACTACTGTTGACCAGGGCCCATAGGGTAGTGTACTACTGTTGACCAGGACCCATAGGGTAGTGTACTACTGTTGACCAGGGCCCATAGGGTAGTGTACTACTGTTGACCAGGACCCATAGGGTAGTGCTCTATTGTTGACCAGGACCCATAGGTAGGACCCATAGGGTAGTGGACTACTGTTGACCAGGGCCCATAGGGTAGTGTACTACTGTTGACCAGGACCCATAGGGTAGTGCTCTACTGTTGACCAGGACCCATAGGGTAGTGCTCTACTGTTGAACAGGACCCATAGGGTAGTGTACTACTGTTGACCAGGACCCATAGGTAGGACCCATAGGGTAGTGGACTACTGTTGACCAGGGCCCATAGGGTAGTGCTCTACTGTTGACCAGGACCCATAGGGTAGTGCTCTACTGTTGACCAGGACCCATAGGGTAGTGCTCTACTGTTGACCAGGACCCATAGGGTAGTGCTCTACTGTTGACCAGGACCCATAGGTAGGACCCATAGGGTAGTGGACTACTGTTGACCAGGGCCCATAGGGTAGTGTACTACTGTTGACCAGGACCCATAGGGTAGTGCTCTACTGTTGACCAGGACCCATAGGGCCCATAGGGTAGTGTACTACTGTTGACCAGGGCCCATAGGGTAGTGTACTACTGTTGACCAGGGCCCATAGGGTAGTGTACTACTGTTGACCAGGACCCATAGGGTAGTGTACTACTGTTGACCAGGGCCCATAGGGTAGTGTACTACTGTTGACCAGGGCCCATAGGGTGGTGTACTACTGTTGACCAGGACCCATAGGGTAGTGTACTACTGTTGACCAGGACCCATAGGGTAGTGTACTACTGTTGAACAGGACCCATAGGGTAGTGTACTACTGTTGACCAGGACCCATAGGGTAGTGCTCTACTGTTGACCAGGACCCATAGGGCCCATAGGGTAGTGTACTACTGTTGACCAGGGCCCATAGGGTAGTGTACTACTGTTGAACAGGACCCATAGGGTAGTGTACTACTGTTGACCAGGGCCCATAGGTCTGTAAATGTGAACAGTACAACAACTTTCCGTCATGGTAGAGGTCATGGTATGCTTTACCTCATTGTATAGGTGGTGTTGAATGACCGTCTGACTGGTTCTTGGAGAAATGGCATCTTCCTTTCACAAGAACACCCAGTTGGGTTGTATTCACTACTAGTATGCACCAAATGGAAGAAAACAAACAGCAACGAGAGGGACTACCTGAACTTTCAAATACAAAACACTTGTTTTCCTTTGCCAAACGTTTTGCTCCTGAGTATGCCCCCGGTGTAGGTTACTTTGGGCTGATAGCCTGTCACTGGGATTATAGCCTGTCACTGGGCTGATAGCCTGTCACTGGGATTATAGCCTGTCACTGGGATTATAGCCTGTCACTGGGCTGATAGCCTGTCACTGGGCTGATAGCCTGTCACTGGGCTGATAGCCTGTCACTGGGCTGATAGCCTGTCACTGGGATTATAGCCTGTCACTGGGCTGATAGCCTGTCACTGGGCTGATAGCCTGTCACTGGGCTGATAGCCTGTCACTGGGCTGATAGCCTGTCACTGGGATTATAGCCTGTCACTGGGCTGATAGCCTGTCACTGGGCTGATAGCCTGTCACTGGGATTATAGGCTGTCATTCATTCTTCTTTGTTCTCAGACTGGAGCTCACCGTGTTGCTTTAATCATTCAAAATGTCTGCCTCTGGTTTAGAGCTAAGTGTTCTTGGTCTCTCTTGTTGCTTGGTTTAGAGCTAAGTGTTCCTGGTCTCTCTTGTTGCTTGGTTTAGAGCTAAGTGTTCCTGGTCTCTCTTGTTGATTGGTTTAGAGCTAAGTGTTCCTGGTCTCTCTTGTTGCTTGGTTTAGAGCTAAGTGTTCCTGGTCTCTCTTGTTGCTTGGTTTAGAGCTAAGTGTTCCTGGTCTCTCTTGTTGATTGGTTTAGAGCTAAGTGTTCCTGGTCTCTCTTGTTGCTTGGTTTAGAGCTAAGTGTTCCTGGTCTCTCTTGTTGATTGGTTTAGAGCTAAGTGTTCCTGGTCTCTCTTGTTGCTTGGTTTAGAGCTAAGTGTTCCTGGTCTCTCTTGTTGCTTGGTTTAGAGCTAAGTGTTCCTGGTCTCTCTTGTTGATTGGTTTAGAGCTAAGTGTTCCTGGTCTCTCTTGTTGCTTGGTTTAGAGCTAAGTGTTCCTGGTCTCTCTTGTTGCTTGGTTTAGAGCTAAGTGTTCCTGGTCTCTCTTGTTGCTTGGTTTAGAGCTAAGTGTTCCTGGTCTCTCTTGTTGATTGGTTTAGAGCTAAGTGTTCCTGGTCTCTCTTGTTGCTTGGTTTAGAGCTAAGTGTTCCTGGTCTCTCTTGTTGCTTGGTTTAGAGCTAAGTGTTCCTGGTCTCTCTTGTTGCTTGGTTTAGAGCTAAGTGTTCCTGGTCTCTCTTGTTGCTTGGTTTAGAGCTAAGTGTTCCTGGTCTCTCTTGTTGCTTGGTTTAGAGCTAAGTGTTCCTGGTCTCTCTTGTTGCTTGGTTTAGAGCTAAGTGTTCCTGGTCTCTCTTGTTGATTGGTTTAGAGCTAAGTTTTCCTGGTCTCTCTTGTTGCTTGGTTTAGAGCTAAGTGTTCCTGGTCTCTCTTGTTGCTTGGTTTAGAGCTAAGTGCTCCTGGTCTCTCTTGTTGCTTGGTTTAGAGCTAAGTGTTCCTGGTCTCTCTTGTTGATTGATTTAGAGCTAAGTGTTCCTGGTCTCTCTTGTTCCATTGCAGGAGCTGAATGATCTGGCTCGTGACCCTCCAGCACAGTGCTCAGCAGGACCAGTGGGAGATGACAGTAGGTGTCTTAGACTTTATCATTTTATGGAACTGTTGAAGGCAGTTATTCTTCATCTTGGTCCTGGAGAACCAAAGGGCTGAATATTTTAGTTGTTTGCCCAAAAGCACTAATACACCTGATCAAAGGTGTGTTAAGAAACACTGGTTAAAGATTTACAATGACCCTGAATGTGCACTAACTCTCCTTCTCCCCCTCTCCTTCCGCCAGTGTTTCACTGGCAAGCCACGATCATGGGACCTGTGAGTACCAGTCACGTATCCCACTAGAACGGGAGAACTCTAAAGTCTTGAATGTCTGTTTTGACGAAGGTATAACATTTTCCTGGACGTACAGGTGGTTGGATCAGTCGTCATGACAGACGCTCTTTCTCTCTTTTCAGAATGACAGTCCATATCAGGGGGGTGTTTTCTTCCTCACCATTCATTTCCCCACAGACTATCCTTTCAAACCCCCTAAGGTAAGGGTCCATGTCCCTTCACATAGGTTTGGAAAGGGGCTCGTTCCTAAGTCCCTGTCAGTGGTTACACTTAGGGATATTTTTATTGTTCTGGACTGCAGCCTCGTGATGCTGCATGTAGTTAATGTTGTGTGGTAGGAGGGGTGATTTACTAGTTAATGTGTGGTAGGAGGGGTGATTTACTAGTTAATGTGTGGTAGGAGGGGTGATTTACTAGTTAATGTGTGGTAGGAGGGGTGATTTACTAGTTAATGTGTGGTAGGAGGGGTGATTTACTAGTTAATGTGTGGTAGGAGGGGTGATTTACTAGTTAATATGTGGTAGGAGGGGTGATTTACTAGTTAATGTGTGGTAGGAGAGGGTGATTTACTAGTTAATGTTGTGTGGTAGGAGGGGTGATTTACTAGTTAATGTTGTGTGGTAGGAGGGGTGATTTACTAGTTAATGTTGTGTGGTAGGAGGGGTGATTTACTAGTTAATGTTGTGTGGTAGGAGGGGTGATTTACTAGTTAATGTTGTGTGGTAGGAGGGGTGATTTACTAGTTAATGTTGTGTGGTAGGAGGGGTGATTTACTAGTTAATGTTGTGTGGTAGGAGGGGTGATTTACTAGTTAATGTGTGGTAGGAGGGGTGATTTACTAGTTAATGTGTGGTAGGAGGGGTGATTTACTAGTTAATGTTGTGTGGTAGGAGGGGTGATTTACTAGTTAATGTGTGGTAGGAGGGGTGATTTACTAGTTAATGTGTGGTAGGAGGGGTGATTTACTAGTTAATGTGTGGTAGGAGGGGTGATTTACTAGTTAATGTGTGGTAGGAGGGGGTGATTTACTAGTTAATGTGTGGTAGGAGGGGTGATTTACTAGTTAATGTGTGGTAGGAGGGGTGATTTACTAGTTAATATGTGGTAGAGGGGGTGATTTACTAGTTAATGTGTGGTAGGATGGGTGATTTACTAGTTAATGTTGTGTGGTAGGAGGGGTGATTTACTAGTTAATGTGTGGTAGGAGGGGTGATTTACTAGTTAATGTGTGGTAGGAGGGGTGATTTACTAGTTAATGTGTGGTAGGAGGGGTGATTTACTAGTTAATGTGTGGTAGGAGGGGTGATTTACTAGTTAATATGTGGTAGAGGGGGTGATTTACTAGTTAATGTGTGGTAGGAGGGGTGATTTACTAGTTAATGTGTGGTAGGAGGGGTGATTTACTAGTTAATGTTGTGTGGTAGGAGGGGTGATTTACTAGTTAATGTGTGGTAGGAGGGGTGATTTACTAGTTAATGTGTGGTAGGAGGGGTGATTTACTAGTTAATGTTGTGTGGTAGGAGGGGTGATTTACTAGTTAATGTTGTGTGGTAGGAGGGGTGATTTACTAGTTAATGTTGTGTGGTAGGAGGGGTGATTTACTAGTTAATGTGTGGTAGGAGGGGTGATTTACTAGTTAATGTGTGGTAGGAGGGGTGATTTACTAGTTAATGTGTGGTAGGAGGGGTGATTTACTAGTTAATATGTGGTAGAGGGGGTGATTTACTAGTTAATGTGTGGTAGGAGGGGTGATTTACTAGTTAATGTGTGGTAGGAGGGGTGATTTACTAGTTAATGTGTGGTAGGAGGGGTGATTTACTAGTTAATGTGTGGTAGGAGGGGTGATTTACTAGTTAATGTGTGGTAGGAAGGGGTGATTTACTAGTTAATGTGTGGTAGGAGGGGTGATTTACTAGTTAATGTGTGGTAAAGGGGTGATTTACTAGTTAATGTGTGGTAGGAGGGGTGATTTACTAGTTAATGTTGTGTGGTAGGAGGGGTGATTTACTAGTTAATGTTGTGTGGTAGGAGGGGTGATTTACTAGTTAATGTGTGGTAGAAGGGGTGATTTACTAGTTAATGTGTGGTAGAAGGGGTGATTTACTAGTTCATGTGTGGTAGGAGGGGTGATTTACTAGTTAATGTGTGGTAGGAGGGGTGATTTACTAGTTAATGTTGTGGTAGGAGGGGTGATTTACTAGTTAATGTGTGGTAGGAGGGGTGATTTACTAGTTAATGTGTGGTAGGAGGGGTGATTTACTAGTTAATGTTGTGTGGTAGGAGGGGTGATTTACTAGTTAATGTGTGGTAGGAGGGGTGATTTAATAGTTAATGTGTGGTAGGAGGGGTGATTTACTAGTTAATGTGTGGTAGGAGGGGTGATTTACTAGTTAATGTTGTGTGGTAGGAGGGGTGATTTACTAGTTAATGTTGTGTGGTAGGAGGGGTGATTTACTAGTTAATGTGTGGTAGGAGGGGTGATTTACTAGTTAATGTTGTGTGGTAGGAGGGGTGATTTACTAGTTAATGTGTGGTAGGAGGGGTGATTTACTAGTTAATGTTGTGTGGTAGGAGGGGTGATTTACTAGTTAATGTGTGGTAGGAGGGGTGATTTACTAGTTAATGTTGTGTGGTAGGAGGGGTGATTTACTAGTTAATGTGTGGTAGGAGGGGTGATTTACTAGTTAATGTGTGGTAGGAGGGGTGATTTACTACTTAATGTGTGGTAGGAGGGGTGATTTACTAGTTAATGTGTGGTAGGAGGGGTGATTTACTAGTTAATGTTGTGTGGTAGGAGGGGTGATTTACTAGTTAATGTGTGGTAGGAGGGGTGATTTACTAGTTAATGTGTGGTAGGATTGGGTGATTTACTAGTTAATGTGTGGTAGGAGGGGTGATTTACTAGTTAATGTGTGGTAGGAGGGGGTGATTTACTAGTTAATGTGTGGTAGGAGGGGTGATTTACTAGTTAATGTGTGGTAGGAGGGGTGATTTACTAGTTAATGTTGTGTGGTAGGAGGGGTGATTTACTAGTTAATGTGTGGTAGGAGGGGTGATTTACTAGTTAATGTGTGGTAGGAGTGGTGATTTACTAGTTAATGTGTGGTAGGAGGGGTGATTTACTAGTTAATGTGTGGTAGGAGGGGTGATTTACTAGTTAATGTGTGGTAGGATTGGGTGATTTACTAGTTAATGTGTGGTAGGAGGGGTGATTTACTAGTTAATGTGTGGTAGGAGGGGTGATTTACTAGTTAATGTGTGGTAGGAGGGGTGATTTACTAGTTAATGTGTGGTAGGAGGGGTGATTTACTAGTTAATGTGTGGTAGGAGGTGTGATTTACTAGTTAATGTGTGGTAGGATTGGGTGATTTACTAGTTAATGTGTGGTAGGAGGGGTGATTTACTAGTTAATGTGTGGTAGGAGGGGTGATTTACTAGTTAATGTGTGGTAGGAGGGGTGATTTACTAGTTAATGTGTGGTAGGAAGGGGTGATTTACTAGTTAATGTGTGGTAGGAGGGGTGATTTACTAGTTAATATGTGGTAGGAGGGGGTGATTTACTACTTAATGTGTGGTAGGAGGGGTGATTTACTAGTTAATGTGTGGTAGGAGGGGTGATTTACTAGTTAATGTGTGGTAGGAGGGGTGATTTACTAGTTAATGTGTGGTAGAAGGGGTGATTTACTAGTTAATGTGTGGTAGGAGGGGTGATTTACTAGTTAATGTGTGGTAGGAGGGGTGATTTACTAGTTAATGTGTGGTAGGAGGGGTGATTTACTAGTTAATGTGTGGTAGGAGGGGGTGATTTACTAGTTAATGTGTGGTAGGAGGGGTGATTTACTAGTTAATGTTGTGGTAGGAGGGGTGATTTACTAGTTAATGTTGTGTGGTAGGAGGGGTGATTTACTAGTTAATGTTGTGTGGTAGGAGGGGTGATTTACTAGTTAATGTGTGGTAGGAGGGGTGATTTACTAGTTAATGTGTGGTAGGAGGGGTGATTTACTAGTTAATATGTGATAGGATGGGTGATTTACTAGTTAATGTGTGGTAGGAGGGGTGATTTACTAGTTAATGTGTGGTAGGAGGGGTGATTTACTAGTTAATGTGTGGTAGGAGGGGTGATTTACTAGTTAATGTTGTGTGGTAGGAGGGGTGATTTACTAGTTAATGTGTGGTAGGAGGGGTGATTTACTAGTTAATGTGTGGTAGGAGGGGTGATTTACTAGTTAATGTGTGGTAGGAGGGGGTGATTTACTAGTTAATGTTGTGTGGTAGGAGGGGTGATTTACTAGTTAATGTGTGGTAGGAGGGGTGATTTACTAGTTAATGTTGTGTGGTAGGAGGGGTGATTTACTAGTTAATGTGTGGTAGGAGGGGTGATTTACTAGTTAATGTGTGGTAGGAGGGGTGATTTACTAGTTAATGTTGTGTGGTAGGAGGGGTGATTTACTAGTTAATGTTGTGTGGTAGGAGGGGTGATTTACTAGTTAATGTGTGGTAGGAGGGGTGATTTACTAGTTAATGTGTGGTAGGAGGGGTGATTTACTAGTTAATATGTGGTAGGAGGGGTGATTTACTAGTTAATGTGTGGTAGGAGGGGTGATTTACTAGTTAATGTGTGGTAGGAGGTGTGATTTACTAGTTAATGTGTGGTAGGATTGGGTGATTTACTAGTTAATGTGTGGTAGGAGGGGTGATTTACTAGTTAATGTGTGGTAGGAGGGGGTGATTTACTAGTTAATGTGTGGTAGGAGGGGTGATTTACTAGTTAATGTTGTGGTAGGAGGGGTGATTTACTAGTTAATGTTGTGTGGTAGGAGGGGTGATTTACTAGTTAATGTTGTGTGGTAGGAGGGGTGATTTACTAGTTAATGTGTGGTAGGAGGGGTGATTTACTAGTTAATGTGTGGTAGGAGGGGTGATTTACTAGTTAATATGTGGTAGGATGGGTGATTTACTAGTTAATGTGTGGTAGGAGGGGTGATTTACTAGTTAATGTGTGGTAGGAGGGGTGATTTACTAGTTAATGTGTGGTAGGAGGGGTGATTTACTAGTTAATGTTGTGTGGTAGGAGGGGTGATTTACTAGTTAATGTGTGGTAGGAGGGGTGATTTACTAGTTAATGTGTGGTAGGAGGGGTGATTTACTAGTTAATGTGTGGTAGGAGGGGGTGATTTACTAGTTAATGTTGTGTGGTAGGAGGGGTGATTTACTAGTTAATGTTGTGTGGTAGGAGGGGTGATTTACTAGTTAATGTGTGGTAGGAGGGGTGATTTACTAGTTAATGTTGTGTGGTAGGAGGGGTGATTTACTAGTTAATGTGTGGTAGGAGGGGTGATTTACTAGTTAATGTGTGGTAGGAGGGGTGATTTACTAGTTAATGTTGTGTGGTAGGAGGGGTGATTTACTAGTTAATGTTGTGTGGTAGGAGGGGTGATTTACTAGTTAATGTGTGGTAGGAGGGGTGATTTACTAGTTAATGTGTGGTAGGAGGGGTGATTTACTAGTTAATATGTGGTAGGAGGGGTGATTTACTAGTTAATGTGTGGTAGGAGGGGTGATTTACTAGTTAATATGTGGTAGGAGGGGTGATTTACTAAATATATTAGCATTTTGTTGAATTAATATTTTTCTCTCTCTCTCCCCCAGTTAGCGTTTACCACAAGAATTTACCACCCCAATATTAACAGTAACGGCAGTATCTGTTTGGATATTCTCCGATCACAGTGGTCGCCGGCTTTAACCATTTCTAAAGGTGAGTTAGGACCACTCTGTGAAGGACAGATTCACTGAAGGTGCATTATGGGGTAGTTTACCGGACACAGATTAAGCCTGGTCTCGGACTACAAAGTTATTTCAATGAAGATTGTGGAGATGTTTTCTACAATGTTTAATGTGCCTCTGTGTGTGTGTATCATAAGAAATCAGACGTCACTACATCACATGGCCTAGATGTCTACGTGAGAGTCGTCTGTAATGGGGATCCAACCCCCCCCCATTGCTCCTGTTCCTAGTTACACTGCTGAGAAACGGGGTTTCTAACTCTTGTAACTGTCTTCCTCTGCAGTTCTGCTCTCCATTTGCTCCCTGTTATGTGATCCCAACCCAGACGACCCTCTAGTACCAGAGATCGCACGCATCTATAAAGCAGATAGTGACAAGTAAGTATCCTGTACTGCTGTCTGTTGGAGACATCCCTTCAGTGTCATTTTATATACTGCAGATGTCAGGACATTTTTCATTCTGTATAACCCAGTGAAAATACGTTATTTTCAACATGTTTTTTGGCTCACTGGGAAGTTGATAAACATAACATGTTCCTGTCTGCTTTCAGTCGGGGACCTGTACACACGATCATTGTCTACAGCCGAGACAAAGCAGAATAATGTCCCGTGTCTCTTACGAAGCCACTCCTTCGTTGCTCGGGCGGTGTGTTTGGGATCATTGTCATGCTGAAAGACCCAGCCACGTTTCATCTTCAATGCCCTTGCTGATGGAAGGAGGTTTTCACTCAAAATCTCACGATACATGGCCCCATTCATTCTTTCCTTTACACGGATCAGTCGTCCTGGTCCCTTTGCAGAAAAACAGCCCCAAAGCATTATGTTTCCACCCCCATGCTTCACAGTAGGTATGGTGTTCTTTTGGATGCAACTCAGCATTCTTTGTCCTCCAAACACGACGAGTTGAGTTTTTACCAAAAAGTTATATTTTGGTTTGATCTTACCGTATGACATTCTCCCAATCTTCTTCTGGATCATCCAAATGCTCTCTAGCAAACTTCAGACGGGCCTGGACATGTACTGGCTTAAGCAGGGGGACACGTCTGGCACTGCAGGATTTGAGTCCCTGGCGGCGTAGTGTGTTACTGATGGTAGGCTTTGTTACTTTGGTCCCAGCTCTCTGCAGGTCATTCACTAGGTCCCCCCGTGTGGTTCTGGGATTTTCACCGTTCTTGTGATAATTTTGACCCCACGGGGTGAGATCTTGCGTGGAGCCCCAGATCGAGGGAGATTATCAGTGGTCTTGTATGTCTTCCATTTCCTAATAATTGCTCCCACAGTTGATTTCTTCAAACCAAGCTGCTTACCTTTTGCAGATTCAGTCTTCCCAGCCTGGTGCAGGTCTACAATTTTGTTTCTGGTGTCCTTTGACAGCTCTTTGGTCTTGGCCATAGTGGAGTTTGGAGTGTGACTGAGGTTGTGGACAGGTGTCTTTTATACTGATAACAAGTTCAAACAGGTGCCATTAATAGGTAACGAGTGGAGGACAGAGGAGCCTCTTAAAGAAGAAGTTACAGGTCTGTGAGAGCCAGAAATCTTGGTTGTTTGTAGGTGACCAAATACTTATTTTCCACCATAATTTGCAAATAAATTCATTAAAAATCCTACAATGTGATTATCTGGATTTGTTTTCTCATTTTATCTGTCATAGTTGATGAAAATTACAGGCCTCTCTCATCTTTTTAAGTGGGAGAACTTGCACAATTGTTGGCTGACTAAATACTTTTTTGCCCCACTGTATATATATTTAACATTTATTTAACCTGGCAAGTCAGTTAAGAACAAATTCTTATTTACAGTGACTGTCTACCCTGGCCAAACCCTCCCCTAACCCGGACGGCGCTGGGCCAATTGTGCGCTGCCCTATGGGATTCCCGATCGCGGCCGGTTGTGATACAGCCTGGGATCGAACCAGGGTCTGTAGTGATGCCTCATTTAGGCAGATTACCTTGACATTCTTGTGCGCAGGCACTATGGTGTTCTGCTTGAAACATGTAGGTCTTACAGACTCGGTCAGGGACGTAGGGATCCGCAGGGACGTTCCGCTGGCAGACCAGGATCCGTAGGGACGTTCCCCTGGCAGACCAGGATCCGCAGGGACGTTCCCCTGGCAGACCAGGATCCGTAGGGACGTTCCCCTGGCAGACCAGGATCCGCAGGGACGTTCCCCTGGCAGACCAGGATCCGTAGGGACGTTCCCCTGGCAGACCAGGATCCGCAGGGACGTTCCCCTGGCAGACCAGGATCCGCAGGGACGTTCCCCTGGCAGACCAGGATCCGTAGGGACGTTCAGACCAGGAAACATGGTGACTGTACCCTAGTACGGCTTTGGTGAAAAGTAGTGCAGCCGATAGGGTGCCGTTTGGGAAGCTGCCTCTATTGTTTTTGTTTGTTTTCCCTCTTACAGATACAGCAGAATAGCAAGAGAATGGACGCAGAAATACGCCATGTGATGACTGGTCTGAACGGATCATCGGAAGGAGAACGTTGTTGTAGCTGGAGTCAACTTCAATTGCTTGTTTTCATTATTTTGTTCATTTTGTTATTGAATTAGACTCATTTTGCCCCCATTTTCACTCCTTCATTTATGTGCTATTAAAAAGATAGTGTTTGTTGCTCGGACAGTCAACGTGTGTACTAGTTTAATTTAAGTGCGGGAAAAAACACAACATTTTAATGTAAGTCTTTCATGGGTTCTGAACTCTTCATGTTGAGCATGCAACAACAGTATACGGCCGTGCCGACTGGCCTTTTGGTTATCAGACTAAACCACTAGACTGCGTTCCATCCATGTTGTTCTGAGGACGTTGAAGACACCTGACCAAACCGGACAGACGTGTCTCTTCAGGAAACACCAACTGGTGTGTGATGTTGTTGGCTGTGTCTGAAATAGCAGTCTATTCCCTATATACACTACTTTTAACCAGAGATTTTCTAGGGGAATATCCCTGTGGATCCTGTTCTACTAGAGGAATATCCCTGTGGATCCTGTTCTACTAGGGGAATATCCCTGTGGATCCTGGTCTACTAGGGGAATATCCCTGTGGATCCCGGTCTACTAGGGGAATATCCCTGTGGATCCCGGTCTACTAGGGGAATATCCCTGTGGATCCTGTTCTACTAGGGGAATATCCTGGTCTACTAGGGGAATATCCCTGTGGATTCCGGTCTACTTGGGAATATCCCTGTGGATCCTGGTCTACTAGGGGTGGATCCCGGTCTACTTGGGGAATATCCTGGTCTACTAGGGGAATATCCCTGTGGATCCCGGTCTACTAGGGGAATATCCCTGTGGATCCTGGTCTACTAGGGGAATATCCCTGTGGATCCTGGTCTACTAGGGGAATATCCCTGTGGATCCCGGTCTACTAGGGGAATATCCTGGTCTACTATGGGAATATCCCGGTCTACTAGGGGAATATCCCTGTGGATCCTGGTCTACTTGAGGAATGTCCCTGTGGATACCGGTCTACTAGGGGAATATCCCTAGTAGACCGGTCTACTAGGGGAATATCCTGGTCCACTAGGGGAATATCCCTGTGGATCCCGGTCTTCTAGGGGTGGATCCCGGTCTACTAGGGGAATATCCTGGTCTACTAGGGGAATATCCCTGTGGATCCCGGTCTACTAGGGGAATATCCCTGTGGATCCCGGTCTACTAGGGGTGGATCCCGGTCTACTTGGGGAATATCCTGGTCTACTAGGGGAATATCCCTGTGGATCCCGGTCTTCTAGGGGAATATCCTGGTCTACTAGGGGAATATCCTGGTCTACTAGGGGAATATCCCTGTGGATCCCGGTCTACTAGGGGAATATCCTGGTCTACTAGGGGAATATCCCTGTGGATCCTGGTCTTCTTGGGAAATATCCTGGTCTACTAGGGGAATATCCTGGTCTACTAGGGGAATATCCCTGTGGATCCCGGTCTACTAGGGGAATATCCTGGTCCACTAGGGAATATCCCTGTGGATCCCAGTCTTCTAGGGGTGGATCCCGGTCTACTAGGGGAATATCCTGGTCTACTAGGGGAATATCCCTGGGGATCCCGGTCTACTAGGGGAATATCCCTGTGGATCCCGGTCTACTAGGGGTGGATCCCGGTCTACTTGGGGAATATCCTGGTCTACTAGGGGAATATCCCTGTGGATCCCGGTCTTCTAGGGGAATATCCTGGTCTACTAGGGGAATATCCTGGTCTACTAGGGGAATATCCCTGTGGATCCCGGTCTACTAGGGGAATATCCTGGTCTACTAGGGGAATATCCCTGTGGATCCTGGTCTTCTTGGGAAATATCCTGGTCTACTAGGGGAATATCCTGGTCTACTAGGGGAATATCCCTGTGGATCCCGGTCTACTAGGGGAATATCCTGGTCCACTAGGGAATATCCCTGTGGATCCCAGTCTTCTAGGGGTGGATCCCGGTCTACTAGGGGAATATCCTGGTCTACTAGGGGAATATCCCTGGGGATCCCGGTCTACTAGGGGAATATCCCTGTGGATCCCGGTCTACTAGGGGTGGATCCCGGTCTACTTGGGGAATATCCTGGTCTACTAGGGGAATATCCCTGTGGATCCCGGTCTTCTAGGGGAATATCCTGGTCTACTAGGGGAATATCCTGGTCTACTAGGGGAATATCCCTGTGGATCCCGGTCTACTAGGGGAATATCCTGGTCTACTAGGGGAATATCCCTGTGGATCCCGGTCTACTAGGGGAATATCCTGGTCTACTAAGGGAATATTCCTGTGGATCCTGGTCTACTAGGGGAATATCCCTGTGGATCCCGGTCTACTAGGGGAATATCCCTGTGGATCCCGGTTTACTAGGGGAATATCCCTGTGGATCCTGGTCTACTAGGGGAATATCCCTGTGGATCCCGGTCTACTAGGGGAATATCCCTGTGGATCCCGGTCTACTAGGGGAATATCCCTGTGGATCCTGATCTACTAGGGGAATATCCCTGTGGATCCCGGTCTACTAAGGGAATATCCCTGTGGATCCCGGTCTACTAGGGGAATATCCCTGTGGATCCCGGTCTACTAGGGGAATATCCCTGTGGATCCCGATCTACTAGGGGAATATCCCTGTGGATCCCGGTCTACTAGGGGAATATCCCTGTGGATCCCGGTCTACTAGGGGAATATCCCTGTGGATCCCGGTCTACTAGGGGAATATCCCTGTGGATCCCGGTCTACTAGGGGAATATCCCTGTGGATCCCGGTCTACTAGGGGAATATCCCTGTGGATCCCGGTCTACTAGGGGAATATCCCTGTGGATCCCGGTCTACTAGGGGAATATCCCTGTGGATCCCGGTCTTCTAGGGGAATATCCCTGTGGATCCCGGTCTACTAGGGGAATATCCCTGTGGATCCCGGTCTACTAGGGGAATATCCCTGTGGATCCCGGTCTACTAGGGGAATATCCCTGTGGATCCCGGTCTACTAGGGGAATATCCCTGTGGATCCCGGTCTACTAGGGGAATATCCCTGTGGATCCCGGTCTACTAGGGGAATATCCCTGTGGATCCCGGTCTACTAGGGGAATATCCCTGTGGATCCCGGTCTACTAGGGGAATATCCCTGTGTATCCCGGTCTACTAGGGGAATATCCCTGTGGATCCCGGTCTACTAGGGGAATATCCCTGTGGATCCCGGTCTACTAGGGGAATATCCCTGTGGATCCCGGTCTTCTAGGGGAATATCCCTGTGGATCCCGGTCTTCTAGGGGAATATCCCTGTGGATCCCGGTCTAAAGTAGTGCATTTTATCAAGAATTTGATGCCATTTCGATGGCAAGCAGTGTTATGCTTTTTAATATTGTTTGCGACACATGGGCCTGAGAGGAATGTTTACCACCTCATATCCAAATGTGTGAACATACAAACAAACGCTGCTCGGTATGTCAACAAACAGCAACAAACAAACAAAAGAAATGTAATGTATTTTATGCATGTTATAGGAATAGGTTGGATGTTACCCATAGGAAGTGGCTACAAAGAGCAAATGGGGAAATTATTCAATGAAAGCTTTCTATCTTTGATGATGATTCTTTTTTCTTTTTTTTTTTTGAAGTTGAGAGCTTATAGTTAGGTCACCTACCTAAACACTGTCTTGTAGCCCTGAGACGCGACGCAGAGCTATTGGTTCAACTATCTACTGGTGCCTCTGGCGTCTTGGTTTTTTTGTTGTTGAGTTTCCCCTTCAATAAAGGTAAATCATAAACACTTTCTAGGTTCTTATCAATTTTTTTGGTTGGCTACTGTAAATGTTCTACATACTTGTGTTTTGATCTGTTGAGTTTATAATGTAGTGATTAATGGGTAGGTCCAGGATTCTGTGCAATAAAGGTTCAGACCTCTTGGCACTCTGTTTTGGGGGCCACGGGTGGAAAAGAAGACTACCGGGATACTATGATAGTGGCAGCATATTGAGTTGGATAAAGTCGTGGTTATGGCTGTTTTAACGTACTGTATATTAATGACTTTTAAAAAAAATCAATAATTGTATTATTTTATCAATAATTACATTTTTCATATAAAAAAATATGATCAATATCAATGATTTTAATTTTTGAAAAGTGATAATTTCATTTTTTATATATATAAAAAAATCTAATAATGACCATGGGGGTGGGATTGCATTTGCATGCTCCTTCCTACATACAGTGACTCGAAAGTCTACACCCACCTTGCACAGTCTTCACATTTTTTCTGCCTTAAAATACACGAGACAATTATTGATATAAAAAAATATATTATTGATATAAAAAAATAATTGTTTATATACACAAATTAGAATTATTAATATATTTTTTTAAACATTTTGTATCAAGCTATTTTTTATATATATATTTTTTTTAATGATTTATATCAATAATGTCATTTATCAATGTCATTTTTTTTCCATTATCGATATCAAAAATGTAATTATCATAACCGAGAATTGTGCGACAAACAAAAAACATCCAGCTAGAAAGCGGGCCGCAAACAGGCAAGTAACAGAACAACAGTGGTGCGTAGAACGGCATCTCGGAAACACACAACTCCTCGATCCTTGTCACGGATTGGCTATTGCAGCAGACGGCCACACCGGGTTCCACTCCTATCGGCTAAAAACAAGAAGTGGCTCCAGTGGGCACAATTGAGGAGTGGAAAAGCATTGCCTGGTATGATGAATAATGGTTTCTGTTGCGTCGTGCTGATGTCAGAGTTAGGATTTGGCGAAAGAAGCATGAGTTCATGGACCTATCTTGCCCGGTGACAACGGTACAGGCTGGTGACGGGGGTGTAAAGGTTTGGGGAATGTTTTCCTGGCACATGTTAGGTCCCTTGATACCAATTGAGCAACGTTTCCATGCCTGGAGGGAATTCAGGCTGTTCTGGAGGCAAAGTGGGGGGTTGGCCCGACTAGATGGGTGTGCCTAATAAACTGTGTATATATTAAAAACAGCTTTACACAATTGTTTCATACAATTTTCTATTTTGACTGGAATTGTGTTTGTCATTGTTAATAAATACAGCATTTATTTTGAGTTCAAAATAGTTTAGAAAAATACTTTTCTCATCAGATAGTGCTACTTTCCCCTCTTCTTGTAAGAAGAGGCTGGGACCAGGGTTGCAGGAAATATTTATTTGGTGTCACATCCCTGGTAGTATCAATATCCCATCCCTGGTAGTATCAATATCCCATCCCTGGTAGTGTCAATATCCCATCCCTGGTAGTGTCAATATCCCATCCCTGGTAGTGTCAATATCCCATCCCTGGTAGTGTCAATATCCCATCCCTGGTAGTATCAATATCCCATCCCTGGTAGTATCAATATCCCATCCCTGGTAGTATCAATATCCCATCCCTGGTAGTATCAATATCCCATCCCTGGTAGTGTCAATATCACATCCCTGGTAGTATCAATATCCCATCCCTGGTAGTGTCAATATCCCATCCCTGGTAGTATCAATATCCCATCCCTGGTAGTATCAATATCCCATCCCTGGTAGTATCAATATCCCATCCCTGGTAGTATCAATATCCCATCCCTGGCAGTATCAATATCACATCCCTGGTAGTATCAATATCCTATCCCTGGTAGTATCAATAACCCATCCCTGGTAGTATCAATATCACATCCCTGGTAGTGTCAATATAACTATATATATCCCATCTCTGGTAGTATCAATATCACATCCCTGGTAGTGTCAATATCCCATGACTGGTAGTATCAATATCCCATCCCTGGTAGTATCAATATCCCATCCCTGGTAGTATCAATATCCCATCCCTTGTAGTATCAATATCCCATCCCTGGTAGTGTCAATATCCCATCCCTGGTAGTGTCAATATCCCATCCCTGGTAGTATCAATATCCCATCCCTGGTAGTATCAATATCCCATCCCTGGTAGTATCAATATCCCATCCCTGGTAGTATCAATATCACATCCCTGGTAGTGTCAATATCACTATCAATATCCCATCCCTGGTAGTATCAATATCCCATCCCTGGCAGTGTCAATATCCCATCCCTGGTAGTGTCAATATCACATCCCTGGTAGTATCAATATCCCATCCCTGATAGTGTCAATATCCCATCCCTGGTAGTATCAATATCACATCCCTGGTAGTATCAATATCACATCCCTGGTAGTGTCAATATCCCATCCCTGGTAGTGTCAATATCCCATCCCTGGTAGTATCAATATCACATCCCTGGTAGTATAAATATCCCATCCCTGGTAGTATCAATATCCCATCCCTGATAGTGTCAATATCCCATCCCTGGTAGTGTCAATATCCCATCCCTGGTAGTGTCAATATCCCATCCCTGGTAGTGTCAATATCCCATCCCTGGTAGTGTCAATATCCCATCCCTGGTAGTGTCAATATCCCATCCCTGGTAGTATCAATATCCTATCCCTGGTAGTATCAGTATCCCATCCCTGGCAGTATCAATATCACATCCCTGGTAGTATCAATATCCTATCCCTGGTAGTATCAATATCACATCCCTGGTAGTATCAATATCCTATCCCTGGTAGTATCAATAACCCATCCCTGGTAGTATCAATATCACATCCCTGGTAGTGTCAATATCCCATCCCTGGTAGTAGCAATATCCCATCCCTGGCAGTGTCAATATCCCATCCCTGGTAGTATCAATATCACATCCCTGGTAGTGTCAATATCACTATCAATATCCCATCCCTGGTAGTGTCAATATCCCATCCCTGGTAGTATCAATATCCCATCCCTGGTAGTATCAATATCCCATCCCTGGTAGTGTCAATATCCCATCCCTGGTAGTATCAATATCCCATCCCTGGTAGTGTCAATATCACATCCCTGGTAGTAGCAATATCCCATCCCTGGCAGTGTCAATATCCCATCCCTGGTAGTATCAATATCACATCCCTGGTAGTGTCAATATCCCATCCCTGGTAGTGTCAATATCCCATCCCTGGTAGTGTCAATATCCCATCCCTGGTAGTGTCAATATCCCATCCCTGGTAGTGTCAATATCCCATCACTGGTAGTGTCAATATCATATCCCTGGTACTGTCAATATCCCATCCCTGGTAGTATCAATATCCCATCCCTGGTAGTATCAATATCCCATCCCTGGTAGTAGCAATATCCCATCCCTGGCAGTGTCAATATCCCATCCCTGGTAGTATCAATATCACATCCCTGGTAGTGTCAATATCCCATCCCTGGTAGTGTCAATATCCCATCCCTGGTAGTGTCAATATCCC
Organism: Oncorhynchus clarkii lewisi; assembly: GCF_045791955.1. Taxonomy (NCBI): domain Eukaryota; kingdom Metazoa; phylum Chordata; class Actinopteri; order Salmoniformes; family Salmonidae; genus Oncorhynchus; species Oncorhynchus clarkii. The sequence goes on from NC_092165.1 coordinate 63,256,075, forward strand.
ATCCCTGGTAGTGTCAATATCCCATCCCTGATAGTGTCAATATCCCATCCCTGGTAGTATCAATATCCCATCCCTGGTAGTATCAATATCCCATCCCTGGCAGTATCACTATCACATCCCTGGTAGTATCAATATCCCATCCCTGGAGGTGTCAATATCCCATCCCTGGTATTGTCAATATCCCATCCCTGGTAGTATCAATATCCCATCCCTGGTAGTATCAATATCCCATCCCTGGTAGTATCAATATCACATCCCTGGTAGTATCAATATCACATCCCTGGTAGTATCAATATCCCATCCCTGGTAGTATCAATATCCCATCCCTGGTAGTATCAATATCCTATCCCTGGTAGTATCAATAACCCATCCCTGGTAGTATCAATATCACATCCCTGGTAGTGTCAATATCACTATATATATCCCATCCCTGGTAGTATCAATATCACATCCCTGGTAGTGTCAATATCCCATCCCTGGTAGTATCAATATCCCATCCCTGGTAGTATCAATATCCCATCCCTGGCAGTATCAATAACCCATCCCTGGTAGTATCAATATCACATCCCTGGTAGTGTCAATATCACTATATATATCCCATCCCTGGTAGTATCAATATCACATCCCTGGTAGTGTCAATATCCCATCACTGGTAGTGTCAATATCCTATCCCTGGTACTGTCAATATCCCATCACTGGTAGTGTCAATATCCTATCCCTGGTACTGTCAATATCCCATCTCTGGGAGTGTTGGTAGGATAGTCAGTTTTACTAGGGTAAGTTTGGCGGCGTGAGTGAAGGAGGCTTTGTTGCGGAATAGAAAGCCGACTCTAGATTTGATTTTAGATTGGAGATGTTTGATATGAGTCTGGAAGGAGAGTTTACAGTCTAGCCAGACACCTAGGTACTTATAGATGTCCACATATTCTAGGTCGGAACCATCCAGGGTGGTGATGCTAGTCGGACGTGCGGGTGAATATCCCACGTAGAGTCACATTTTCATGAATAAAGTGAGGAAGACCCAAGTCATTGAAACGAATCCCTGCCATCAGAAAAGAGTTGTGTAAATTCCATAGTCTGACAAGTATGTCATGTAAATTCCATAGACTGACAGGTATATCATGTAAATTCCTAATGGATATTCTTGCACAGTGTAAAGCACAGATTATTACGAATCACAATCCATCTGACCAATGCGAGGAAGGAGATAATTTTGCGCCAAACCTGTTTTGATGTTGTCACGTGGGGAAAAGATGGCGGAAGTGGATGATGAGTTCAAATCAAGCAGCGCGTCAAGTAAAGTTGGCGAATACGATTGTTCTGAAGTATCAAAAAACTGGAACTAAAAGCAAATAGTCTCAAGTGGAGGATACGTTTATGAATCATAATGAATCACTTCCTGTTTGGGATGCATTTGTTGGGTAAAGATGCATATGTAGGATACCTGTTTGAAGTGTGTAATGGTGAAGTATGCGCTGGGGAAAGTGGATTCTGTCAGAGTGACCAGGAGTGGTCTTTATTTGGATTCATTGTATTTCTGAAGAACAGAGGAAGATTGCAGTGAGCCTCAAAAGAATCCGGACAACAGAAGTTTTGAACTTTCGGAGCAGAGACACCCGTCAAAGGAGTCATCTCAGGGGTGACGACTGATGTTCAGGTTGAATCCTTGAAGAGACTTCCTGGTGCGGTTGACGCCCCGGGCGTCTGACCCGCTGGGTGACTGAAGGAAAATAAGAACGTCTGTTGTATCTATGATCGTACGCTATCCATTTGTTTTTTTTTGTATGTTATTTTAATATATGAGAATTGACCAATGATATCAGGCCACACCTGGCCATGATTACAGACACCTGTGTGTCTTTTGACACTATTTAAATGAGTCACCCTGCAGTGTTTTGTCGTTACACCCTGATGAAGACAGCTTGTCTGTCGATACGTTGGACAAAAATCATTTTTGCATCTGAGCTCCTAGAGTGTGCGGCTCTCCTTTATATTTGTTTAAGAGGACGCACCACAGCCTGTAGTAAATGTTTTCTGCCAGTCACACGTGTGTTAAAAGGTGTATTAGGGTGTGTTAAAGGTGTGTTAAAGAGGTGTATTTTGTGACTTTCATCAAATCAAATTGTATTTGTCACATTCCCTGAATACAACAGGTGTAGGTAGACCTTACAGTGAAATTCTTACTTTACAAGCCCTTAACCAACAATGCAGTTTTAAGAAAAATAAGTGTAAAATTAAAAAATAGATAAGAGTAAAATAAGTCATATTTGAAGAGCAGCGGTAACATAACAGTAGCAAGGCTATCTATAAGGTGTACCCTTACAGAGTCAATGTCATTGCCACAGTTATAAACTGCACAAGTCTCAAAGAAATTAAAGAAACTGGGTATTATTGTGGCTGCAGCAGAAACGTTTTTGTGACTAAAGGATTTTTACATCTGAAAGACTTGCAAGGGGTACTGGCACCAGAAGACCAGTCCTCCCAGGTTCCCCTTCAGCCTATGTTGGGATCAGATCTGTTTTATATTTTCTTTAAACAGAAACATTGTTTGATTTAGTTTAGTTTTTATATGTATTTTTGGTAGTTTGGTGTTTTTTTGTGAGTTTTTTGTTCCATTTTGGGAATCCTGTTTCCATCGCGCACAGCAGGTGGCAGAATGCACATTCAATTGTGCGATCTCCATTAGAAGAAGATGTTGCCACGTGATGTGTACTGGATCAGCTGATATATGGTCACGTGATTTTTAACAACAAGGAAGAAGCCGTTTGCACCGAAGAACATACAGCGGTTTTTTTACAACGTTTATAATCAGTGATTATTATGTTTAACGTTCTTTATTCTTCTTTTAGGTTTTCCTTGTATTGAATTCAGCATTACGTGTTAATAGATAATTTGGTTGTTTTTAAATGTTCGGAACCTGACTAGATACTTTTATCTGGCAACAATTCCTGCAGAAGCCACAACAATGAGCGCGTTTAGAAAAAGAGGAAGCGTTCTTGTTGTCCTTTATTACGTCGGGAGTTTTCACGTCCTTTTCGGATACAATGTATCCAGAGGAGAGCAGCACGATCTCAGCCTGAACAGGAAATGGACCATACAGAACTCAAATGGGTCTCTGTCGCTTCCTGCAGAGGTACCGGGGTGTGTACACTCTGCTCTCCTGAAACAGGGCTTTATCAAGGTGAGAAGAGCTGTGATGTTTTCTGTCTTTTTTTTAAGCCAGGTGAGCGAGAAGGGGGTAGCTGCAGCCCAATATGGCGAACGGAGTACACGCGAGTGGTGGTCGAAAGGAAAGCAGTCATCCCTCACTTAAACAATACTATCGCCATCTACTGGCCAGTGTACCTACAGCAATCACAACAAGTGGTCCCTCACCAAAACCAATATGGTCGCCTTCTATTAGCCGGTGTATGTTTGGCCAAACTGTTGTCTGGTATAATCATCATGAAACACAGAAGTCAGGTTCCTTTACTAATGTATTTACTACAACTTTGAACCGACACTTCACTTCTTATTCTCCTTTACTCCTTCTTCTGCATCTCGGTTAGCAAATATAATTATTGAGTTTATGTCCAAAATATCATATCATATATGTCTTCTTTTTCAAATGTCACAGTATTTTATATTTTTGAATAATACAAATTTCGAAATGTACTGAATGAGTGGTGGGTGACCCTAGGGTGGCAACACATACAGCTCTGGAAAAAAATAGGAGACCACTGCAAAATGATCCGTTTCTCTTATTGTACTATTGTACTATTGGGCTACAGCTACCCATACTCCAGTCACCATATTGGGGAACAGCTACCCATACTCCAGTCACCATATTGGGGAACAGCTACCCATACTCCAGTCACCATATTGGGGAACAGCTACCCATACTTTAGTCACCATATTGGGGAACAGCTACCCATATTCCAGTCACCATACTGGGGGACAGCTACCCATACTTCAGTCACCAGATTGGGGAACAGCTACCCATACTCCAGTCACCATATTGGGGGACAGCTACCCATACTCCAGTCACCATATTGGGGGACAGCTACCCGTATGCCAGTCACCATATTGGGGGACAGCTACCCATACTCCAGTCACCATACTCGGGGACAGCTACCCATATTCCAGTCACCATATTGGGGGACAGCTACCCATACTCCAGTCACCATACTGGGGGACAGCTACCCGTATTCCAGTCACCATACTGGGAGACAGCTACCCATACTCCAGTCACCATATTGGGCTACAGCTACCTGTATTCCAGTCACCATACTGGGGACAGCTACCCATACTCCAGTCACCATATTGGGCTACAGCTACCCGTTCTTGAGATCAGCTGACTGACAAATTACCAAATTTTTTACATGAAAATGCCTGGTTCTCTCTCTCTTTTGTCTCTCTCTCCTGTCTCTCTCCCTCTCTCCTGTCTCTCTCCCTCTCTCCTCTCGCTCTCTCTCTCTCCTGTCTCTCTCTCTCTCTCTCTCCTGTCTCTCTCTCTCTCTCTCTCCTGTCTCTCTCTCTCTCTCCCCTGTCTCTCTCCCTCTCTCCTGTCTCTCTCCCTCTCTCCTGTCTCTCTCCCTCTCTCCTGTCTCTCTCTCTCTCTCTCCCCTGTCTCTCTCTCTCTCTCCTGTCTCTCTCTGTCTTTCAGGATCTCTACTTCAGGTTCAATGATGTAGCATACAGGTGGATCGCTCTTGACAACTGGACATACACGACTACATTTTCTGCCTCAACAGAGCTAAGGTACTGTTTACACAGCTTACAATTTCAGCCCCATGGTGTCACTGTATTCACTACTCCCAGGGCTGCTGCCCCGGACACTGGACAAGCCTTGTCTTTCAGGGCCTGTTCCCTGGACTCAGAACAAGCCTCGACTTTCAGGGCCGGTTCCCCGGACTCAGAACAAGCCTTGTCTTTCAGGGCCGGTTCCCCGGACACTGGACAAGCCTTGTCTCGGACTAAAAAATAACCTTCGATAGAGATTCTCCACTGAGCTGTCTTTTTAGTCTAGAACTAGGCTTAATTTGTGTCCGGGGAGCCACCCTTCAGTTTTACTAAGATAGACCTTCCTGTCCTCTGCTCCAGGGCTAAACAAAGAGTCCAGCTGGTGTTTGAAGGAGTGGACACTGTAGCGTCCATCTCTCTGAATGGAGTTGTTGTGGGAAAGACAGACAACATGTTCCGCAGATATGTATGGAAAAAGTATATTATTTACCTTATGAATGTTGTTTACGTTGCACATTTTGTAGCATATAATTCAAGGTGTGTCTAATCATGTATGATAGTTTAGTTAAATGGTCAAATCTGTTTTATCATTTACGTAGTATGTATGTATAGTGATTATGTTTGATCTGGCCCAAACATAACGACCATAAGCCATTTAGCAGACACCTTTATCCAAAGAGACATCCTCCAGAGCGTGCACACATTTTACCCAGAGGGCATCGAACCCCGAATCCCGGCATTGCAAGCGCTATGCTTTACCAACTGAGGCTGGGCCACTTGATAACATGATTCCCTGATGTTCAGGACTTCAGCGTAGGCCAGTTGTTGAGGGAGGGGGAGAACGTTGTGAAGGTGAGCCTCCTCTCCCCTGTCTTGTACGCCTCAGAGAGGAGTCAGGCTCACTCCTCCTACAGCGTGCCCCCTGACTGTCCTCCACCCGTTCAGAAGGGAGAATGTCACGTCAACTTTATCAGAAAGGTGAGTGGCTTTTCATCTTTTCAGTTAATAGTACTTATTGTGTGTTGACAGAAAATATTCAATTTTTTAACAATATTAGCTTAGTAACGTTAAGCTAATTTTCTAGCTAGCTAGCACAAACAATGTTATCTTGTCTAGTAGACCTAGCTAGCTACGTCAGTAACCAACTTTAATGTCCTTCTCTGGACTGACATTTGCAATTGCTTATTTCAATTTACCTCGGTGTTTCATGTCCACACCATAACGCAACGCTGGCATCCTGCACATTGAGACACTTTTTACTCTGTCATTCACCACATTCTTATTGGCAGGCTCGACAGCCTTGGTTTCTCTAATGACTGCCTCGCCTGGTTCACCAACTACTTCTCTGATAGAGTTCAGTGTGTCAAATCGGAGGGCCTGTTGTCTGGACCTCTGGTAGTCTCTATGGGGGTGCCACAGGGTTCAATCCTCGGGCCAACTCTCTTCTCTGTATACATCAATGATGTCGCTCTCGCTGCTGGTGATTCTCTGATCCACCTCTACGCAGATGACACCATTCTGTATACTTCTGGCCCCTCTTTGGACACTGTGTTAACTAACCTCCAGACGAGCTTCAATGCCATACAACTCTCCTTCTGTGGCCTCCAACTGCTCTTATATGCAAGTAAAACTAAATGCATGCTTTTCAATCGATCGCTGCCCGCACCTGCCTGCCCGTCCAGCATCACTACTCTGGACGGTTCTGACTTAGAATACGTGGACAACTACAAATACCTGGGTGTCTGGTTAGACTGTAAACTCTCCTTCCAGACTCACATTAAACATCTCCAATCCAAAATTAAATATAGAATCAGCTTCCTATATCGCAAAAAGCATCCTTCACTCATGCTGCCAAGTCTCTGCTAGGTAAAGCCTCGACTTATCTCAGCTCACTGATCACCATAGCAGCACCCACTCGTAGCACGTGCTCCAGCAGGTATATTTCACTGGTCACCCCCAAAGCCAATTTCTCCTTTGGTCGCCTTTCCTTCCAGTTCTCTGCTGCCAATGACTGGAACGAACTGCAAACATCTCTGAAGCTGGAGATTCATATCTCCCTCACTAGCTTTAAGCACCAGTTGTCAGAGCAGATCACTGCACCTGTACATAGCCCATCTGTAAACTGCCCATCTATCTACCTACCTCATCCCCATACACTATTTATTTATTTATCTTGCTCCTTTGCACCCTAGTATCTCTACCTGCACATTCATCTTCTGCTGATCTACCATTCCAGTGTTTAATTGCTATATTGTAATTACTTCGCCACCATGGCCTATTTATTTCCTTAACTTACCTCATTTGCACTCACTGTATATAGACTTTTTGTTTTCTTTTGTTCTACTGTATTATTGACTATGTTTTGTTTATTCCATGTGTAACTCTGTGTTGTTGTTTGTGTCGAACTGCTTTGCTTTATCTTGGTCTGGGTCGCAGTTGTAAATGATAACTTGTTCTCAACTAGCCTACCTGGTTAAATGAAGGTTAAATAAAAATGTAATAAAAAAAAATATGTCCACTGGTTTCTAGTGGTGTTGATGTTCTTCTTCCGGCTCCATTTATCATGACGGACACATTATCTATGACATTATCCATCACATTATCCAGATAATGTAGCTGCCGCTCTCACAACCAAAATAAACGTCTTCAGAAATAGAAGGCATTTCGGAGGAGGCAAAAATCAGGTTGAACCATTCTAGCCAATCAGAGGGCAGATCTCACTGTGAACAACAGGCACAACTGTTTCCGCTAGTTACCACAGCCACAAAGACGATAGTCTACATCGTAGACATTCATGAAAACTAAAATTCGCTTTGTGGTTTTCATTTAAGGTTAGGGATAAGTTTAACACTGTGGTTAAGGTTTCAAATCACCATCCAACATACAGATGCTTATGACGTTGGAGTCATTATTGTGTGTCCTAGAAAATAACAGTCAATTATATTTGTTTTCACCATTCACCCGTTGGATAACTCTCCTGTCTGATGGTCTTTTACCCCACCAGGCTCAGAGTTCCTTCAGCTGGGACTGGGGACCGTCATTCCCAACCCTGGGGCTGTGGAAGGGTGTTCATCTGGAGGCCTTTGATGTGCTGCGCCTAATCCATCTCTCTACTGTACCAGTCTATAGTATGTCTCTGTGTCTCTCTCTGTGTCTCTCTCTGTGTCTTTCTCTGTGTCTCTCTGTGTCTCTCTCTCTCTGTCTCTGTCTCTCACTCTCTCTCCATGTGTCTGACTCTCTGTTTGTCTCTCTCTGTGTCTCTCTGTGTCTCTGTCTCTCTGTGTCTCTGTCTCTCTATCTCTCTGTCTCTCTATCTCTCTATCTCTCTCTCTCACTCTCTCCAACTCTGTCTCTCTGTTTTCTCTCTCTCTCTCTCTCTCTCTCTCTCTCTCTCTCTCTCTCTCTCTCTCTCTCTCTCTCTCTCTCTCTCTCTCTCTCTCTCTCTCTCTCTCTGCATGGGTATCTAACTATTCTGAACTTATCTATACAGCTACTCTGTGAACTCTCCTAGGCTGAATCCCAAATCACCCCCTTGCGCCTCTGGCCTCCATTTGTGCGTTCTGCCTTCGCCATATGCACAAGTGTCCCAAATCTGAGGGAGTTAAAATGATGGAAGGTGTATTAGACTCTTCGATAGCCACTTTGACCGAGTCTTGCTTCGCTGCTGCGAGTTGATAGGGGCGAGGGGGTGGTTTGGGATTCACCGCTAGTCATGGAAAGCCGTCTTCTTCCTCTTCTTCCTCTTCCTGTCTCCCAGACTCCTCTCTGTCTCAGTGGGTGGTAACGGTGGAAGTGTTGGTTGATGCTGTGGAGGAGACTAAAGTCCAGGTCAACCTCTCTCTGATGGAGCTGTCTACAGAACAAACCTTCATGGTGTTGTTTCCATCTGGGCAGAGCAAGAACACCTTGAGCCTCCATGTCAACACAGTTAGTATGGGCTGCTGGGTGGGAAGGTGACTTATGGTTCTGGAACTAATGGCTCCCTGTTCCCTTTATAGTGCCTTACTGTTGACCAGAGTCCTTTACAGTATAGTGCCCTACTGTTGACCAGAGTCCTCTACAGTATAGTGCCCTACTGTTGACCAGAGTCCTCTACAGTATAGTGCCCTACTGTTAACCAGTCCTTTACAGTATAGTGCCCTACTGTTGACCAGAGTCCTCTACAGTATAGTGCCCTACTGTTGACCAGAGTCCTCTACAGTATAGTGCCCTACTGTTGACCAGAGTCCTCTACAGTATAGTGCCCTACTGTTGACCAGAGTCCTCTACAGTATAGTGCCCTACTGTTGACCAGAGTCCTTTACAGTATAGTGCCCTACTGTTGACCAGAGTCCTCTACAGTATAGTGCCCTACTGTTGACCAGAGTCCTCTACAGTATAGTGCCCTACTGTTGACCAGAGTCCTATACAGTATAGTGCCCTACTGTTGACCAGAGTCCTCTACAGTATAGTGCACTACTGTTGACCAGAGTCCTCTACAGTATAGTGCCCTACTGTTGACCAGTCCTATACAGTATAGTGCCCTACTGTTGACCAGAGTCCTTTACAGTATAGTGCCCTACTGTTGACCAGAGTCCTCTACAGTATAGTGCCCTACTGTTGACCAGAGTCCTCTACAGTATAGTGCCCTACTGTTGACCAGAGTCCTCTACAGTATAGTGCCCTACTGTTGACCAGAGTCCTCTACAGTATAGTGCCCTACTGTTGACCAGTCCTCTACAGTATAGTGCCCTACTGTTGACCAGAGTCCTATACAGTATAGTGCCCTACTCTGTTGACCATCCCTTTACAGTATAGTGCCCTACTGTTGACCAGAGTCCTCTACAGTATAGTGCCCTACTGTTGAGTCCTATACAGTATAGTGCCCTACTGTTGACCAGAGTCCTTTACAGTATAGTGCCCTACTCTGTTGACCAGAGTCCTTTACAGTATAGTGCCCTACTGTTGACCAGAGTCCTATACAGTATAGTGCCCTACTGTTGACCAGAGTCCTCTACAGTATAGTGCCCTACTGTTGACCAGAGTCCTCTACAGTATAGTGCCCTACTGTTGACCAGAGTCCTCTACAGTATAGTGCCCTACTGTTGACCAGAGTCCTTTACAGTATAGTGCCCTACTGTTGACCAGAGTCCTCTACAGTATAGTGCCCTACTGTTAACCAGTCCTTTACAGTATAGTGCCCTACTGTTGACCAGAGTCCTCTACAGTATAGTGCCCTACTGTTAACCAGTCCTTTACAGTATAGTGCCCTACTGTTGACCAGAGTCCTCTACAGTAGTGCCCTACTGTTGACCAGAGTCCTTTACAGTATAGTGCCCTACTGTTGACCAGAGTCCTCTACAGTATAGTGCCCTACTGTTGACCAGAGTCCTCTACAGTATAGTGCCCTACTGTTGACCAGAGTCCTCTACAGTATAGTGCCCTACTGTTGACCAGAGTCCTCTACAGTATAGTGCCCTACTGTTAACCAGTCCTATACAGTATAGTGCCCTACTGTTGACCAGAGTCCTTTACAGTATAGTGCCCTACTGTTGACCAGAGTCCTCTACAGTATAGTGCCCTACTGTTGACCAGAGTCCTCTACAGTATAGTGCCCTACTGTTGACCAGAGTCCTCTACAGTATAGTGCCCTACTGTTGACCAGAGTCCTCTACAGTATAGTGCCCTACTGTTGACCAGAGTCCTCTACAGTATAGTGCCCTACTGTTGAGAAGGGCCCTTGGGGTTATAAAGGTAATAGGATGCCATTTGGGACACATCTTATCTCTACTGGAATGTCCGGGTTTTAGCATGTCTCTATTTTTCATCGTGCTGAGGTAAATGTTTAGTGTGTGTGTGTTGTAGAGTAACCAGGTGAAGCTGTGGTGGCCCAGTGGCCATGGTGAGCAGCACTCCTATCATCTCAGTGTGAGAGGAACCATGCTGGAGGGAACAGCCATACTCAGGACAGACACACAGGTCAGACCTCAACATCTCTACTCCTCTACTATCCCCTCTTTTCTCTCTGTCTCCAGTCCTCTCTTTTCTCTCTGTCTCCAGTCTTTTCTCTCTGTCTCCAGTCCTCTCTCTTCTCACGGTCTCCAGTCCTCTCTCTTCTCACGGTCTCCAGTCCTCTCTTCTCACGGTCTCCAGTCCTCTCTCTTCTCACGGTCTCCAGTCCTCTCTCTTCTCACGGTCTCCAGTCCTGTCTCTTCTCACGGTCTCCAGTCCTGTCTCTTCTCACGGTCTCCAGTCCTGTCTCTTCTCACGGTCTCCAGTCCTGTCTCTTCTCACGGTCTCCAGTCCTGTCTCTTCTCACGGTCTCCAGTCCTCTCTCTTCTCACGGTCTCCAGTCCTGTCTCTTCTCACGGTCTCCAGTCCTCTCTCTTCTCACGGTCTTCTGTCTTCTGTCTTCTCTCTGTCTCCAGTCCTCTGTCCTCTCCCTCAAAGTGTCAATGAATCTGATTTAATGTAAGTAGTAGTATTTAGTTCACCTGTTTACACTAGACAGAATGCTAAAATCTTCACTGGTGATCTTAGCCTTTCAGTGTTACTAATCAAATCAAATCAAATGTATTTATATAGCCCTTCGTACATCAGCTGATATCTCAAAGTGCTGTACAGAAACCCAGCCTAAAACCCCAAACAGCAAGCAATGCAGGTGTAGAAGCACGGTGGCTAGGAAAAACTCCCTAGAAAGGCCAAAACCTAGGAAGAAACCTAGAGAGGAACCAGGCTATGTGGGGTGGCCAGTCCTCTTCTGGCTGTGCTGGGTGAAGATTATAACAGAACACGCCAAGATGTTCAAATGTTCATAAATAACCAGCATGGTCAAATAATAATAATCACAGGCAGAACAGTTGAAACTGGAGCAGCAGCACGGCTAGGTGGACTGGGGACAGCAAGGAGTCATCATGTCAGGTAGTCCTGAGGCATGGTCCTAGGGCTCAGGTCCTCCAAGAAGGAGAGAGAGAGAGAATTAGAGAGGGCATACTTACATTCACACAGGACACCGGATAGGACAGGAGAAGTACTCCAGATATAACAAACTGACCCTAGCCCCCCGACACAAACTACTGCAGCATAAATACTGGAGGCTGAGACAGGAGGAGTCAGGAGACACTGTGGCCCCATCCGAGGACACCCCTGGACAGGGCCAAACAGGAAGGTTATAACCCCACCCACTTTGCCAAAGCACAGCCCCCACACCACTAGAGGGATATTTTCAACCACCAACTTACCATCCTGAGACAAGGCCGAGTATAGCCCACAAAGACCTCAGCCACGGCACAACCCAACCCTCCAGGTGTATTTAACATCCTCTCTGTCTCCAGGTGTATTTAACATTCTCTCTGTCTCCAGGTGTATTTAACATCCTCTCTGTCTCCATCCTCTCTGTCTCCGGGTGTATTTAACAGCCTCTCGGTCTCCAGGTGTATTTAACATCCTCTCTGTGTTAATCCCAAGGTGTATTTCCGTACAGTAGAGCTGGTCCAGGAGCCAATCGCTGGTTCCCCTGGGCTGAGTTTCTACTTCCGGGTCAACAAGAAGCCCATCTTCCTGAAGGGGTCAAACTGGATCCCAGCTCACGCCCTTCAGGACCTGGTCAGCCCTGCTGAGTGAGACACACATACATACACACACACACACACTTGTGTCTTTGGTCTTAATCATGATATCAACCTTTCACTCATTAAATACTTCTAAGATGGGATGTGTTTTGTATATTTGAAACGGCCACATTATAATGTCATTATGTTTACATTATGATTCAAACAAGACTTTAGTGTTCTGATTGAACACACCGGTGCGTCAGTCTAAGTTACTTCACACAACAAATCCCCATCAAAATCTGTCAGTTTAAACAAGAGATGTGTCTCAATCCACCGCATCTGCCAGTGTCTCACTTCCCCATCTGAGGTGAAAGGTGACAGAGTGGTGTTTATCAGACGAGGAGACATCCCATCTGTGGTGACAGAGCTAGAGTGGTGTTTATCAGACCAGGAGACATCCCCTCTGAGGTGACAGAGAGGTGTTTATCAGACCAGGAGACATCCCATCTGTGGTGAGAGTGGTGTTTATCAGACCAGGAGACATCCCATCTGTGGTGAGAGTGGTGTTTATCAGACCAGGAGACATCCCATCTGAGGTGACAGAGTGGTGTTTATCAGACCAGGAGACATCCCATCTGAGGTGACAGAGTGGTGTTTATCAGACCAGGAGACATCCCATCTGAGGTGAAAGGTGACAGAGCTAGAGAGATGTTTATCAGACCAGGAGACATCCCGAAAATCAGTCTTGTCATGTAAACGTCTGTAGCGTCTGAACCGTTTGGGAGCCCACTGTGGAGCATTAGATATTAAACCTTAGTCTGAAGGTAGCCCATACATATATTATATATATTTTTAAATATTTTATTTTATTCCTAAAGAGTTCGTAAAATTCTAAATCAAATTAGCAAAATGATCCATGTTATGACCATCTTAAACCAATATGTCAGCTCCCGTCTTAGACTGGAGTTAAAACCCTCACTGTAACCTGATAGATTTGAACAGACCCTAGTTAGTCGTTACTGTCTTGTTCGGTCTTTGCCTAACCATTGACAACAGTTGTTCTGTTTCAGTGTGAGGAACCTTCTACAGTCGTCTGTCAGCGCTAATATGAACGCTCTCAGGGTCTGGGGGGGAGGAGTCTATGAGCAGGACATGTTCTACTCTCTCTGTGATGAGATGGGGATCATGGTAACTGACTGACTAGTACTCTTTCTCGTTGTCTTCGTCACAAACTCCCAATTCCCTTTATACCGCTGTACTTTTGACCAATACCTTGTCTGTTCTTAGATCTGGCAGGACTTCATGTTTGCCTGTGCCATGTACCCCACTGAGCCTGACTTCATAGAGACGGTTAGAGAGGAGGTTGTCCAACAGGTGAGCTACACCTACAGGGTTGACTTTGGTATCTTTGTCCAGGCCTCGACGGCCCGTAGAGCGCTCTGCAAATCTCCTGTTTCTGTAGCGTGAGGCAGCTTGATGCAGCATCCCCTGGACAAGGCCTTGATGTATGTTAATATTGATAAGGATGACTCATTTCCTGGTTATAGCATGTAATAACACGTGTTCCTTCCTGTTTCCTCGCCCCAATCAGGTGAGGCGCTTAAAGTCCCACCCCTCGGTCATCGTGTGGAGTGGGAACAACGAGAATGAGGCTGCCCTGGCCACTAACTGGTTCGGCATCCCCGTTGCCCAGCAACCCCGGTACCATAGAGACTATGTGACTCTGTATGTGGACAACATCAGGGCTATTGTTCAGAAGGTGAGAGACATATCTGAGACATTGAACTAAGAAATACTGAGTCATGATCTGTGTCTAATGCCACCCTAAACCCTATTACCTATGTGGGTCATTCTACAGAAGTCTAAATTGGGGATTGATTGTTTTTCTTGTAATTTGAATCTTATTTTAATTTCCCCCAAACTTTCAGTAGACATTTACAGAATATACAGTACACTAACCTTATATACAGAATATACAGTACACTAACCTTATATACAGAATATACAGTACACTAACCTTATATACAGTACACTAACCTTATATACAGTCTATTAACCTTATATACAGAATATACAGTATATTAACCTTATATACAGTCCACTAACCTTATATACAGTATATTAACCTTATATACAGAATATACAGTATATTAACCTTATATACAGAATATACAGTATATTAACCTTATATACAGAATATACAGTATATTAACCTTATATACAGCACACTAACCTTATATACAGTCCACTAACCTTATATACAGTATATTAACCTTATATACAGAATATACAGTATATTAACCTTATATACAGTCCACTAACCTTATATACAGAATATACAGTATATTAACCTTATATACAGCACACTAACCTTATATACAGTCCACTAACCTTATATACAGTATATTAACCTTATATACAGAATATACAGTATATTAACCTTATATACAGTCCACTAACCTTATATACAGAATATACAGTATATTAACCTTATATACAGTATATTAACCTTATATACAGAATATACAGTACACTAACCTTATATACAGTATATTAACCTTATATACAGAATATACAGTATATTAACCTTATATACAGCACACTAACCTTATATACAGAATATACAGTACACTAACCTTATATACAGTATATTAACCTTATATACAGAATATACAGTATATTAACCTTATATACAGCACACTAACCTTATATACAGTACACTAACCTTATATACAGTATATTAACCTTATATACAGTATATTAACCTTATATACAGTATATTAACCTTATATACAGAATATACAGTATATTAACCTTATATACAGAATATACAGTATATTAACCTTATATACAGTATATTCACTTTATATATAGTACACTAACCTTATATACAGTATATACAGTATACTAACCTTGTACAGTATACAAACCTTATATACAGTATATATAGTATACTAACATTATATAGTTTACTAACCTTATATACAGTATATACAGTACACTAACCTTATATATAGTATACTAACCTTATATACAGTATACTAACCTTATATACAGTATATATAGTATACTAACATTATACAGTATACTAACCTTATATACAGTACACAAACCTTATATATCAAATCAAATTTATTTATATAGCCCTTCGTACATCAGCTGATATCTCAAAGTACTGTACAGAAACCCAGCCTAAAACCCCAAACAGCAAGCAATGCAGGTGTAGAAGCACGGTGGCTAGGAAAAACTCCCTAGAAAGGCCAAAACCTAGGAAGAATCCTAGAGAGGAACCAGGCTATGTGGGGTGGCCAGTCCTCTTCTGGCTGTGCCGGGTGGAGATTATAACAGAACATGGCCAAGATGTTCAAATGTTCATAAATGACCAGCATGGTCGAATAATAATAAGGCAGAACAGTTGAAACTGGAGCAGCAGCACGGCCAGGTGGACTGGGGACAGCAAGGAGTCATCATGTCAGGTAGTCCTGGGGCATGGTCCTAGGGCTCAGGTCCTCCGAGAGAGAGAAAGAAAGAGAGAAGGAGAGAATTAGAGAGAGCACATGTGGGGTGGCCAGTCCTCTTCTGGCTGTGCCGGGTGGAGATTGTAACAGAACATGGCCAAGATGTTCAAATGTTCATAAATGACCAGCATGGTCGAATAATAATAAGGCAGAACAGTTGAAACTGGAGCAGCAGCTTAGAAATTCTAGGGACAATTAGGAGGCCTGCGTCTTGTGACCGTAGCGTACGTGTAGAGAGATAGGCAAGCCCATGTAATGCTTTGTTGGTTAGCAGTAAAACCTTGAAATCAGCCCTTGCCTTTACAGGAAGCCAGTGTAGGGAGGCTAGCACTGGAGTAATATGATCAAATTTTTTGGTTCTAGTCAGGATTCTAGCAGCCGTATTTAGCACTAACTGAAGTTTATTTAGTGCTTTATCCGGGTAGCCGGAAAATAGAGCATTGCAGTAGTCTAATCTAGAAGTGACAAAAGCATGGATTCATTTTTTTGCCTCATTTTTGGACAGAAAGTTTCTGATTTTTGCAATGTTACGTAGATGGAAAAAAGCTGTCCTTGAATCAGTCTTGATATGTTCTTCAAAAGAGAGATCAGGGTCCCGAGTAACGCCAAGGTCCTTCAGTTTTATTTGAGACGACTGTACAACCATTAAGATTAATTGTCAGATTCAACAGAAGATCTCTTTGTTTCTTGGGACCTAGAACAAGCATATCTGTTTTGTCCGAGTTTAAAAGTAAAAAGTTTGCAGCCATCCACTTCCTTATGTCTGAAACACATTCTTCTAGCAAGGGCAATTTTGGGGCTTCACCATGTTTCATTGAAATGTACAGCTGTGTGTCATCCGCATAGCAGTGAAAGTTAACATTATGTTTTCGAATGACATCCCCAAGAGGTAAAATATATAGTGAAAACAATAGTGGTCCTAAAACGGAACCTTGAGGAACACTGACATTTACAGTTGATTTGTCAGAGGACAAACCATTTAGAGACAAACTGATATCTTTCCGACAGATAAGATCTAAACCAGGCCAGAACTTGTCCGTGTAAACCAATTTGGGTTTCCAATCTCTCCAAAAGAATGTGGTGATCGATGGTATCAAAAGCAGCACTAAGGTCTAGGAGCACGAGGACCGATGCAGAGCCTCGGTCTGATGCCATTAAAATGTAATTTACCACCTTCACAAGTGCCGTCAGTGCTATGATGGGGTCTAAAACCAGACTGAAGCATTTCGTACACATTGTTTGTCTTCAGGAAGGCAGTGAGTTGCTGCGCAACAGCCTTTTCTAAACATTTTGAGAGGAATGGAAGATTCGATATAGGCCGATTAGTTTTTTATATTTTCTGGGTCAAGGTTTGGCTTTTTCAATAGAGGCTTTATTACTGCCACTTTTAGTGAGTTTGGTACACATCTGGTGGATAGAGAGCCGTTTATTATGTTCAACATAGGAGGGCCAAGCACAGGAAGCAGCTCTTTCAGTAGTTTAGTTGGAATAGGTTCCAGTATGCAGCTTGAAGGTTTAGAGGCAATGATTATTTTCAACAAAGCCTCCTTTGTTGAAAATGATTTCAATTTTCAACAAAGCCTCCTTCACTCACGCCGCCAAACATACCCTAGTAAAACTGACTATCCTACCGATCCTCGACTTCGGCGACGTCATCTACAAAATAGCTTCCAACACTCTACTCAGCAAACTGGATGCAGTTTATCACAGTGCCATCCGTTTTGTTACTAAAGCACCTTATACCACCCACAACTGCAACCTGTATGCTCTAATCGGCTGGCCCTCGCTACATATTCGTCGCCAGACCCACTGGCTCCAGGTCATCTACAAGTCCATGCTAGGTAAAGCTCCGCCTTATCTCAGTTCACTGGTCACGATGGCAACACCCACCCGTAGCACGCGCTCCAGCGCCTTTCGTTCCAGTTCTCTGCTGCCTGTGACTGGAACGAATTGCAAAAATCGCTGAAGTTGGAGACTTTTATCTCCCTCACCAACTTCAAACATCTGCTATCTGAGCAGCTAACCGATCGCTGCAGCTGTACATAGTCTATCGGTAAATAGCCCACCCAATTTTACCTACCTCATCCCCATACTGTTTTTATATTTATTTACTTTTCTGCTCTTTTGATCTCACCCATGGGGTCAAAATTATCACAAGATCGGTGAGCAAAAATCCCAGAACCACACGGGGGAACCTAGTGAATGACCTGCAGAGAGCTGGGACCAAAGTAACAAAGCCTACCATCAGTAACACACTACGCCGCCAGGGACTCAAATCCTGCAGTGCCAGACGTGTCCCCCTGCTTAAGCCAGTACATGTCCAGGCCCGTCTGAAGTTTGCTAGAGAGCATTTGGATGATCCAGAAGAAGATTGGGAGAATGTCATACGGTCAGATCCAACCAAAATATAACTTTTTGGTAAAAACTCAACTCGTCGTGTTTGGAGGACAAAGAATGCTGAGTTCCATCCAAAAGAACACCATACCTACTGTGAAGCATGGGGGTGGAAACATCATGCTTTGGGGCTGTTTTTCTGCAAAGGGACCAGGACGACTGATCCGTGTAAAGGAAAGAATGAATGGGGCCATGTATCGTGAGATTTTGAGCGAAAACCTCCTTCCACCAGCAAGGGCATTGAAGATGAAACGTGGCTGGGTCTTTCAGCATGACAATGATCCCAAACACACCGCCCGGGCAACGAAGGAGTGGCTTCGTAAGAAGCACCGAGTCAATGTTGAGGCTATATACAGGTGGGTACCGGTACCGAGTCAATGTGGAGGCTATATACAGGGGGTACCGGTACAGAGTCAATGTGGAGGCTATATACAGGGGGCACCGGTACAGAGTCAATGTGCGGGGGCACCGGTGTCGAAGTAATTATGGACATGTAGGTAGCGTTATTAAAGTGGCTATGCATAGATAATAACAGGGAGTAGCAGGTAGCCATTTGAATAGCTGTTCAGTAGTCTTATGGCTTGGGGGTAGAGGCTGTTTAGAAGCATCTTGGACCTAGACTTGGCACTCCGGTACCGCTTGGCGTGCGGTAGTAGAGAGAACAGTCTATGACTGGGGTGGCTGGGCCTTCCTCTGACACCGCCTGGTATAGAGGTCCTGGATGGCAGGAAGCTTGGCTCCAGTGGTGTACTGGGCCGTACACACTACCCTCTGTAGTATCTTACGGTCGGAGCCGAGCAGTTTCCATACCAGGTGCACTACTAGTGCACTACTTTAGACCAGAGCCCTATTCCCTATATAGTGCACTACTTTAGACCAGAGCCCTATTCCCTATATGGTGCACTACTTTAGACCAGAGCCCTATTCCCTATATAGTGTACTACTTTAGACCAGGGCCCTATTCCCTACAGACTAAACCCTATCTCTCCCTAGCCTGGTAGAACCAGACTGAACCCTTTCTCTCCCTAGCCTGGTAGAACCAGACTGAACCCTTTCTCTCCCTAGCCTGGTAGAACCAGACTGAACCCTTTCTCTCCCTAGCCTGGTAGAACCAGACTGAACCCTTTCTCTCCCTAGCCTGGTAGAACCAGACTGAACCCTTTCTCTCCCTAGCCTGGTAGAACCAGACTGAACCCTTTCTCTCCCTAGCCTGGTAGAACCAGACTGAACCCTTTCTCTCCCTAGCCTGGTAGAACCAGACTGAACCCTTTCTCTCCCTAGCCTGGTAGAACCAGACTGAACCCTTTCTCTCCCTAGCCTGGTAGAACCAGACTGAACCCTTTCTCTCCCTAGCCTGGTAGAACCAGACTGAACCCTTTCTCTCCCTAGCCTGGTAGAACCAGACTGAACCCTTTCTCTCCCTAGCCTGGTAGAACCAGACTGAACCCTTTCTCTCCCTAGCCTGGTAGAACCAGACTGAACCCTTTCTCTCCCTAGCCTGGTAGAACCAGACTGAACCCTATCTCTCCCTAGCCTGGTAGAACCAGACTGAACCCTATCTCTCCCTAGCCTGGTAGAACCAGACTGAACCCTATCTCTCCCTAGCCTGGTAGAACCAGACTGAACCCTATCTCTCCCTAGCCTGGTAGAACCCTGCCCTCACCAACATTGTCTGATTTAGTGCCTTTTGGTTTATTGCCTGGTGTTGTCCACTCTGTTCTAATGAGTCCTGTGTGGCTTGTGGGCATTGTAGATGGGAAACAGAAGATCGTCTAGAGACTACTGGAGGTTACTGGAGGCTACTGGAGGTTATTGACGTAACTCCGGTTCTGTTTCTCTCAGGCCCCTAGTTTGGGAAACGCTCCTTCAGGGTATCGCCATATTGGTATTGTGACAACCCTAGCCTAATTTAACCAGGTTAACCAACCATCTCCACCTCAGGAAGACGGTACCCGCCCGTTCCTAGTCTCCAGTCCCACTAACGGAGTAGAGTCTCAGCAGGAGGGCTGGGTGGCCCACGACCCCTACGACCTACACTATGGAGACACACACTACTATAGCTACAGCCATGACTGCTGGGACTGGACGGCCCTGCCACGCACACGCTTCGCCTCCGAGTACGGCTTCCAGTCCTGGCCCTCCTTCTCCACCTTGCAGAAGGTACTGTACCCTGGTTGGGGAGGACGACATGTGCATTCCTGTATTGTACTGCCTTCAGGTCATCCAGTGATTTGATGCTCTCTGCTCTCAGGTGTCTGTGTCAGAAGACTGGAGTTATGGGAGTAACTTCTCGTCTCACCGTCAGCACCACCAGACTGGCAACCAGCAGATGCTGCAACAGGCTGGACTACACTACCATCTCCCAGCCTCAGCAGATCCACTGAAGAGATACAAGGACACACTGTACATCACACAGGTACGCCAGACAGGTACGCCAGACAGGTACGCCAGACAGGTATGCCAGACAGGTACGCCAGACACTACATCGCACAGGTACGCCAGACACTACATCGCACAGGTACGCCAGACACTACATCACACAGGTACGCCAGACACTACATCGCACAGGTATGCCAGACACTACATCGCACAGGTACGCCAGACACTACATCGCACAGGTACGCCAGACACTACATCGCACAGGTACGCCAGACACTACATCGCACAGGTACGCCAGACACTACATCGCACAGGTACGCCAGACACTACATCGCACAGGTACGCCAGACACTACATCGCACAGGTACGCCAGACACTACATCGCACAGGTACGCCAGACAGGTACGCCAGACACTACATCACACAGGTACGCCAGACACTACATCACACAGGTACGCCAGACACTACATCACACAGGTACGCCAGACACTACATCACACAGGTACGCCAGACACTACATCACACAGGTACGCCAGACACTACATCACACAGGTACGCCAGACACTACATCACACAGGTACGCCAGACACTACATCACACAGGTACGCCAGACACTACATCACACAGGTACACCAGACAGGTACGCCAGACACTACATCACACAGGTACGCCAGACAGGTACACCAGACACTACATCACACAGGTACGCCAGATACTACATCACACAGGTACACCAGACACTACATCACACAGGTACGCCAGATACCACATACCACATGAGTGGTCTTCCTCCAGGTCACTATGAGTGGTCTTCCTCCAGGTCATGCAGTCCCAGTGTGTTAAGGTCCAGACAGAGTTCTACCGCCGCAGCCAGAGTGAGGTCATCGAGGGCAAAGGTCACACCATGGGAGCTCTCTACTGGCAACTCAATGATATCTGGCAGGGCCCTTCCTGGTCCTCTCTAGGTAGGTGCTGTTACAGAATGTCCTGGTCCTCTCTAGGTAGGTGCTGTTACAGGATGTCCTGTTCCTCTATAGGTAGGTGCTGTTACAGGAAGTCCTGGTCCTCTCTAGGTAGGTGCTGTTACAGGATGTCCTGTTCCTCTATAGGTATGTCCTGTTACAGGATGTCCTGGTCCTCTATAGGTAGGTCCCGGTCCTCTCTAGGTAGGTCCTGTTACAGGATGTCCTGGTCCTCTCTAGGTAGGTGCTGTTACAGGATGTCCCGGTCCTGCAGTCTACCAGCTCAATTTCGAGTCTCATAGCAAAGGGTCTGAATACTTATATAAATTAAGTATTTCTGTTTTTAGTTATACATTTGCTAAAAATTCCGAAAATCATTTTGGTGTTGTCATTATGGGGTATTGTGTGTAGATTGATGAGGGAAACACAATTTAATCAGTTTTAGAATAAGGCTGTAATGTAATAAAATGTGGAATAAGTCAAGGGGTCTGAATACTTTCCGACTTCATTGTAAATCGTATTTATCCTGAGAGTCCTGGGAAATACAGCATAAATTGGAAGTGACCATTTTTAAAGCGTTTAAAACCCAGATCTGGTCACTATGCCAGGGTTCTCCCCCAGATCTGGTCACTATGCCAGGGTTCTCCCCCAGATCTGGTCACTATGCCAGGGTTCTCCCCAAGAGCCAGGGTTCTCCCCCAGAGCCGGTCACTATGCCAGGGTTCTCCCCAAGATCTAGTCATTATGCCAGGGTTCTCCCCAAGATCTAGTCACTATGCCAGGGTTCTCCCCCAGAGCTAGTCACTATGCCAGGGTTCTCCCCAAGAGCTAGTCACTATGCCAGGGTTCTCCCCAAGATCTAGTCACTATGCCAGGGTTCTAACCCAGAGCCGGTCACTATGCCAGGGTTGTCCCCCAGATCTGGCCACTAGCCAGGGCTCTCCCCAAGATCCAGTCACTATGCCAGGGTTCTCCCCAAGATCTAGTCACTATGCCAGGGTTCTCCCCCAGATCTGGTCACTATGCCAGGGTTCTCCCCCAGATCTGGTCACTATGCCAGGGTTCTCACCCAGATCTGGTCACTATGCCAGGGTTCTCCCCCAGATCTGGTCACTATGCCAGGGTTCTCCCCAAGAGCCAGGGTTCTCCCCCAGAGCCGGTCACTATGCCAGGGTTCTCCCCAAGATCTAGTCACTATGCCAGGGTTCTCCCCAAGATCTAGTCACTATGCCAGGGTTCTCCCCCAGAGCTAGTCACTATGCCAGGGTTCTCCCCAAGATCTAGTCACTATGCCAGGGTTCTAACCCAGAGCCGGTCACTATGCCAGGGTTGTCCCCCAGATCTGGCCACTAGCCAGGGCTCTCCCCAAGATCCAGTCACTATGCCAGGGTTCTCCCCAAGATCTAGTCACTATGCCAGGGTTCTCCCCCAGATCTGGTCACTATGCCAGGGTTCTCCCCCAGATCTGGTCACTATGCCAGGGTTCTCCCCCAGATCTGGTCACTATGCCAGGGTTCTCCCCCAGATCTGGTCACTATGCCAGGGTTCTCCCCCAGATCTGGTCACTATGCCAGGGTTCTCCCCCAGATCTGGTCACTATGCCAGGGTTCGCCCCCAGATCTGGTCACTATGCCAGGGTTCTCCCCCAGATCCGGTCACTATGCCAGGGTTCTCCCCAAGAGCCAGGGTTCTCCCCCAGAGCCGGTCACTATGCCAGGGTTCTCCCCAAGATCTAGTCACTATGCCAGGGTTCTCCCCAAGATCTAGTCACTATGCCAGGGTTCTCCCCCAGAGCTAGTCACTATGCCAGGGTTCTCCCCAAGATCTAGTCACTATGCCAGGGTTCTAACCCAGAGCCGGTCACTATGCCAGGGTTGTCCCCCAGATCTGGCCACTAGCCAGGGCTCACCCCAAGATCCAGTCACTATGCCAGGGTTCTCCCCAAGATCTAGTCACTATGCCAGGGTTCTCCCCCAGAGCTGGTCACTATGCCAGGGTTCTCCCCCAGATCTGGTCACTATGCCAGGGTTCTCCCCCAGATCTGGTCACTATGCCAGGGTTCCCCCCCAGATCTGGTCACTATGCCAGGGTTCTCCCCCAGAGCTGGTCACTTATTATATTTATTTTTATTTCACCTTTATTTAACCAGGTAGGCAAGTTGAGAACAAGTTCTCATTTACAATTGTGACCTGGCCAAGATAAAGCAAGATAAAGCAGTTCGACACATACAACAACACAGAGTTACACATGGAGTAAAGCAAACATAGAGTCAATAATACAGTAGAAAAATAAGTCTATATACAATGTGAGCAAATGAGATGAGAAGGGAGGTAAAGGCAAAAAAAAGCCCATGGTAGCAAAGTAAATACAATATAACAAGTAAAACACTGGAATGGTTGATTTGCAGTGGAAGAATGTGCAACGTAGAGAGAGAAATAATGGGGTGCAAAGGAGCAAAATTAATACATACAGTAGGGAAAGAGGTAGTTGTTTGGGCTAAATTATAGATGGGCTATGTACAGGTGCAGTGAACTGTGAGCTGCTCTGACAGTTGGTGCTTAAAGCTAGTGAGGGAGATAAGTGTTTCCAGTTTCAGAGATTTTTGCAGTTTGTTCCAGTCATTGGCAGCAGAGAACTGGAAGGAGAGGCGGCCAAAGAAATAATTGGTTTTGGGGGTGACCTGCTGGAGCACGTGCTACGAGTGAGTACTGCTATGGTGACCAGCGAGCTGAGATAAGGGGGGACTTTACCTAGCAGGGTCTTGTAGATGACATGGAGCCAGTGGGTTTGGCGACGAGTATGAAGCGAGGTCCAACCAACGAGAGGATACAGGTCGCAGTGGTGGATAGTATATGGGGCTTTGGTGACAAAACGGATGGCACTGTGATAGACTGCATCCAATTTATTGAGTAGGGTATTGAAGGCTATTTTGTAAATGACATAGCCGAAGTTGAGGATTGGTAGGATGGTCAGTTTTACGAGGGTATGATTGGCAACATGAGTGAAGGAGGCTTTGTTGTGAAATAGGAAGCCAATTCTAGATTTAACTTTGGATTGGAGATGTTTGATGTGAGTCTTGAAGGAGAGTTTACAGTCTAACCAGACACCTAGGTATTTGTAGTTGTCCACATATTCTAAGTCAGAGCCGTCCAGAGTAGTGATGTTGGACAGGTGGGCAGGTGCAAGCAGGTGATCGGTTGAAGAGCATGCATTTAGTTTTACTTGTATTTAAGAGCAATTGGAGGTCACAGAAGGAGAGTTGTATGGCATTGAAGCTCGCCTGGAGTGTTGTTAACACAGTGTCCAAAGAAGGGCCAGAAGTATACAGAATGGTGTCGTCTGCGTAGAGTTGGATCAGAGACTCACCAGCAGCAAGAGCGACATCATTGATGTATACAGAGAAGAGAGTCGGTCCAATAATTGAACCCTGTGGCACCCCCATAGAGACCGCCAGAGGCCCGGACAACAGACCCTCTATGTTCAGTGTGTCAAATCGATCAGAGAAGTAGTTGGTGAACCAGGTGAGGCAATCATTTGAGAAACCAAGGCTGTTGAGTCTGCCAATAAGAATGTGGTGATTGACAGAGTCGAAAGCCTTGGCCAGGTCGATGAATATGGCTGCACAGTAATGTCTCTTATCGATGGCGGTTATGATATCGTTTAGGACCTTGAGCGTGGCTGAGGTGCACCCATGACCAGATCTGAAACCAGATTGCATAGCGGAGAAGGTATGGTGGGATTCGAAATGATCGGTAATCTGTTTGTTGACTTGGCTTTCGAAGACCTTAGAAAGGCAGGGTAGGGTAGAAATAGGTCTGTAGCAGTTTGGGTCAAGAGTGTCCCCCCTTTTGAAGAGGGGAATGACCGCAGCTGTTTTCCAATCTTTGGGTTCTCCCCCAGATTTGGTCACTATGCCAGGGTTCTCCCCCAGAGCTGGTCACTATGTCAGGGTTCACCCCCAGAGCTGGTCACTATGCCAGGGTTCTCCCCCAGATCTGGCCACTATGCCAGGGTTCTTCCTAAATAAGAGGGGTGCTGTGCCACCTTGTTGGCGTGGATGCGCCACTATGTAAAGATTTCACAGCAAATTAAACTGATATTTAGTAACGATAGTAACTTCGCCAATGGCATTGATGTGAATTGCGCAAATGGCCGTTCATAAATTCTGAGCATGATCACGTTCCTCAAATAATTAAGGGCATTCAGCAGTAGGCCTAAACTATCTCGCCACAGAGCACGCTCAGGACGCGCAGAGTGCACCCCGAGTAGGCTACAGCTTTGTCAAATCATACCAACTTTGTAGCGACAGTCAAACAAAAGTCAAATTACCAAAGTTGCTTACCTTGCTAGATAACCTCCTGCTAGATAACCTCCTGCTATAGATAATCCTCCTGCTATAGATAATCCTCCTGCTAGATAATCCTCCTGCTAGGAACCTCCTGCTATATATCCTCCTGCTAGATAACCTCCTGCTATAGATAATCCTCCTGCTAGATAATCCTCCTGCTAGGAACCTCCTGCTATAGATAATCCTCCTGCTAGATAACCTCCTGCTATAGATAATCCTCCTGCTAGATAATCCTCCTGCTAGGAACCTCCTGCTATAGATAATCCTCCTGCTAGATAACCTCCTGCTATAGATAATCCTCCTGCTAGATAATCCTCCTGCTAGATAACCTCCTGCTATAGATAATCCTCCTGCTATAGATAACCTCCTGCTATAGATAATCCTCCTGCTAGATAATCCTCCTGCTAGATAATCCTCCTGCTATAGATAACCTCCTGCTATAGATAATCCTCCTGCTATAGATAATCCTCCTGCTAGATAATCCTCCTGCTAGATAATCCTCCTGCTAGGAACCTCCTGCTATATATCCTCCTGCTATAGATAACCTCCTGCTATAGATAACCTCCTGCTAGATAATCCTCCTGCTAGATAATCCTCCTGCTAGGAACCTCCTGCTATATATCCTCCTGCTAGATAACCTCCTGCTATAGATAACCTCCTGCTAGATAATCCTCCTGCTAGATAAACCTCCTGCTAGACAAACTCCTTCAACGAATGACATATCTCCTATAGTTGATAATTATACAAATAGCATACCAGCTCATAAATATGGGTGACGAGTGGAAATAGTTTAAATATCAAGGTATCTACCCTCATACCATTCAGGGCTTACTCCAATTAGTCGATTGGTTGATTGTTTGGTAGATAGGCTTGTTGCCAACCAATATTTTTCTTTTTGTAGAGGAGTAGCAAATACTCAGTCACCCTCGGCGATGGGGAAATTGCACCGCGGAAGGGGAAATTGCTCCGCGGAAGGGGACATTGCACCGCGGAAGGGGACATTGCACCGCGGAAGGGGAAATTGCACCGCGGAAGGGGAAATTGCACCGCGGAAGGGGAAATTGCTCTGCGGAAGGGGAAATTGCCTCTTGGTCTCACTGTCAAGACGTTGGTTTCTCCCATGGGAGACCAGGTTTCACATCTGTTCTTCTTCTTCCGTCTGCAGAGTTTGGTGGGAAGTGGAAGATGCTCCATTACTTTGCCAAGGACTTCTTCTCTCCTGTGCTTCCGGTGGGCTTTGAGGACCAGGGTAGTCTGGTGGTCTATGCTGTGTCTGACCTGAGCCACGACCTTCACCTCAGGACTGTGGTACGTTGACCCCTCTCGTCATTTTCAACACATCAAATAACTGTTTCTCAATACCACATTGAGTCTACACATTAAAAACCCAATACACTTTACATGCCTGTTTATGCATGTACAGTCAGATCCATAATTATTGGCAGCCTAAAGATTAGCAAAAAATTCTGTATAAAATAAATCATTCCAATATTGATCTACAGTGCATTCGGAAAGTATTCAGACTCCTTGACTTTATCCACATTTTGTTACGTTACAGCCTTATTCTAAAATGGATTACATGTATTTTTTCCCCTCATCAATCTACACACAATAACCCATAATGACATCACAATAACCCATAATGACATCACAATAACCCATAATGACATCACAATAACCCATAATGACATCACAATAACCCATAATGACATCACAATAACCCATAATGACATCACAATAACCCATAATGACAAAGCAAAAACACATTTAAAAATATTAGCTAATTAATGAAAAAGAAATAAACAGATACCTTATTTACATAAGTATTCAGACCCTTTGCTATGAGACTTGAAATTGAGCTCAGGTGCATCCTGTTTCCAGTGATCATCCTTGAGATGTTTCTACAACTTGATTGGTGTCCACCTGTGGTAAATTAATTTGATTGGACATGATTTGGAAAGGCACACACCTGTCTATATAAAGGTCCCACAGTTGACAGTGCATGTCTGAGCAAAAACCAAGCCATGAGGTCGAAGGAATTGTCCGTAGAGGTCTGAGACAGGATTGTGTCGAGGCACAGATCTGGGGAAGGGGACCAAAAAATGTTGGTCCCGATATAACACAGTGGCCTCAATCATTCTTAAATGGAAGAAGTTTGGAACCACCAAGACTCTTCCTAGAACTGGCTGCCTGGCCAAACTGAGCAATCGGGGGAGGAGGGCCTTGGTCAGGGATGGTCACTCTGACAGAGCTCCAGAGTTCTTCTGTGGAGATGGGAAAAGTCCCCAGGCAGGCTACATGGATAACTGTGTTCCTCCGTAGTCCCCAGGCAGGCTACATGGATAACTGTGTTCCTCCATAGTCCCCAGGCAGGCTACATGGATAACTGTGTTCCTCCGTAGTCCCCAGGCAGGCTACATGGATAACTGTGTTCCTCTGTAGTCCCCAGGCAGGCTACATGGATAACTGTGTTCCTCTGTAGTCCCCAGGCAGGCTACATGGATAACTGTGTTCCTCTGTAGTCCCCAGGCAGGCTACATGGATAACTGTGTTCCTCTGTAGTCCCCAGGCAGGCTACATGGATAACTGTGTTCCTCTGTAGTCCTCTGGCAGGTGGATAACTGTGTTCCTCCGTAGTCCCCAGGCAGGCTACATGGATAACTGTGTTCCTCCGTAGTCCCCAGGCAGGCTACATGGATAACTGTGTTCCTCCGTAGTCCCCAGGCAGGCTACATGGATAACTGTGTTCCTCTGTAGTCCCCAGGCAGGCTACATGGATAACTATGTTCCTCTGTAGTCCCCAGGCAGGCTACATGGATAACTGTGTTCCTCTGTAGTCCCCAGGCAGGCTACATGGATAACTGTGTTCCTCTGTAGTCCCCAGGCAGGCTACATGGATAACTGTGTTCCTCCGTAGTCCCCAGGCAGGCTACATGGATAACTGTGTTCCTCTGTAGTCCCCAGGCAGGCTACATGGATAACTGTGTTCCTCCGTAGTCCCCAGGCAGGCTACATGGATAACTGTGTTCCTCCGTAGTCCCCAGGCAGGCTACATGGATAACTGTGTTCCTCTGTAGACCCCAGGCAGGCTACATGGATAACTGTGTTCCTCCGTAGTCCCCAGGCAGGCTACATGGATAACTGTGTTCCTCCGTAGTCCCCAGGCAGGCTACATGGATAACTGTGTTCCTCCGTAGTCCCCAGGCAGGCTACATGGATAACTGTGTTCCTCCGTAGTCCCCAGGCAGGCTACATGGATAACTGTGTTCCTCTGTAGTCCCCAGGCAGGCTACATGGATAACTGTGTTCCTCTGTAGTCCCCAGGCAGGCTACATGGATAACTATGTTCCTCCGTAGTCCCCAGGCAGGCTACATGGATAACTGTGTTCCTCCGTAGTCCCCAGGCAGGCTACATGGATAACTATGTTCCTCCGTAGTCCCCAGGCAGGCTACATGGATAACTGTGTTCCTCCGTAGTCCCCAGGCAGGCTACATGGATAACTGTGTTCATCTGTAGTCCCCAGGCAGGCTACATGGATAACTGTGTTCCTCTGTAGTCCCCAGGCAGGCTACATGGATAACTATGTTCCTCCGTAGTCCCCAGGCAGGCTACATGGATAACTGTGTTCCTCCGTAGTCCCCAGGCAGGCTACATGGATAACTGTGTTCCTCTGTAGTCCCCAGGCAGGCTACATGGATAACTGTGTTCCTCTGTAGTCCCCAGGCAGGCTACATGGATAACTGTGTTCCTCTGTAGTCCTCTGGCAGGTGGATAACTGTGTTCCTCCGTAGTCCCCAGGCAGGCTACATGGATAACTGTGTTCCTCCGTAGTCCCCAGGCAGGCTACATGGATAACTGTGTTCCTCCGTAGTCCCCAGGCAGGCTACATGGATAACTGTGTTCCTCTGTAGTCCCCAGGCAGGCTACATGGATAACTGTGTTCCTCTGTAGTCCCCAGGCAGGCTACATGGATAACTGTGTTCCTCTGTAGTCCCCAGGCAGGCTACATGGATAACTGTGTTCCTCTGTAGTCCTCTGGCAGGTGGATAACTGTGTTCCTCCGTAGTCCCCAGGCAGGCTACATGGATAACTGTGTTCCTCTGTAGTCCCCAGGCAGGCTACATGGATAACTGTGTTCCTCTGTAGTCCCCAGGCAGGCTACATGGATAACTGTGTTCCTCTGTAGTCCTCTGGCAGGTGGATAACTGTGTTCCTCTGTAGTCCCCAGGCAGGCTATATGGATAACTGTGTTCCTCTGTAGTCCTCTGGCAGGTGGATAACTATGTTCCTCCGTAGTCCTCTGGCAGGTGGATAACTGTGTTCCTCTGTAGTCCTCTGGCAGGTGGATAACTGTGTTCCTCTGTAGTCCTCTGGCAGGTGGATAACTATGTTCCTCTGTAGTCCTCTGGCAGGTGGATAACTATGTTCCTCCGTAGTCCTCTGGCAGGTGGATAACTATGTTCCTCCGTAGTCCTCTGGCAGGTGGATAACTATGTTCCTCTGTAGTCCTCTGGCAGGTGGATAACTGTGTTCCTCTGTAGTCCCCAGGCAGGCTACATGGATAACTATGTTCCCCCGTAGTCCCCAGGCAGGCTACATGGATAACTGTGTTCCTCTGTAGTCCCCAGGCAGGCTACATGGATAACTGTGTTCCTCCGTAGTCCCCAGGCAGGCTACATGGATAACTGTGTTCCTCTGTAGTCCCCAGGCAGGCTACATGGATAACTGTGTTCCTCCGTAGTCCCCAGGCAGGCTACATGGATAACTGTGTTCCTCCGTAGTCCCCAGGCAGGCTACATGGATAACTATGTTCCTCTGTAGTCCCCAGGCAGGCTACATGGATAACTGTGTTCCTCTGTAGTCCCCAGGCAGGCTACATGGATAAATGTGTTCCTCTGTAGTCCCCAGGCAGGCTACATGGATAACTGTGTTCCTCTGTAGTCCCCAGGCAGGCTACATGGATAACTGTGTTCCACTGTAGTCCTCTGGCAGGTGGATAACTGTGTTCCTCTGTAGTCCCCAGGCAGGCTACATGGATAACTGTGTTCCTCTGTAGTCCCCAGGCAGGCTACATGGATAACTGTGTTCCTCTGTAGTCCTCTGGCAGGTGGATAACTGTGTTCCTCTGGCAGGTGGATAACTGTGTTCCTCTGGCAGGTGGATAACTGTTTTACTCTGTAGTCCTCTGGCAGGTGGATAACTGTGTTCCTCTGTTGTCCTCTGGCAGGTGGATAACTGTGTTCCTCTGTAGTCCTCTGGCAGGTGGATAACTGTGTTCCTCTGTAGTCCTCTGGCAGGTGGATAACTGTGTTCCTCTGTAGTCCTCTGGCAGGTGGATAACTGCGTTCCTCTGGCAGGTGGATAACTGCGTTCCTCTGGCAGGTGGATAACTGTGTTCCTCTGGCAGGTGGATAACTGTGTTCCTCTGGATACCTTTGTTCCAACACCATCAGTGACAGAGTACTGATTGTAGACTGATGTATCTTGTCGTCAGGTTTCAGTCTATGAGTGGAGCAGTCTGGATCCTGTGTGCACTGTGGCTTCCGGATTGGTGCTTGTGGAAGGAGGAAGTGCTGAGGTCATCCACAAACAGACAATCTCAGCCCTGCTGGCGGGGTGTGGGCGCGGGAGCTGTACCCGCCTCACCTGTCTCCTGACCTTTCACCTTGAGGACGTCAACAGCCAGCAAGGTCCCATTAACCACCTCTTCCTCAGCTCACCCAAAAATGCCCAGCGGATGCTGAGACCCAACATCACAGTAAGACGGACTGACTGGACACAACTAGTGACAATGACATCACCACAACTGACCTGACCGCATCATCATGAGTTCTGCTTCTAATTCTGTCAATCAATCATCAATCATATTTGTCCGCTGGATCTCCTACAGGGTAGTCTGGGTTCATATACAGCTTGTTATTGAATAGATAAGGAGTGCTATGTTTCACCCTCCCTGTCTCTCTGGGACGGCAGGAGGACTAATGTATATGCTCTTAGGGTAGTCTGGGTTAATATACAGATTGTTATTGGTTGTGCATTATAATGCATTACGCATAGTTCACACGGTGTTATATATGTGCTTATAACACATTATGAATAGGGTATTATTAGTAATGGACCAGGAATGCTCTATTTTCAGCCCCCTGTCTCGCTGAATGGTCAGTATGACTTCCATAGTGACCTCTCTCTCTCTGAATGGTCAGTATGACTTCCATAGTGACCTCTCTCTCTCTGAATGGTCAGTATGACTTCCATAGTGACCTCTCTCTCTCTGAATGGTCAGTATGACTTCCATAGTGACCTCTCTCTCTCTGGGTGGTCAGTATGACTTCCATAGTGACCTCTCTCTCTCTGGGTGGTCAGTATGACTTCCATAGTGACCTCTCTCTCTCTGGGTGGTCAGTATGACTTCCATAGTGACCTCTCTCTCTCTCCTCTCAGGCCGAGGTGCAGCAGGACGAGATGGGAGGATACACCGTGACCCTGCAGTCCTCTGCCGTAGCAGCTTTCGTATGGCTGGATGTGGGGGACGTCCCAGGACGATTCGACACCAACGGATTCCTCATGGTCACCAGGAACAGAACAGTCACCTTTAACCCCTGGGGTCCCACCAGTACCCAGCAGCTAGCCCAGGCACTGACTGTTACGTCATTGAGAGATGTGTACTGACTATCTTGTGTATCAAATGGCATCCTATACCCTACATAGTGCACAACTTTAGACCAGAGCTCTATGTGTTGTACACTGTATAAGGAATAGGGTGCCATTTTGGACGTACTTACTGAACCACTACCCAGTACCCAGCAGTTAACCCAATACCCTCTCCCTAACCTCTCTGAGATGAGTACTGTGACCTTCTCCCTAACCTCTCTCTGAGATGAGTATACCGCCAGAAGTCAGGCTAATTACTGAGGATACCGCCAGAAGTCAGGCTAATTACTGAGGATACCGCCAGAAGTCAGGCTAATTACTGAGGATACCTCCAGAAGTCAGGCTAATTACTGAGGATACCGCCAGAAGTCAGGCTAATTACTGAGGATACCTCCAGACATCAGGCTAATTACTGAGGATACCTCCAGACATCAGGCTAATTACTGAGGATATCTCCAGAAGTCAGGCTAATTACTGAGGATACCTCCAGACATCAGGCTAATTACTGAGGATATCTCCAGAAGTCAGGCTAATCACTGAGGATACCTCCAGAAGAGGCTAATCACTGAGGATACCTCCAGAAGAGGCTAATTACTGAGGATACCTCCAGAAGTCAGGCTAATCACTGAGGATACCTCCAGAAGAGGCTAATTACTGAGGATACCTCCAGACATCAGGCTAATTACTGAGGATACCTCCAGAAGTCAGGCTAATTACTGGGGATACCTCCAGACATCAGGCTAATTACTGAGGATACCTCCAGACATCAGGCTAATTACTGAGGATACCGCCAGACATCAGGCTAATTACTGAGGATACCTCCAGACATCAGGCTAATTACTGAGGATACCGCCAGACGTCAGGCTAATTACTGAGGATACCTCCAGACGTCAGGCTAATTACTGAGGATACCTCCAGACGTTAGGCTAATTACTGAGGATACCAACTAACTACATGGGAGTAACGGGAGTACCTTACATCTGTACCCTAAACGGAGGTGTGGTCACATTTAGCCACGCTTCGCCTGCAACTCAATCAATTTTACAAAAATCAAATTTTCTGGTGCACCTAAATTTCATGTGGTGCTCCTAATTGTTTAAAGTAGGGAGCACCAGTGCTACCAATGATTAATTTAAAAAAAATGTAAAGCCCTGACTGAGACCCTCTCCCTAACCTCTCTGAGATGAGTACTGAGACCCTCTCCCTAACCTCTCTGAGATGAGTACTGAGACCCTCTCCCTAACCTCTCTGAGATGAGTACTGAGACCCTCTCCCTAACCTCTCTGAGATGAGTACTGAGACCCTCTCCCTAACCTCTCTGAGATGAGTACTGAGACCCTCTCCCTAACCTCTCTCTGAGATGAGTACTGAGATCCTCTCCCTAACCTCTCAGAGATGAGTACTGAGACCCTCTCCCTAACCTCTCAGAGATGAGTACTGAGACCCTCTCCCTAACCTCTCTCTGAGATGAGTACTGAGACCCTCTCCCTAACCTCTCTCTGAGATGGGTACTGAGACCCTCTCCCTAACCTCTCTGAGATGAGTACTGAGACCCTCTCCCTAACCTCTCTGAGATGAGTACTGAGACCCTCTCCCTAACCTCTCTGAGATGAGTACTGAGATCCTCTCCCTAACCTCTCTGAGATGAGTACTGAGACCCTCTCCCTAACCTCTCTCTGAGATGAGTACTGAGATCCTCTCCCTAACCTCTCAGAGATGAGTACTGAGACCCTCTCCCTAACCTCTCAGAGATGAGTACTGAGACCCTCTCCCTAACCTCTCTCTGAGATGAGTACTGAGACCCTCTCCCTAACCTCTCTCTGAGATGGGTACTGAGACCCTCTCCCTAACCTCTCTGAGATGAGTACTGAGACCCTCTCCCTAACCTCTCTGAGATGAGTACTGAGACCCTCTCCCTAACCTCTCTGAGATGAGTACTGAGACCCTCTCCCTAACCTCTCTGAGATGAGTACTGAGATCCTCTCCCTAACCTCTCTGAGATGAGTACTGAGACCCTCTCCCTAACCTCTCTCTGAGATGAGTACTGAGACCCTCTCCCTAACCTCTCTGAGATGAGTACTGAGACCCTCTCCCTAACCTCTCTGAGATGAGTACTGAGACCCTCTCCCTAACCTCTCTCTGAGATGAGTACTGAGATCCTCTCCCTAACCTCTCAGAGATGAGTACTGAGACCCTCTCCCTAACCTCTCAGAGATGAGTACTGAGACCCTCTCCCTAACCTCTCTCTGAGATGAGTACTGAGACCCTCTCCCTAACCTCTCTCTGAGATGGGTACTGAGACCCTCTCCCTAACCTCTCTCTGAGATGAGTACTTAGACCCTCTCCCTAACCTCTCTCTGAGATGAGTACTGAGACCCTCTCCCTAACCTCTCTCTGAGATGAGTACTGAGACCCTCTCCCTAACCTCTCTCTGAGATGAGTACTGAGACATGAGAAACCCCAAAATTCTCTGTCAGTTGGATTCGACAATGTTGTGTGTGGGATTTGTTGTAAATAAGATACAAGTGAAGGAATTTGCATTAATAAAGTAAATGGAGATATATTTTGTACGGTTTTATTTTGCTACAATTTTTTGCTACAATTTGTCTATTTCAGACTACAAGGAAAGTCCAATGTTGTGGGTAAGGCTTTAGTCCAATTCAGGGGGGTATTCCCTTACATACACTAACTAATGTAGATCAATGGGTCTAGGAGCCTATAGTAAATAGGACTAATGTAGATCATTGGGTCTAGGAGCCTACAGTAAATAGGACTACTGTAGGTCATTGGGTCTAGACATGATGTCCCAGATGTGCTCAATTGGATTCAGGTCTGGGGAACGGGCGGGCCAGTCCATAGCATTCCTCTTGCAGGAACTGCTGACACACTCCAGCCACATGAGGTCTAGCATTGTCTTGCATTAGGAGGAACCCAGGGCCAACCGCACCAGCATATGGTCTCACAAGGGGTCTGAGGATCTCATCTCGGTACCTAATGGCAGTCAGGCTACCTCTGGCGAGCACATGGAGGGCTGTGCAGCCCCCCAAAGAAATGCCACCCCACACCATGACTGACCCACTGCCAAACCGGTCATGCTGGAGGATGTTGCAGGCAGCAGAACGTTCGCCACGGCATCTCCAGACTGTCACGTCTGTCAGTGTGAACCTGCTTTCATCTGTGAAGAGCACAGGGCGCCATTGGCGAATTTGCCAATCTTGGTGTTCTCTGGCAAATGCCAAACGTCCTGCACGGTGTTGGGCTGTAGCCCAACCCCCACCTGTGGACGGCGGGCCCTCATACCACCCTCATGGAGTCTGTTTCTGACAGAGCAGATACATAATATAATAGAGACAGTAGATCTAGCTGGTCTGTCATAATATAATAGAGATAGTAGATCTAGCAGGTCTCTCATAATATAATAGAGACAGTAGATCTAGCTGGTCTGTCATATTATAATAGAGACAGTAGATCTAGCTGGTCTGTCATAATATAATAGAGACAGTAGATCAAGCTGGTCTGTCATAATATAATAGAGACAGTAGATCTAGCTGGTCTGTCATAATATATTAGAGACAGATCAAGCTGGTCTGTCATAATATAATAGAGACAGTAGATCTAGCTGGTCTGTCATATAACAGAGACTGTAGATCTAGCTGGTCCGTCATAATATAATAGAGACAGTAGATCTAGCTGGTCTGTCATATTATAATAGAGACAGTAGATCTAGCTGGTCTGTTATAACATGATAGAGACAGTTGATGTAGCTGGTCTGTCACAATATAATAGAGACAGAAGATTTAGCTGGTCTGTCATTATATAATAGAGGCAGTAGATCTAGCTGGTCTGTCATAATATAATAGAGACAGTAGATCAAGCTGGTCTGTCATAATATAATAGAGACAGTAGATCTAGCTGGTCTGTCATATAACAGAGAGAGTAGATCTAGCTGGTCTGTCAAAATATAATAGAGACAGCAGATCTGGCTGGTCTCTCATAATATAATGGAGACATTAGATCTAGCTTGCCTTTCATAATATAATAGAGACAGTAGATCTAGCTGGTCTGTTATAACATGATAGAGACAGTTGATATAGCTGGTTTGTCACAATATAATAGAGACAGTAGATTTAGCTGGTCTGTCATTATATAATAGAGGCAGTAGATCTAGCTGGTCTGTCATAATATAATAGAGACAGTAAATCTGGCTGGTCTGTCATAATGTAATAGAGACAGTAGATCTAGCTGGTCTGTCATAATATAATAGAGACAGTAGATCTGGCTGGTCTGTCATAATATAATATCGACCAGAGATCTGGCTGGTCTGTCATAATATAATATCGACAGTAGATCTAGCTGGTTTGCCATAATATAATAGAGACAGTAGATCTAGCTGGTCTGTCATAATATAATATAGACAGTAGATCTAGATGGTCTGTCATAATATAATAGAGTCAGTAGATCTAGCTGGTCTGTCATAATATAATAGAGACAGTAGATCTAGCTGGTCTGTCATAATATAATAGAGACAGTAGATCTAGCTGGTCTGTCATAATATAATAGAGACAGTAGATCTGGCTGGTCTGCCATAATATAATAGAGACAGTAGATCTAGCTGGTCTCATTATATAATAGAGGCAGTAGATCTAGCTGGTCTGTCATAATATAATAGAGACAGTAGATCTGGCTGGTCTCTCATAATATAATAGAGACATTAAATCTAGCTGGTCTGTCATAATATAATAGAGACATAGAGACAGTAGATCTAGAGACAGTAGATCTAGCTCATCTGTCATATTATAATATAGACAGTATATATAACAGAGACTGTAGATCTAGCTGGTCCGTCATAATATAATAGAGACAGTAGATCTAGCTGGTCTGTCATATTATAATAGAGACAGTAGATCTAGCTGGTCTGTTATAATATGATAGAGACAGTTGATGTAGCTGGTCTGTCACAATATAATAGAGACAGTAGATCTAGCTGGTCTGTCATATAATAGAGGCAGTAGATCTAGCTGGTCTGTCATAATATAATAGAGACAGTAGATCAAGCTGGTCTGTCATAATATAATAGAGACAGTAGATCTAGCTGGTCTCTCATTATATAATAGAGGCAGTAGATCTAGCTGGTCTGTCATAATATAATAGAGACAGTAGATCTAGCTGCTCTGTCAAAATATAATAGAGACAGTAGATCTGGCTGGTCAATCATTATATAATAGAGACATTAGATCTAGCTGGTCTGTCATAATATTATAGGGACATAGAGACAGTAGATCTAGCTCGTCTGTCATATTATAATATAGACAGTAGATCTAGCTGGTCCTTCATAATATAATAGAGACAGTAGATCTAGCTGGTCTGTCATATTATAATAGAGACAGTAGATCTAGCTGGTCTGACATTATATAATAGAGACAGTAGATCTAGCAGGTCTGTCAAAATATAATAGAGACTGTAAATCTAGCTGGTCTGTCATAATATAATAGGGACAGTAGATCAAGCTGGTCTGTCATAACATAATAGAGACAGTAGATCTAGCAGGTCTGTCATAATATATTAGAGACAGATCTAGCTGGTCTGTCATAATATAATAGAGACAGTATATCTAGCTGGTCTCTCATAATATAATAGAGACAGTAGATCTAGCTGGTCTGTCATATTATAATAGAGACAGTAGGTCTAGCTGGTCTGTCATAATATAATAGAGACGGTAGATCAAGCTGGTCTGTCAAAATATAATAGAGACAGTAGATCTAGCTGGTCTGTCATAATATATTAGAGACAGTAGATCAAGCTGGTCTGTCATAATATAATAGAGACAGTAGATCTAGCTGGTCTGTCATATAACAGAGAGAGTAGATCTAGCTGGTCTGTCATAATATAATAGAGACAGTAGATCTGACTGGTCTCTGATAATATAATAGAGACATTAGATCTAGCTGGTCTGTCATAATATAATAGAGACAGTAGATCTAGCTGGTCTGTTATAACATGATAGAGACAGTTGATATAGCTGGTCTGTCACAATATAATAGAGACAGTAGATCTAGCTGGTCTGTCATATAACAGAGACGGTAGATCTAGCTGGTCCGTCATAATATAATAGAGACAGTAGGTCTAGCTGGTCTGCCATAATATAATAGAGACAGTAGATCTAGCTGGTCTGTCATAATATAATAGAGACAGTAGATCTAGCTTGTCTGTCATATAACAGAGACGGTAGATCTAGCTGGTCCGTCATAATATAATAGAGACAGTAGGTCTAGCTGGTCTGCCATAATATAATAGAGACAGTAGATCTAGTTGGTCTGTCATATAACAGAGATAGTAGATCTAGCTGGACTGTCATAATATAATAGAGACATTAGATCGAGCTGGTCTGTCATAATATAATAGAGACAGTAGATCTGGCTGGTCAATCAT
Organism: Oncorhynchus clarkii lewisi; assembly: GCF_045791955.1. Lineage (NCBI taxonomy): Eukaryota > Metazoa > Chordata > Actinopteri > Salmoniformes > Salmonidae > Oncorhynchus > Oncorhynchus clarkii. The sequence goes on from NC_092165.1 coordinate 63,295,011, forward strand.
TATATAATAGAGACATTAGATCTAGCTGGTCTGTCATAATATTATAGAGACATAGAGACAGTAGATCAAGCTGGTCTGTCATAATATAATAGAGACAGTAGATCTAGCTGGTCTGTCATAATATAATAGAGACAGTAGATCTAGCTGGTCTGTCATATTATAATAGAGACAGTAGATCTAGCTGGTCTGTCATAATATAATAGAGACAGTAGATCTAGCTGGTCTGTCATAATATAATAGAGACAGTAGATCTAGCTTGTCTGTCATATAACAGAGACGGTAGATCTAGCTGGTCCGTCATAATATAATAGAGACAGTAGGTCTAGCTGGTCTGCCATAATATAATAGAGACAGTAGATCTAGTTGGTCTGTCATATAACAGAGATAGTAGATACAAATCGAGCTGACAAGGTACAAATCTGTCGTTCTGCCCCTGAACAGGCAGTTAACCCACTGTTCCCAGGCCGTCATTGAAAATAAGAATTTGTTCTTAACTGACTTGCCTGGTTAAATAAAGGTAAAATAAAAAAAAAAAATAGATCTAGCTGGTCTGTCATAATATAATAGAGACATTAGATCGAGCTGGTCTGTCATAATATAATAGAGACAGTAGATCTGGCTGGTCAATCATTATATAATAGAGACATTAGATCTAGCTGGTCTGTCATAATATTATAGAGACATAGAGACAGTAGATCTAGCTCGTCTGTCATATTATAATATAGACAGTAGATCTAGCTGGTCCTTCATAATATAATAGAGACAGTAGATCTAGCTGGTCTGTCATATTATAATAGAGACAGTAGATCTAGCTGGTCTGACATTATATAATAGAGACAGTAGATCTAGCAGGTCTGTCAAAATATAATAGAGACTGTAAATCTAGCTGGTCTGTCATAATATAATAGGGCCAGTAGATCAAGCTGGTCTGTCATAATATAATATCGACAGTAGATCTAGCTGGTCTGTCATAATATATTAGAGACAGATCTAGCTGGTCTGTCATAATATAATAGAGACAGTATATCTAGCTGGTCTCTCATAATATAATAGAGACAGTAGATCTAGCTGGTCTGTCATATTATAATAGAGACAGTAGATCTAGCTGGTCTGTCATAATATAATAGAGACAGTAGATCAAGCTGGTCTGTCATAATATAATAGAGACAGTAGATCTAGCTGGTCTGTCATATAACAGAGAGAGTAGATCTAGCTGGTCTGTCATAATATAATAGAGACAGTAGATCTGACTGTTCTCTGATAATATAATAGAGACATTAGATCTAGCTGGTCTGTCATAATATAATAGAGACAGTAGATCTGGCTGGTCTGTTATAACATGATAGAGACAGTTGATATAGATGGTCTGTCACAATATCATAGAGACAGTAGATTTAGCTGGTCTGTCATTATATAATAGAGGCAGTAGATCTAGCTGGTCTGTCATAATATAATAGAGACAGTAGATCAAGCTGGTCTGTCATAATATAATAGAGACAGTAGATCTAGCTGGTCTGTCATATTATAATAGAGACAGTAGATCTAGTTGGTCTGTCATAATATAATAGAGACATAGAGACAGTAAATCTAGCTCGTCTGTCATATTATAATATAGACAGTAGATCTAGCTGGTCCTTCATAATATAATAGAGACAGTAGATCTAGCTGGTCGGTCATAATATAATAGAGACAGTAGGTCTAGCTGGTCTGCCATAATATAACAGAGACAGTAGATCTATCTGGTCTGTCATATTATAATAGAGACAGTAGATCTAGTTGGTCTGTCATAATATAATAGAGACATAGAGACAGTAAATCTAGCTCGTCTGTCATATTATAATATAGACAGTAGATCTAGCTGGTCCTTCATAATATAATAGAGACAGTAGATCTAGCTGGTCCGTCATAATATAATAGAGACAGTAGGTCTAGCTGGTCTGCCATAATATAACAGAGACAGTAGATCTAGCTGGTCTGTCATAATATAATAGAGACAGTAGATCAAGCTGGTCTGTCATAATATAATAGAGACAGTAGATCTAGCTGGTATGTCATAATATATTAGAGACAGATCTAGCTGGTCTGTCATAATATAATAGAGACAGTATATCTAGCTGGTCTCTCATAATATAATAGAGACAGTAGATCTAGCTGGTCTGTCATATTATAATAGAGACAGTAGATCTGACTGGTCTCTGATAATATAATAGAGACATTAGATCTAGCTGGTCTGTCATAATATAATAGAGACAGTAGATCTAGCTGGTCTGTTATAACATGATAGAGACAGTTGATATAGCTGGTCTGTCACAATATAATAGAGACAGTAGATTTAGCTGGTCTGTCATTATATAATAGAGGCAGTAGATCTAGCTGGTCTGTCATAATATAATAGAGACAGTAGATCTAGCTGGTCTGTCATACTATAATAGAGACAGTAGATCTAGCTGGTCTGTCATATTATAATAGAGACAGTAGATCTAGCTGGTCTGTCATAATATAATAGAGACAGTAGATCTAGCTGGTCTGTCATAATATAATAGAGACAGTAGATCTAGCTTGTCTGTCATATAACAGAGACAGTAGATCTAGCTGGTCCGTCATAATATAATAGAGACTTTAGGTCTAGCTGGTCTGCCATAATATAATAGAGACAGTAGATCTAGTTGGTCTGTCATAATATAATAGAGACATAGAGACAGTAAATCTAGCTCGTCTGTCATATTATAATATAGACAGTAGATCTAGCTGGTCCTTCATAATATAATAGAGACAGTAGATCTAGCTGGTCCGTCATAATATAATAGAGACAGTAGGTCTAGCTGGTCTGCCATAATATAATAGAGACAGTAGATCTAGCTGGTCTGTCATAATATAATAGAGACAGTAGATCTGGCTGGTCAATCATTATATAATAGAGACATTAGATATAGCTGGTCTGTCATAATATAATAGAGACATAGAGACAGTAGATCTAGCTCGTCTGTCAAATTATAATATAGACAGTAGATCTAGCTGGTCCTTCATAATATAATAGAGACAGTAGATCTAGCTGGTCTGTCATATTATAATAGAGACAGTAGATCTAGCTGGTCTGACATTATATAATAGAGACAGTAGATCGAGCAGGTCTGTCAAAATATAATAGAGACTGTAAATCTAGCTGGTCTGTCATAATATAATAGGGACAGTAGATCTAGCTGGTCCGTCATAAAATAATAGAGACAGTAGATCTAGCTGGTCTGCAATAATATAATAGAGACAGTAGATCTAGCTGGTCTGTCATAATATAATAGAGACAGTATATCTAGCTGGTCTCTCATAATATAATAGAGACAGTAGATCTAGCTGGTCTGTCATAATATATTAGAGACAGATCTAGCTGGTCTGTCATAATATAATAGAGACAGTATATCTAGCTGGTCTCTCATAATATAATAGAGACAGTAGATCTAGCCGGTCTGTCATATTACAATAGAGACAGTAGATCTAGCTGGTTTGTCATAATATAATAGAGACAGTAGATCAAGCTGGTCTGTCATAATATAATAGAGACAGTAGATCTAGCTGGTCTGTCATATTATAATAGAGACAGTAGATCTCAATGGTCTGTCATAATATAAGAGAGACAGTAGATCTAGCTGGTCTCTCATAAAATAATAGAGACATTAGATCAAGCTGGTCTGTCATAATATAATAGAGACAGTAGATCAAGCTGGTCTGTCATAATATAATAGAGACAGTAGATCTAGCTGGTCTGTCATATAACAGAGACTGTAGATCTAGCTGGTCCGTCATAATATAATAGAGACAGTAGATCTAGCTGGTCTGTCATATTATAATAGAGACAGTAGTTCTGGCTGGTCTCTCATAATATAATAGAGACATTATATCTAGCTGGTCTGTCATAATATAATAGAGACATTAGATCTAGCTGGTCTATCTTAATATAACAGAGACAGTAGATCTAGCTGGTCTGTTATAACATGATAGAGACAGTTGATGTAGGTGGTCTGTCACAATATAATAGAGACAGAAGATTTAGCTGGTCTGTCATTATAAAATAGAGGCAGTAGATCTAGCTGGTCTGTCATAATATAATAGAGACAGTAGATCTAGCTGGTCTGTCATAATATAATAGAGACAGTAGATCAAGCTTGTCTGTCATAATATAATAGAGACAGTAGATCTAGCTGGTCTGTCATATAACAGAGAGAGTAGATCTAGCTGGTCTGTCATAATATAATAGAGACAGCAGATCTGGCTGGTCTCTCATAATATAATAGAGACATTAGATCTAGCTGGTCTGTCATAATATAATAGAGACAGTAGATCTAGCTGGTCTGTTATAACATGATAGAGACAGTTGATATAGCTGGTCTGTCACAATATAATAGAGACAGTAGATTTAGCTGGTCTGTCATTATATAATAGAGGCAGTAGATCTAGCTGGTCTGTCATAATATAATAGAGACAGTAGATCTGGCTGGTCTGTCATAATATAATATTGACAGTAGATCTAGCTGGTTTGCCATAATATAATAGAGACAGTAGATCTAGCTGGTCTGTCATAATATAATATAGACAGTAGATCTAGCTGGTCTGTCATATTATAATAGAGACAGTAGATCTAGATGGTCTGTCATAATATAATAGAGTCAGTAGATCTAGCTGGTCTGTCATAATATAATAGAGACAGTAGATCTAGCTGGTCTGTCATAATATAATAGAGACAGTATATCTAGCTGGTCTCTCATAATATAATAGAGACAGTAGATCTAGCTGGTCTGTCATATTGTAATAGAGACAGTAGATCTAGCTGGTATGTCATAATATTATAGAGACAGTAGATCTGGATGGTCTCTCATAATATAATAGAGACATTATATCTAGCTGGTCTCTCATAATATAATAGGGACATTAGATCTAGCTGGTCTGTCATAATATAATATAGACAGTAGATCTAGCTGGTCCTTCATAATATAATAGAGACAGTAGATCTAGCTGGTCGGTCATAATATAATAGAGACAGTAGGTCTAGCTGGTCTGCCATAATATAACAGAGACAGTAGATCTATCTGGTCTGTCATATTATAATAGAGACAGTAGATCTAGTTGGTCTGTCATAATATAATAGAGACATAGAGACAGTAAATCTAGCTCGTCTGTCATATTATAATATAGACAGTAGATCTAGCTGGTCCTTCATAATATAATAGAGACAGTAGATCTAGCTGGTCCGTCATAATATAATAGAGACAGTAGGTCTAGCTGGTCTGCCATAATATAACAGAGACAGTAGATCTAGCTGGTCTGTCATAATATAATAGAGACAGTAGATCAAGCTGGTCTGTCATAATATAATAGAGACAGTAGATCTAGCTGGTATGTCATAATATATTAGAGACAGATCTAGCTGGTCTGTCATAATATAATAGAGACAGTATATCTAGCTGGTCTCTCATAATATAATAGAGACAGTAGATCTAGCTGGTCTGTCATATTATAATAGAGACAGTAGATCTGACTGGTCTCTGATAATATAATAGAGACATTAGATCTAGCTGGTCTGTCATAATATAATAGAGACAGTAGATCTAGCTGGTCTGTTATAACATGATAGAGACAGTTGATATAGCTGGTCTGTCACAATATAATAGAGACAGTAGATTTAGCTGGTCTGTCATTATATAATAGAGGCAGTAGATCTAGCTGGTCTGTCATAATATAATAGAGACAGTAGATCTAGCTGGTCTGTCATACTATAATAGAGACAGTAGATCTAGCTGGTCTGTCATATTATAATAGAGACAGTAGATCTAGCTGGTCTGTCATAATATAATAGAGACAGTAGATCTAGCTGGTCTGTCATAATATAATAGAGACAGTAGATCTAGCTTGTCTGTCATATAACAGAGACAGTAGATCTAGCTGGTCCGTCATAATATAATAGAGACTTTAGGTCTAGCTGGTCTGCCATAATATAATAGAGACAGTAGATCTAGTTGGTCTGTCATAATATAATAGAGACATAGAGACAGTAAATCTAGCTCGTCTGTCATATTATAATATAGACAGTAGATCTAGCTGGTCCTTCATAATATAATAGAGACAGTAGATCTAGCTGGTCCGTCATAATATAATAGAGACAGTAGGTCTAGCTGGTCTGCCATAATATAATAGAGACAGTAGATCTAGCTGGTCTGTCATAATATAATAGAGACAGTAGATCTGGCTGGTCAATCATTATATAATAGAGACATTAGATATAGCTGGTCTGTCATAATATAATAGAGACATAGAGACAGTAGATCTAGCTCGTCTGTCAAATTATAATATAGACAGTAGATCTAGCTGGTCCTTCATAATATAATAGAGACAGTAGATCTAGCTGGTCTGTCATATTATAATAGAGACAGTAGATCTAGCTGGTCTGACATTATATAATAGAGACAGTAGATCGAGCAGGTCTGTCAAAATATAATAGAGACTGTAAATCTAGCTGGTCTGTCATAATATAATAGGGACAGTAGATCTAGCTGGTCCGTCATAAAATAATAGAGACAGTAGATCTAGCTGGTCTGCAATAATATAATAGAGACAGTAGATCTAGCTGGTCTGTCATAATATAATAGAGACAGTATATCTAGCTGGTCTCTCATAATATAATAGAGACAGTAGATCTAGCTGGTCTGTCATAATATATTAGAGACAGATCTAGCTGGTCTGTCATAATATAATAGAGACAGTATATCTAGCTGGTCTCTCATAATATAATAGAGACAGTAGATCTAGCCGGTCTGTCATATTACAATAGAGACAGTAGATCTAGCTGGTTTGTCATAATATAATAGAGACAGTAGATCAAGCTGGTCTGTCATAATATAATAGAGACAGTAGATCTAGCTGGTCTGTCATATTATAATAGAGACAGTAGATCTCAATGGTCTGTCATAATATAAGAGAGACAGTAGATCTAGCTGGTCTCTCATAAAATAATAGAGACATTAGATCAAGCTGGTCTGTCATAATATAATAGAGACAGTAGATCAAGCTGGTCTGTCATAATATAATAGAGACAGTAGATCTAGCTGGTCTGTCATATAACAGAGACTGTAGATCTAGCTGGTCCGTCATAATATAATAGAGACAGTAGATCTAGCTGGTCTGTCATATTATAATAGAGACAGTAGTTCTGGCTGGTCTCTCATAATATAATAGAGACATTATATCTAGCTGGTCTGTCATAATATAATAGAGACATTAGATCTAGCTGGTCTATCTTAATATAACAGAGACAGTAGATCTAGCTGGTCTGTTATAACATGATAGAGACAGTTGATGTAGGTGGTCTGTCACAATATAATAGAGACAGAAGATTTAGCTGGTCTGTCATTATAAAATAGAGGCAGTAGATCTAGCTGGTCTGTCATAATATAATAGAGACAGTAGATCTAGCTGGTCTGTCATAATATAATAGAGACAGTAGATCAAGCTTGTCTGTCATAATATAATAGAGACAGTAGATCTAGCTGGTCTGTCATATAACAGAGAGAGTAGATCTAGCTGGTCTGTCATAATATAATAGAGACAGCAGATCTGGCTGGTCTCTCATAATATAATAGAGACATTAGATCTAGCTGGTCTGTCATAATATAATAGAGACAGTAGATCTAGCTGGTCTGTTATAACATGATAGAGACAGTTGATATAGCTGGTCTGTCACAATATAATAGAGACAGTAGATTTAGCTGGTCTGTCATTATATAATAGAGGCAGTAGATCTAGCTGGTCTGTCATAATATAATAGAGACAGTAGATCTGGCTGGTCTGTCATAATATAATATTGACAGTAGATCTAGCTGGTTTGCCATAATATAATAGAGACAGTAGATCTAGCTGGTCTGTCATAATATAATATAGACAGTAGATCTAGCTGGTCTGTCATATTATAATAGAGACAGTAGATCTAGATGGTCTGTCATAATATAATAGAGTCAGTAGATCTAGCTGGTCTGTCATAATATAATAGAGACAGTAGATCTAGCTGGTCTGTCATAATATAATAGAGACAGTATATCTAGCTGGTCTCTCATAATATAATAGAGACAGTAGATCTAGCTGGTCTGTCATATTGTAATAGAGACAGTAGATCTAGCTGGTATGTCATAATATTATAGAGACAGTAGATCTGGATGGTCTCTCATAATATAATAGAGACATTATATCTAGCTGGTCTCTCATAATATAATAGGGACATTAGATCTAGCTGGTCTGTCATAATATAATAGAGACAGTAGATCTAGCTGCTCTGTCAAAATATAATAGAGACAGTAGGTCTAGCTGGTCTGCCATAATATAATAGAGACAGTAGATCTAGCTGGTCTGTCATAATATAATAGAGACAGTAGATCTGGCTGGTCAATCATTATATAATAGAGACATTTGATCTAGCTCGTCTGTCATATTATAATATAGACAGTAGATCTAGCTGGTCCTTCATAATATAATAGAGACAGTAGATCTGGCTGGTCAATCATTATATAATAGAGACATTAGATCTAGCTGGTCTGTCATAATATTATAGAGACATAGAGACAGTAGATCTAGCTCGTCTGTCATATTATAATATAGACAGTAGATCTAGCTGGTCCTTCATAATATAATAGAGACAGTAGATCTAGCTGGTCTGTCATATTATAATAGAGACAGTAGATCTAGCTGGTCTGACATTATATAATAGAGACAGTAGATCTAGCAGGTCTGTCAAAATATAATAGAGACTGTAAATCTAGCTGGTCTGTCATAATATAATAGGGACAGTAGATCAAGCTGGTCTGTCATAATATAATAGAGACAGTAGATCTAGCTGGTCTGTCATAATATAATAGAGACAGTAGATCAAGCTGGTCTGTCATAATATAATAGAGACAGTAGATCTAGCTGGTCTGTCATATTATAATAGAGACAGTAGATCTAGCTGGTCCTTCATAATATAATAGAGACAGTAGATCTAGCTGGTCTGTCATATTATAATAGAGACAGTAGATCTAGCTGGTCTGACATTATATAATAGAGACAGTAGATCTAGCAGGTCTGTCAAAATATAATAGAGACTGTAAATCTAGCTGGTCTGTCACAATATAATAGGGACAGTAGATCTAGCTGGTCCGTCATAAAATAATAGAGACAGTAGATCTAGCTGGTCTGCAATAATATAATAGAGACAGTAGATCTAGCTGGTCTGTCATAATATAATAGAGACAGTATATCTAGCTGGTCTCTCATAATATAATAGAGACAGTAGATCTAGCTGGTCTGTCATAATATATTAGAGACAGATCTAGCTGGTCTGTCATAATATAATAGAGACAGTATATCTAGCTGGTCTCTCATAATATAATAGAGACAGTAGATCTAGCTGGTCTGTCATGTTACAATAGAGACAGTAGATCTAGCTGGTCTGTCATAATATAATAGAGACAGTAGATCAAGCTGGTCTGTCATAATATAATAGAGACAGTAGATCTAGCTGGTCTGTCATATTATAATAGAGACAGTAGATCTAGCTGGTCTATCTTAATATAACAGAGACAGTAGATCTAGCTGGTCTGTTATAACATGATAGAGACAGTTGATGTAGCTGGTCTGTCACAATATAATAGAGACAGAAGATTTAGCTGGTCTGTCATTATAAAATAGAGGCAGTAGATCTAGCTGGTCTGTCATAATATAATAGAGACAGTAGATCTAGCTGGTCTGTCATAATATAATAGAGACAGTAGATCAAGCTTGTCTGTCATAATATAATAGAGACAGTAGATCTAGCTGGTCTGTCATATAACAGAGAGAGTAGATCTAGCTGGTCTGTCATAATATAATAGAGACAGCAGATCTGGCTGGTCTCTCATAATATAATAGAGACATTAGATCTAGCTGGTCTGTCATAATATAATAGAGACAGTAGATCTAGCTGGTCTGTTATAACATGATAGAGACAGTTGATATAGCTGGTCTGTCACAATATAATAGAGACAGTAGATTTAGCTGGTCTGTCATTATATAATAGTGGCAGTAGATCTAGCTGGTCTGTCATAATATAATAGAGACAGTAGATCTAGCTGGTCTGTCATAATATAATAGAGACAGTAGATCTGGCTGGTCTGTCATAATATAATAGAGACAGTAGATCTAGCTGGTCTGTCATAATATAATAGAGACAGTAGATCTGGCTGGTCTGTCATAATATAATATTGACAGTAGATCTAGCTGGTCTGCCATAATATAATAGAGACAGTAGATCTAGATGGTCTGTTATAACATGATAGAGACAGTTGATATAGCTGGTCTGTCACAATATAATAGAGACAGTAGATTTAGCTGGTCTGTCATTATATAATAGAGGCAGTAGATCTAGCTGGTCTGTCATAATATAAGAGAGACAGTAGATCTAGCTGGTCTGTCATAATATAATAGAGACAGTAGATCTGGCTGGTCTGTCATAATGTAATAGAGACAGTAGATCTAGCTGGTCTGTCATAATATAATAGAGACAGTAGATCTGGCTGGTCTGTCATAATATAATATTGACAGTAGATCTAGCTGGTTTGCCATAATATAATAGAGACAGTAGCTCTAGCTGGTCTGTCATAATATAATATAGACAGTAGATCTAGCTGGTCTGTCATATTATAATAGAGACAGTAGATCTAGATGGTCTGTCATAATATAATAGAGTCAGTAGATCTAGCTGGTCTGTCATAATATAATAGAGACAGTAGATCTAGCTGGTCTGTAATAATATAATAGAGACAGTATATCTAGCTGGTCTCTCATAATATAATAGAGACAGTAGATCTAGCTGGTCTGTCATATTATAATAGAGACAGTAGATCTAGCTGGTCTGTCATAATATAATAGAGACAGTAGATCTGGATGGTCTCTCATAATATAATAGAGACATTATATCTAGCTGGTCTCTCATAATATAATAGGGACATTAGATCTAGCTGGTCTGTCATAATATAATAGAGACAGTAGATCTAGCTGCTCTGTCAAAATATAATAGAGACAGTAGATCTAGCTGGTCTGTCATATTATAATAGAGACAGTAGATCTAGCTGGTCTGACATTATATAATAGAGACAGTAGATCTAGCAGGTCTGTCAAAATATAATAGAGACTGTAAATCTACCTGGTCTGTCATAATACATTAGGGACAGTAGATCAAGCTGGTCTGTCATAATATAATAGAGACAGTAGATCTAGCTGGTCTGTCATAATATATTAGAGACAGATCTAGCTGGTCTGTCATAATATAATAGAGACAGTAGATCTAGCTGGTCTGTCATATTACAATAGAGACAGTAGATCTAGCTGGTCTGTCATAATATAATAGAGACAGTAGATCAAGCTGGTCTGTCATAATATAATAGAGACAGTAGATCTAGCTGGTCTGTCATATTATAATAGAGACAGTAGATCTCAATGGTCTGTCATAATATAAGAGAGACAGTAGATCTAGCTGGTCTCTCATAATATAATAGAGACATTAGATCAAGCTGGTCTGTCATAATATAATAGAGACAGTAGATCAAGCTGGTCTGTCATAATATAATAGAGACAGTAGATCTAGCTGGTCTGTCATATAACAGAGACTGTAGATCTAGCTGGTCCGTCATAATATAATAGAGACAGTAGATCTAGCTGGTCTGTCATATTATAGTAGAGACAGTAGTTCTGGCTGGTCTCTCATAATATAATAGAGACATTATATCTAGCTGGTCTGTCATAATATAATAGAGACATTAGATCTAGCTGGTCTATCATAATATAACAGAGACAGTAGATCTAGCTGGTCTGTTATAACATGATAGAGACAGTTGATGTAGCTGGTCTGTCACAATATAATAGAGACAGAAGATTTAGCTGGTCTGTCATTATAAAATAGAGGCAGTAGATCTAGCTGGTCTGTCATAATATAATAGAGACAGTAGATCTAGCTGGTCTGTCATAATATAATAGAGACAGTAGATCAAGCTTGTCTGTCATAATATAATAGAGACAGTAGATCTAGCTGGTCTGTCATATAACAGAGAGAGTAGATCTAGCTGGTCTGTCATAATATAATAGAGACAGCAGATCCGGCTGGTCTCTCATAATATAATAGAGACATTAGATCTAGCTGGTCTGTCATAATATAATAGAGACAGTAGATCTAGCTGGTCTGTTATAACATGATAGAGACAGTTGATATAGCTGGTCTGTCACAATATAATAGAGACAGTAGATTTAGCTGGTCTGTCATTATATAATAGAGGCAGTAGATCTAGCTGGTCTGTCATAATATAAGAGAGACAGTAGATCTAGCTGGTCTGTCATAATATAATAGAGACAGTAGATCTGGCTGGTCTGTCATAATGTAATAGAGACAGTAGATCTAGCTGGTCTGTCATAATATAATAGAGACAGTAGATCTGGCTGGTCTGTCATAATATAATATTGACAGTAGATCTAGCTGGTTTGCCATAATATAATAGAGACAGTAGCTCTAGCTGGTCTGTCATAATATAATATAGACAGTAGATCTAGCTGGTCTGTCATATTATAATAGAGACAGTAGATCTAGATGGTCTGTCATAATATAATAGAGTCAGTAGATCTAGCTGGTCTGTCATAATATAATAGAGACAGTAGATCTAGCTGGTCTGTAATAATATAATAGAGACAGTATATCTAGCTGGTCTCTCATAATATAATAGAGACAGTAGATCTAGCTGGTCTGTCATATTATAATAGAGACAGTAGATCTAGCTGGTCTGTCATAATATAATAGAGACAGTAGATCTGGATGGTCTCTCATAATATAATAGAGACATTATATCTAGCTGGTCTCTCATAATATAATAGGGACATTAGATCTAGCTGGTCTGTCATAATATAATAGAGACAGTAGATCTAGCTGCTCTGTCAAAATATAATAGAGACAGTAGATCTAGCTGGTCTGTCATATTATAATAGAGACAGTAGATCTAGCTGGTCTGACATTATATAATAGAGACAGTAGATCTAGCAGGTCTGTCAAAATATAATAGAGACTGTAAATCTACCTGGTCTGTCATAATACATTAGGGACAGTAGATCAAGCTGGTCTGTCATAATATAATAGAGACAGTAGATCTAGCTGGTCTGTCATAATATATTAGAGACAGATCTAGCTGGTCTGTCATAATATAATAGAGACAGTAGATCTAGCTGGTCTGTCATATTATAATAGAGACAGTAGATCTAGCTGGTCTGTCATAATATAATAGAGACAGTAGATCAAGCTGGTCTGTCATAATATAATAGAGACAGTAGATCTAGCTGGTCTGTCATAATATATTAGAGACAGTAGATCAAGCTGGTCTGTCATAATATAATAGAGACAGTAGATCTAGCTGGTCTGTCATATAACAGAGAGAGTAGATCTAGCTGGTCTGTCATAATATAATAGAGACAGTAGATCTGACTGGTCTCTGATAATATAATAGAGACATTAGATCTAGCTGGTCTGTCATAATATAATAGAGACAGTAGATCTAGCTGGTCTGTTATAACATGATAGAGACAGTTGATATAGATGTTCTGTCACAATGTAATAGAGACAGTAGATTTAGCTGGTCTGTCATTATATAATAGAGGCAGTAGATCTAGCTGGTCTGTCATATAACAGAGACTGTAGATCTAGCTGGTCCGTCATAATATAATAGAGACAGTAGATCTAGCTGGTCTGTCATATTATAATAGAGACAGTAGTTCTGGCTGGTCTCTCATAATATAATAGAGACATTATATCTAGCTGGTCTGTCATAATATAATAGAGACATTAGATCTAGCTGGTCTATCATAATATAACAGAGACAGTAGATCTAGCTGGTCTGTTATAACATGATAGAGACAGTTGATGTAGCTGATCTGTCACAATATAATAGAGACAGAAGATTTAGCTGGTGTGTCATTATAAAATAGAGGCAGTAGATCTAGCTGGTCTGTCATAATATAATAGAGACAGTAGATCTAGCTGGTCTGTCATAATATAATAGAGACAGTAGATCAAGCTTGTCTGTCATAATATAATAGAGACAGTAGATCTAGCTGGTCTGTCATATAACAGAGAGAGTAGATCTAGCTGGTCTGTCATAATATAATAGAGACAGCAGATCTGGCTGGTCTCTCATAATATAATAGAGACATTAGATCTAGCTGGTCTGTCATAATATAATAGAGACAGTAGATCTAGCTGGTCTGTTATAACATGATAGAGACAGTTGATATAGCTGGTCTGTCACAATATAATAGAGACAGTAGATTTAGCTGGTCTGTCATTATATAATAGTGGCAGTAGATCTAGCTGGTCTGTCATAATATAATAGAGACAGTAGATCTAGCTGGTCTGTCATAATATAATAGAGACAGTAGATCTGGCTGGTCTGTCATAATGTAATAGAGACAGTAGATCTAGCTGGTCTGTCATAATATAATAGAGACAGTAGATCTGGCTGGTCTGTCATAATATAATATTGACAGTAGATCTAGCTGGTCTGTCATAATATAATAGAGACAGTAGATCTAGATGGTCTGTTATAACATGATAGAGACAGTTGATATAGCTGGTCTGTCACAATATAATAGAGACAGTAGATTTAGCTGGTTCGTCATTATATAATAGAGGCAGTAGATCTAGCTGGTCTGTCATAATATAAGAGAGACAGTAGATCTAGCTGGTCTGTCATAATATAATAGAGACAGTAGATCTGGCTGGTCTGTCATAATGTAATAGAGACAGTAGATCTAGCTGGTCTGTCATAATATAATAGAGACAGTAGATCTGGCTGGTCTGTCATAATATAATATTGACAGTAGATCTAGCTGGTTTGCCATAATATAATAGAGACAGTAGCTCTAGCTGGTCTGTCATAATATAATATAGACAGTAGATCTAGCTGGTCTGTCATATTATAATAGAGACAGTAGATCTAGATGGTCTGTCATAATATAATAGAGTCAGTAGATCTAGCTGGTCTGTCATAATATAATAGAGACAGTAGATCTAGCTGGTCTGTCATAATATAATAGAGACAGTATATCTAGCTGGTCTCTCATAATATAATAGAGACAGTAGATCTAGCTGGTCTGTCATATTATAATAGAGACAGTAGATCTAGCTGGTCTGTCATAATATAATAGAGACAGTAGATCTGGATGGTCTCTCATAATATAATAGAGACATTATATCTAGCTGGTCTCTCATAATATAATAGGGACATTAGATCTAGCTGGTCTGTCATAATATAATAGAGACAGTAGATCTAGCTGCTCTGTCAAAATATAATAGAGACAGTAGATCTAGCTGGTCTGTCATATTATAATAGAGACAGTAGATCTAGCTGGTCTGACATTATATAATAGAGACAGTAGATCTAGCAGGTCTGTCAAAATATAATAGAGACTGTAAATCTACCTGGTCTGTCATAATACATTAGGGACAGTAGATCAAGCTGGTCTGTCATAATATAATAGAGACAGTAGATCTAGCTGGTCTGTCATAATATATTAGAGACAGATCTAGCTGGTCTGTCATAATATAATAGAGACAGTAGATCTAGCTGGTCTGTCATATTATAATAGAGACAGTAGATCTAGCTGGTCTGTCATAATATAATAGAGACAGTAGATCAAGCTGGTCTGTCATAATATAATAGAGACAGTAGATCTAGCTGGTCTGTCATAATATATTAGAGACAGTAGATCAAGCTGGTCTGTCATAATATAATAGAGACAGTAGATCTAGCTGGTCTGTCATATAACAGAGAGAGTAGATCTAGCTGGTCTGTCATAATATAATAGAGACAGTAGATCTGACTGGTCTCTGATAATATAATAGAGACATTAGATCTAGCTGGTCTGTCATAATATAATAGAGACAGTAGATCTAGCTGGTCTGTTATAACATGATAGAGACAGTTGATATAGATGTTCTGTCACAATGTAATAGAGACAGTAGATTTAGCTGGTCTGTCATTATATAATAGAGGCAGTAGATCTAGCTGGTCTGTCATTATATAATAGAGGCAGTAGATCTAGCTGGTCTGTCATAATATAATAGAGACAGTAGATCTAGCTGGTCTGTCATAATATATTAGAGACAGTAGATCTAGCTGGTCTGTCATAATATAATAGAGACAGTATATCTAGCTGGTCTCTCATAATATAATAGAGACAGTAGATCTAGCTGGTCTGTCATATTATAATAGAGACAGTAGATCAAGCTGGTCTGTCATAATATAATAGAGACAGTAGATCTAGCTGGTCTGTCATATTATAATAGAGACAGTAGATCTCAATGGTCTGTCATAATATAAGAGAGACAGTAGATCTAGCTGGTCTCTCATAATATAATAGAGACATTAGATCAAGCTGGTCTGTCATAATATAATAGAGACAGTAGATCAAGCTGGTCTGTCATAATATAATAGAGACAGTAGATCTAGCTGGTCTGTCATATAACAGAGACTGTAGATCTAGCTGGTCCGTCATAATATAATAGAGACAGTAGATCTAGCTGGTCTGTCATAATATAATAGAGACAGTAGATCTGGCTGGTCAATCATTATATAATAGAGACATTAGATCTAGCTGGTCTGTCATAATATAATAGAGACATAGAGACAGTAGATCTAGCTCGTCTGTCATATTATAATAAAGACAGTAGATCTAGCTGGTCCTTCATAATATAATAGAGACAGTAGATCTAGCTGGTCTGTCATATTATAATAGAGACAGTAGATCTAGTTGGTCTGACATTATATAATAGAGACAGTAGATCTAGCAGGTCTGTCAAAATATAATAGAGACTGTAAATCTAGCTGGTCTGTCATAATATAATAGGGACAGTAGATCTAGCTGGTCCGTCATAAAATAATAGAGACAGTAGATCTAGCTGGTCTGCAATAATATAATAGAGACAGTAGATCTAGCTGGTCTGTCATAATATAATAGAGACAGTATATCTAGCTGGTCTCGCATAATATAATAGAGACAGTATATCTAGCTGGTCTCTCATAATATAATAGAGACAGTAGATCTAGCTGGTCTGTCATATTATAATAGAGACAGTAGATCTAGCTGGTCTGTCATAATATAATAGAGACAGTAGATCAATCTGGTCTGTCATAATATAATAGAGACAGTAGATCTAGCTGGTCTGTCATATTATAATAGAGACAGTAGATCTAGCTGGTCTGTCATAATATAATAGAGACAGTAGATCAAGCTGGTCTGTCATAATATAATAGAGACAGTAGATCTAGCTGGTCTGTCATAATCTATTAGAGACAGTAGATCTAGCTGGTCTGTAATAATATAATAGAGACAGTATATCTAGCTGGTCTCTCATAATATAATAGAGACAGTAGATCTAGCTGGTCTGTCATATTATAATAGAGACAGTAGATCTAGCTGGTCTGTCATAATATAATAGAGACAGTAGATCTGGATGGTCTCTCATAATATAATAGAGACATTATATCTAGCTGGTCTCTCATAATATAATAGGGACATTAGATCTAGCTGGTCTGTCATAATATAATAGAGACAGTAGATCTAGCTGCTCTGTCAAAATATAATAGAGACAGTAGATCTAGCTGGTCTGTCATATTATAATAGAGACAGTAGATCTAGCTGGTCTGACATTATATAATAGAGACAGTAGATCTAGCAGGTCTGTCAAAATATAATAGAGACTGTAAATCTACCTGGTCTGTCATAATACATTAGGGACAGTAGATCAAGCTGGTCTGTCATAATATAATAGAGACAGTAGATCTAGCTGGTCTGTCATAATATATTAGAGACAGATCTAGCTGGTCTGTCATAATATAATAGAGACAGTAGATCTAGCTGGTCTGTCATATTACAATAGAGACAGTAGATCTAGCTGGTCTGTCATAATATAATAGAGACAGTAGATCAAGCTGGTCTGTCATAATATAATAGAGACAGTAGATCTAGCTGGTCTGTCATATTATAATAGAGACAGTAGATCTCAATGGTCTGTCATAATATAAGAGAGACAGTAGATCTAGCTGGTCTCTCATAATATAATAGAGACATTAGATCAAGCTGGTCTGTCATAATATAATAGAGACAGTAGATCAAGCTGGTCTGTCATAATATAATAGAGACAGTAGATCTAGCTGGTCTGTCATATAACAGAGACTGTAGATCTAGCTGGTCCGTCATAATATAATAGAGACAGTAGATCTAGCTGGTCTGTCATATTATAGTAGAGACAGTAGTTCTGGCTGGTCTCTCATAATATAATAGAGACATTATATCTAGCTGGTCTGTCATAATATAATAGAGACATTAGATCTAGCTGGTCTATCATAATATAACAGAGACAGTAGATCTAGCTGGTCTGTTATAACATGATAGAGACAGTTGATGTAGCTGGTCTGTCACAATATAATAGAGACAGAAGATTTAGCTGGTCTGTCATTATAAAATAGAGGCAGTAGATCTAGCTGGTCTGTCATAATATAATAGAGACAGTAGATCTAGCTGGTCTGTCATAATATAATAGAGACAGTAGATCAAGCTTGTCTGTCATAATATAATAGAGACAGTAGATCTAGCTGGTCTGTCATATAACAGAGAGAGTAGATCTAGCTGGTCTGTCATAATATAATAGAGACAGCAGATCTGGCTGGTCTCTCATAATATAATAGAGACATTAGATCTAGCTGGTCTGTCATAATATAATAGAGACAGTAGATCTAGCTGGTCTGTTATAACATGATAGAGACAGTTGATATAGCTGGTCTGTCACAATATAATAGAGACAGTAGATTTAGCTGGTCTGTCATTATATAATAGTGGCAGTAGATCTAGCTGGTCTGTCATAATATAATAGAGACAGTAGATCTAGCTGGTCTGTCATAATATAATAGAGACAGTAGATCTGGCTGGTCTGTCATAATGTAATAGAGACAGTAGATCTAGCTGGTCTGTCATAATATAATAGAGACAGTAGATCTGGCTGGTCTGTCATAATATAATATTGACAGTAGATCTAGCTGGTCTGCCATAATATAATAGAGACAGTAGATCTAGATGGTCTGTTATAACATGATAGAGACAGTTGATATAGCTGGTCTGTCACAATATAATAGAGACAGTAGATTTAGCTGGTCTGTCATTATATAATAGAGGCAGTAGATCTAGCTGGTCTGTCATAATATAAGAGAGACAGTAGATCTAGCTGGTCTGTCATAATATAATAGAGACAGTAGATCTGGCTGGTCTGTCATAATGTAATAGAGACAGTAGATCTAGCTGGTCTGTCATAATATAATAGAGACAGAAGATCTGGCTGGTCTGTCATAATATAATATTGACAGTAGATCTAGCTGGTTTGCCATAATATAATAGAGACAGTAGCTCTAGCTGGTCTGTCATAATATAATATAGACAGTAGATCTAGCTGGTCTGTCATATTATAATAGAGACAGTAGATCTAGATGGTCTGTCATAATATAATAGAGTCAGTAGATCTAGCTGGTCTGTCATAATATAATAGAGACAGTAGATCTAGCTGGTCTGTAATAATATAATAGAGACAGTATATCTAGCTGGTCTCTCATAATATAATAGAGACAGTAGATCTAGCTGGTCTGTCATATTATAATAGAGACAGTAGATCTAGCTGGTCTGTCATAATATAATAGAGACAGTAGATCTGGATGGTCTCTCATAATATAATAGAGACATTATATCTAGCTGGTCTCTCATAATATAATAGGGACATTAGATCTAGCTGGTCTGTCATAATATAATAGAGACAGTAGATCTAGCTGCTCTGTCAAAATATAATAGAGACAGTAGATCTAGCTGGTCTGTCATATTATAATAGAGACAGTAGATCTAGCTGGTCTGACATTATATAATAGAGACAGTAGATCTAGCAGGTCTGTCAAAATATAATAGAGACTGTAAATCTACCTGGTCTGTCATAATACATTAGGGACAGTAGATCAAGCTGGTCTGTCATAATATAATAGAGACAGTAGATCTAGCTGGTCTGTCATAATATATTAGAGACAGATCTAGCTGGTCTGTCATAATATAATAGAGACAGTAGATCTAGCTGGTCTGTCATATTATAATAGAGACAGTAGATCTAGCTGGTCTGTCATAATATAATAGAGACAGTAGATCAAGCTGGTCTGTCATAATATAATAGAGACAGTAGATCTAGCTGGTCTGTCATAATATATTAGAGACAGTAGATCAAGCTGGTCTGTCATAATATAATAGAGACAGTAGATCTAGCTGGTCTGTCATATAACAGAGAGAGTAGATCTAGCTGGTCTGTCATAATATAATAGAGACAGTAGATCTGACTGGTCTCTGATAATATAATAGAGACATTAGATCTAGCTGGTCTGTCATAATATAATAGAGACAGTAGATCTAGCTGGTCTGTTATAACATAATAGAGACAGTTGATATAGATGTTCTGTCACAATGTAATAGAGACAGTAGATTTAGCTGGTCTGTCATTATATAATAGAGGCAGTAGATCTAGCTGGTCTGTCATATAACAGAGACTGTAGATCTAGCTGGTCCGTCATAATATAATAGAGACAGTAGATCTAGCTGGTCTGTCATATTATAATAGAGACAGTAGTTCTGGCTGGTCTCTCATAATATAATAGAGACATTATATCTAGCTGGTCTGTCATAATATAATAGAGACATTAGATCTAGCTGGTCTATCATAATATAACAGAGACAGTAGATCTAGCTGGTCTGTTATAACATGATAGAGACAGTTGATGTAGCTGATCTGTCACAATATAATAGAGACAGAAGATTTAGCCGGTGTGTCATTATAAAATAGAGGCAGTAGATCTAGCTGGTCTGTCATAATATGATAGAGACAGTAGATCTAGCTGGTCTGTCATAATATAATAGAGACAGTAGATCAAGCTTGTCTGTCATAATATAATAGAGACAGTAGATCTAGCTGGTCTGTCATATAACAGAGAGAGTAGATCTAGCTGGTCTGTCATAATATAATAGAGACGGCAGATCTGGCTGGTCTCTCATAATATAATAGAGACATTAGATCTAGCTGGTCTGTCATAATATAATAGAGACAGTAGATCTAGCTGGTCTGTTATAACATGATAGAGACAGTTGATATAGCTGGTCTGTCACAATATAATAGAGACAGTAGATTTAGCTGGTCTGTCATTATATAATAGTGGCAGTAGATCTAGCTGGTCTGTCATAATATAATAGAGACAGTAGATCTAGCTGGTCTGTCATAATATAATAGAGACAGTAGATCTGGCTGGTCTGTCATAATGTAATAGAGACAGTAGATCTAGCTGGTCTGTCATAATATAATAGAGACAGTAGATCTGGCTGGTCTGTCATAATATAATATTGACAGTAGATCTAGCTGGTCTGTCATAATATAATAGAGACAGTAGATCTAGATGGTCTGTTATAACATGATAGAGACAGTTGATATAGCTGGTCTGTCACAATATAATAGAGACAGTAGATTTAGCTGGTCTGTCATTATATAATAGAGGCAGTAGATCTAGCTGGTCTGTCATAATATAAGAGAGACAGTAGATCTAGCTGGTCTGTCATAATATAATAGAGACAGTAGATCTGGCTGGTCTGTCATAATGTAATAGAGACAGTAGATCTAGCTGGTCTGTCATAATATAATAGAGACAGTAGATCTGGCTGGTCTGTCATAATATAATATTGACAGTAGATCTAGCTGGTTTGCCATAATATAATAGAGACAGTAGCTCTAGCTGGTCTGTCATAATATAATATAGACAGTAGATCTAGCTGGTCTGTCATATTAT
This sequence comes from Oncorhynchus clarkii lewisi, assembly GCF_045791955.1. Taxonomy (NCBI): domain Eukaryota; kingdom Metazoa; phylum Chordata; class Actinopteri; order Salmoniformes; family Salmonidae; genus Oncorhynchus; species Oncorhynchus clarkii. Next base: position 63,316,946 of record NC_092165.1, read on the forward strand.
AATAGAGACAGTAGATCTAGATGGTCTGTCATAATATAATAGAGTCAGTAGATCTAGCTGGTCTGTCATAATATAATAGAGACAGTAGATCTAGCTGGTCTGTCATAATATAATAGAGACAGTATATCTAGCTGGTCTCTCATAATATAATAGAGACAGTAGATCTAGCTGGTCTGTCATATTATAATAGAGACAGTAGATCTAGCTGGTCTGTCATAATATAATAGAGACAGTAGATCTGGATGGTCTCTCATAATATAATAGAGACATTATATCTAGCTGGTCTCTCATAATATAATAGGGACATTAGATCTAGCTGGTCTGTCATAATATAATAGAGACAGTAGATCTAGCTGCTCTGTCAAAATATAATAGAGACAGTAGATCTAGCTGGTCTGTCATATTATAATAGAGACAGTAGATCTAGCTGGTCTGACATTATATAATAGAGACAGTAGATCTAGCAGGTCTGTCAAAATATAATAGAGACTGTAAATCTACCTGGTCTGTCATAATACATTAGGGACAGTAGATCAAGCTGGTCTGTCATAATATAATAGAGACAGTAGATCTAGCTGGTCTGTCATAATATATTAGAGACAGATCTAGCTGGTCTGTCATAATATAATAGAGACAGTAGATCTAGCTGGTCTGTCATATTATAATAGAGACAGTAGATCTAGCTGGTCTGTCATAATATAATAGAGACAGTAGATCAAGCTGGTCTGTCATAATATAATAGAGACAGTAGATCTAGCTGGTCTGTCATAATATATTAGAGACAGTAGATCAAGCTGGTCTGTCATAATATAATAGAGACAGTAGATCTAGCTGGTCTGTCATATAACAGAGAGAGTAGATCTAGCTGGTCTGTCATAATATAATAGAGACAGTAGATCTGACTGGTCTCTGATAAAATAATAGAGACATTAGATCTAGCTGGTCTGTCATAATATAATAGAGACAGTAGATCTAGCTGGTCTGTTATAACATGATAGAGACAGTTGATATAGATGTTCTGTCACAATGTAATAGAGACAGTAGATTTAGCTGGTCTGTCATTATATAATAGAGGCAGTAGATCTAGCTGGTCTGTCATTATATAATAGAGGCAGTAGATCTAGCTGGTCTGTCATAATATAATAGAGACAGTAGATCTAGCTGGTCTGTCATAATATATTAGAGACAGTAGATCTAGCTGGTCTGTCATAATATAATAGAGACAGTATATCTAGCTGGTCTCTCATAATATAATAGAGACAGTAGATCTAGCTGGTCTGTCATATTATAATAGAGACAGTAGATCAAGCTGGTCTGTCATAATATAATAGAGACAGTAGATCTAGCTGGTCTGTCATATTATAATAGAGACAGTAGATCTCAATGGTCTGTCATAATATAAGAGAGACAGTAGATCTAGCTGGTCTCTCATAATATAATAGAGACATTAGATCAAGCTGGTCTGTCATAATATAATAGAGACAGTAGATCAAGCTGGTCTGTCATAATATAATAGAGACAGTAGATCTAGCTGGTCTGTCATATAACAGAGACTGTAGATCTAGCTGGTCCGTCATAATATAATAGAGAAAGTAGATCTAGCTGGTCTGTCATAATATAATAGAGACAGTAGATCTGGCTGGTCAATCATTATATAATAGAGACATTAGATCTAGCTGGTCTGTCATAATATAATAGAGACATAGAGACAGTAGATCTAGCTCGTCTGTCATATTATAATAAAGACAGTAGATCTAGCTGGTCCTTCATAATATAATAGAGACAGTAGATCTAGCTGGTCTGTCATATTATAATAGAGACAGTAGATCTAGTTGGTCTGACATTATATAATAGAGACAGTAGATCTAGCAGGTCTGTCAAAATATAATAGAGACTGTAAATCTAGCTGGTCTGTCATAATATAATAGGGACAGTAGATCTAGCTGGTCCGTCATAAAATAATAGAGACAGTAGATCTAGCTGGTCTGCAATAATATAATAGAGACAGTAGATCTAGCTGGTCTGTCATAATATAATAGAGACAGTATATCTAGCTGGTCTCGCATAATATAATAGAGACAGTATATCTAGCTGGTCTCTCATAATATAATAGAGACAGTAGATCTAGCTGGTCTGTCATATTATAATAGAGACAGTAGATCTAGCTGGTCTGTCATAATATAATAGAGACAGTAGATCAATCTGGTCTGTCATAATATAATAGAGACAGTAGATCTAGCTGGTCTGTCATATTATAATAGAGACAGTAGATCTAGCTGGTCTGTCATAATATAATAGAGACAGTAGATCAAGCTGGTCTGTCATAATATAATAGAGACAGTAGATCTAGCTGGTCTGTCATAATCTATTAGAGACAGATCTAGCTGGTCTGTCATAATATAATAGAGACAGTATATCTAGCTGGTCTCTCATAATATAATAGAGACAGTAGATCTAGCTGGTCTGTCATATTATAATAGAGACAGTAGATCTAGCTGGTCTGTCATAATATAATAGAGACAGTAGATTAATCTGGTCTGTCATAATATAATAGAGACAGTAGATCTAGCTGGTCTGTCATATTATAATAGAGACAGTAGATCTCAATCGTCTGTCATAATATAAGAGAGACAGTAGATCTAGCTGGTCTCTCATAATATAATAGCGACATTAGATCAAGCTGGTCTGTCATAATATAATAGAGACAGTATATCTAGCTGGTCTCTCATAATATAATAGAGACAGTAGATCTAGCTGGTCTGTCATATTATAATAGAGACAGTAGATCTGACTGGTCTCTGATAATATAATAGAGACATTAGATCTAGCTGGTCTGTCATATTATAATAGAGACAGTAGATCTAGCTGGTCTGTCATAATATAATAGAGACAGTAGATCTAGCTGGTCTGTCATATTATAATAGAGACAGTAGATCTAGCTGGTCTGTCATAATATAATAGAGACAGTAGATCTAGCTGGTCTGTCATAATATAATAGAGACAGTAGATCTAGCTTGTCTGTCATATAACAGAGACAGTAGATCTAGCTGGTCCGTCATAATATAATAGAGACAGTAGGTCTAGCTGGTCTGCCATAATATAATAGAGACAGTAGATCTAGTTGGTCTGTCATAATATAATAAAGACATAGAGACAGTAAATCTAGCTCGTCTGTCATATTATAATATAGACAGTAGATCTAGCTGGTCCTTCATAATATAATAGAGACAGTAGATCTAGCTGGTCCGTCATAATATAATAGAGACAGTAGGTCTAGCTGGTCTGCCATAATATAATAGAGACAGTAGATCTAGCTGGTCTGTCATAATATAATAGAGACAGTAGATCTGGCTGGTCAATCATTATATAATAGAGACATTAGATCTAGCTGGTCTGTCATAATATAATAGAGACATAGAGACAGTAGATCTAGCTCATCTGTCATATAATAATATGGACAGTAGATCTAGCTGGTCCTTCATAATATAATAGAGACACTAGATCTAGCTGGTCTGTCATATTATAATAGAAACAGTAGATCTAGCTGGTCTGACATTATATAATAGAGACTGTAAATCTAGCTGGTCTGTCATAATATAATAGGGACAGTAGATCTAGCTGGTCTTTCATAATATATTAGAGACAGATCTAGCTGGTCTGTCATAATATAATAGAGACAGTATATCTAGCTGGTCTCTCATAATATAATAGAGACAGTAGATCTAGCTGGTCTGTCATATTACAATAGAGACAGTAGATCTAGCTGGTCTGCAATAATATAATAGAGACAGTAGATCTAGCTGGTCTGTCATAATATAATAGAGACAGTATATCTAGCTGGTCTCTCATAATATAATAGAGTCAGTAGATCTAGCTGGTCTGTCATATTATAATAGAGACAGTAGATCTAGCTGGTCTGTCATAATATAATAGAGACAGTAGATCAAGCTGGTCTGTCATAATATAACAGAGACGTAGATCTAGCTGGTCTGTTATAACATGATAGAGACAGTTGATGAAGCTGGTCTGTCACAATATAATAGAGACAGAAGATTTAGCTGGTCTGTCATTATAAAATAGAGGCAGTAGATCAAGCTTGTCTGTCATAATATAATAGAGACAGTAGATCTAGCTGGTCTGTCATATAACAGAGAGAGTAGATCTAGCTGGTCTGTCATAATATAATAGAGATAGCAGATCTGGCTGGTCTCTCATAATATAATAGAGACATTAGATCTAGCTGGTCTGTCATAATATAATAGAGACTGTAGATCTAGCTGGTCTGTTATATCATGATAGAGACAGTTGATATAGCTGGTCTGTCACAATATAATAGAGACAGTAGATTTAGCTGGTCTGTCATTATATAATAGAGACAGTAGATCTAGCTGGTCTGTCATAATATAATAGAGACAGTATATCTAGCTGGTCTCTCATAATATAATAGAGTCAGTAGATCTAGCTGGTCTGTCATATTATAATAGAGACAGTAGATCTAGCTGGTCTGTCATAATATAATAGAGACAGTAGATCAAGCTGGTCTGTCATAATATAACAGAGACGTAGATCTAGCTGGTCTGTTATAACATGATAGAGACAGTTGATGAAGCTGGTCTGTCACAATATAATAGAGACAGAAGATTTAGCTGGTCTGTCATTATAAAATAGAGGCAGTAGATCAAGCTTGTCTGTCATAATATAATAGAGACAGTAGATCTAGCTGGTCTGTCATATAACAGAGAGAGTAGATCTAGCTGGTCTGTCATAATATAATAGAGATAGCAGATCTGGCTGGTCTCTCATAATATAATAGAGACATTAGATCTAGCTGGTCTGTCATAATATAATAGAGACTGTAGATCTAGCTGGTCTGTTATATCATGATAGAGACAGTTGATATAGCTGGTCTGTCACAATATAATAGAGACAGTAGATTTAGCTGGTCTGTCATTATATAATAGAGGCAGTAGATCTAGCTGGTCTGTCATAATATAATAGAGACAGTAGATCTAGCTGGTCTGTCATAATATAATAGAGACAGTAGATCTGGCTGGTCTGTCATAATGTAATAGAGACAGTATATCTAGCTGGTCTGTCATAATATAATAGAGACATAGAGACAGTAAATCTAGCTCGTCTGTCATATTATAATATAGACAGTAGATCTAGCTGGTCCTTCATAATATAATAGAGACAGTAGATCTAGCTGGTCTGTCATATTATAATAGAGACAATAGATCTAGCTGGTCTGACATTACATAATAGAGACAGTAGATCTAGCAGGTCTGTCAAAATATAATAGAGACTGTAAATCTAGCTGGTCTGTCATAATATAATAGGGACAGTAGATCTAGCTGGTCCGTCATAAAATAATAGAGACAGTAGATCTAGCTGGTCTGCAATAATATAATAGAGACAGTAGATCTAGCTGGTCTGTCATAATATAATAGAGACAGTATATCTAGCTGGTCTCTCATAATATAATAGAGACAGTAGATCTAGCTGGTCTGTCGTATTATAATAGAGACAGTAGATCTAGCTGGTCTGTCATAATATAATAGAGACAGTAGATCAAGCTGGTCTGTCATAATATAATAGAGACAGTAGATCTAGCTGGTCTGTCATAATATATTAGAGACAGATCTAGCTGGTCTGTCATAATATAATAGAGACAGTATATCTAGCTGGTCTCTCATAATATAATAGAGACAGTAGATCTAGCTGGTCTGTCATATTACAATAGAGACAGTAGATCTAGCTGGTCTGTCATAATATAATAGAGACAGTAGATCAAGCTGGTCTGTCATAATATAATAGAGACAGTAGATCTAGCTGGTCTGTCATATTATAATAGAGACAGTAGATCTCAATGGTCTGTCATAATATAAGAGAGACAGTAGATCTAGCTGGTCTCTCATAATATAATAGAGACATTAGATCAAGCTGGTCTGTCATAATATAATAGAGACAGTAGATCAAGCTGGTCTGTCATAATATAATAGAGACAGTAGATCTAGCTGGTCTGTCATATAACAGAGACTGTAGATCTAGCTGGTCCGTCATAATATAATAGAGACAGTAGATCTAGCTGGTCTGTCATATTATAATAGAGACAGTAGTTCTGGCTGGTCTCTCATAATATAATAGAGACATTATATCTAGCTGGTCTGTCATAAAATAATAGAGACATTAGATCTAGCTGGTCTATCATAATATAACAGAGACAGTAGATCTAGCTGGTCTGTTATAACATGATAGAGACAGTTGATGTAGCTGGTCTGTCACAATATAATAGAGACAGAAGATTTAGCTGGTCTGTCATTATAAAATAGAGGCAGTAGATCTAGCTGGTCTGTCATAATATAATAGAGACATTAGATCTAGCTGGTCTGTCAAAATATAATAGAGACAGTAGATCAAGCTTGTCTGTCATAATATAATAGAGACAGTAGATCTAGCTGGTCTGTCATATAACAGAGAGAGTAGATCTAGCTGGTCTGTCACAATATAATAGAGACAGTAGATTTAGCTGGTCTGTCATTATATAATAGAGGCAGTAGATCTAGCTGGTCTGTCATAATATAATAGAGACAGTAGATCTAGCTGGTCTGTCATAATATAATAGAGACAGTAGATCTGGCTGGTCTGTCATAATGTAATAGAGACAGTAGATCTAGCTGGTCTGTCATAATATAATAGAGACAGTAGATCTGGCTGGTCTGTCATAATATAATATTGACAGTAGATCTAGCTGGTTTGCCATAATATAATAGAGACAGTAGCTCTAGCTGGTCTGTCATAATATAATATAGACAGTAGATCTAGCTGGTCTGTCATATTATAATAGAGACAGTAGATCTAGATGGTCTGTCATAATATAATAGAGTCAGTAGATCTAGCTGGTCTGTCATAATATAATAGAGACAGTAGATCTAGCTGGTCTGTCATAATATAATAGAGACAGTATATCTAGCTGGTCTCTCATAATATAATAGAGACAGTAGATCTAGCTGGTCTGTCATATTATAATAGAGACAGTAGATCTAGCTGGTCTGTCATAATATAATAGAGACAGTAGATCTGGATGGTCTCTCATAATATAATAGAGACATTATATCTAGCTGGTCTCTCATAATATAATAGGGACATTAGATCTAGCTGGTCTGTCATAATATAATAGAGACAGTAGATCTAGCTGCTCTGTCAAAATATAATAGAGACAGTAGGTCTAGCTGGTCTGCCATAATATAATAGAGACAGTAGATCTAGCTGGTCTGTCATAATATAATAGAGACAGTAGATCTGGCTGGTCAATCATTATATAATAGAGACATTAGATCTAGCTGGTCTGTCATAATATTATAGAGACATAGAGACAGTAGATCTAGCTCGTCTGTCATATTATAATATAGACAGTAGATCTAGCTGGTCCTTCATAATATAATAGAGACAGTAGATCTAGCTGGTCTGTCATATTATAATAGAGACAGTAGATCTAGCTGGTCTGACATTATATAATAGAGACAGTAGATCTAGCAGGTCTGTCAAAATATAATAGAGACTGTAAATCTACCTGGTCTGTCATAATACATTAGGGACAGTAGATCAAGCTGGTCTGTCATAATATAATAGAGACAGTGGATCTAGCTGGTCTGTCATAATATATTAGAGACAGATCTAGCTGGTCTGTCATAATATAATAGAGACAGTATATCTAGCTGGTCTCTCATAATATAATAGAGACAGTAGATCTAGCTGGTCTGTCATATTATAATAGAGACAGTAGATCTAGCTGGTCTGTCATAATATAATAGAGACAGTAGATCAAGCTGGTCTGTCATAATATAATAGAGACAGTAGATCTAGCTGGTCTGTCATAATATATTAGAGACAGTAGATCAAGCTGGTCTGTCATAATATAATAGAGACAGTAGATCTAGCTGGTCTGTCATATAACAGAGAGAGTAGATCTAGCTGGTCTGTGATAATGTAATAGAGACAGCAGATCTGGCTGGTCTCTCATAATATAATAGAGACATTAGATCTAGCTGGTCTGTCATAATATAATAGAGACAGTAGATCTAGCTGGTCTGTTATAACATGATAGAGACAGTTGATAAAGCTGGTCTGTCACAATGTAATAGAGACAGTAGATCGGGCTGGTCTGTCATAAGATAATAGAGGCAGTAGATCTAGCTGGTCTGTCATAATATAATAGAGACAGTAGATCTAGCTGGTCTGTCATAATATAATAGAGACAGTAGATCTGGCTGGTCTGTCATAATGTAATAGAGACAGTAGATCTAGCTGGTCTGTCATAATATAATAGAGACAGTAGATCTGGCTGGTCTGTCATAATATAATATCGACAGTAGATCTAGCTGGTTTGCCATAATATAATAGAGACAGTAGATCTAGCTGGTCTGTCATATTATAATAGAGACAGTAGATCTAGCTGGTCTGTCATAATATAATAGAGACAGTAGATCAAGCTGGTCTGTCATAATATAATAGAGACAGTAGATCTAGCTGGTCTGTCATAATATATTAGAGACAGATCTAGCTGGTCTTTCATAATATAATAGAGACAGTATATCTAGCTGGTCTAACATAATATAATAGAGACAGTAGATCTAGCTGGTCTGTCATATTATAATAGAGACAGTAGATCTAGCTGGTCTGTCATAATATAATAGAGACAGTAGATCAATCTGGTCTGTCATACTATAATAGAGACAGTAGATCTAGCTGGTCTGTCATATTATAATAGAGACAGTAGATCTTCATGGTCTGTCATAATATAAGAGAGACAGTAGTTCTAGCTGGTCTCTCATAATATAATAGCGACATTAGATCAAGCTGGTCTGTCATAATATAATAGAGACAGTATATCTAGCTGGTCTCTCATAATATAATAGAGACAGTAGATCTAGCTGGTCTGTCATATTATAATAGAGACAGTAGATCTAGCTGGTCTGTCATAATATAATAGAGACAGTAGATCAAGCTGGTCTGTCATAATATAATAGAGACAGTAGATCTAGCTGGTCTGTCATAATATATTAGAGACAGATCTAGCTGGTCTGTCATAATATAATAGAGACAGTATATCTAGCTGGTCTCTCATAATATAATAGAGAGTAGATCTAGCTGGTCTGTCATATTATAATAGAGACAGTAGATCTAGCTGGTCTGTCATAATATAATAGAGACAGTAGATCAAGCTGGTCTGTCATAATATAATAGAGACAGTAGATCTAGCTGGTCTGTCATATAACAGAGACTGTAGATCTAGCTGGTCCGTCATAATATAATAGAGACAGTAGATCTAGCTGGTCTGTCATATTATAGTAGAGACAGTAGTTCTGGCTGGTCTCTCATAATATAATAGAGACATTATATCTAGCTGGTCTGTCATAATATAATAGAGACATTAGATCTAGCTGGTCTATCATAATATAACAGAGACAGTAGATCTAGCTGGTCTGTTATAACATGATAGAGACAGTTGATGTAGCTGGTCTGTCACAATATAATAGAGACAGAAGATTTAGCTGGTCTGTCATATTATAATAGAGACAGTAGATCTAGCTGGTCTGTCATAATATAATAGAGACAGTAGATCAAGCTGGTCTGTCATAATATAACAGAGACGTAGATCTAGCTGGTCTGTTATAACATGATAGAGACAGTTGATGAAGCTGGTCTGTCACAATATAATAGAGACAGAAGATTTAGCTGGTCTGTCATTATAAAATAGAGGCAGTAGATCAAGCTTGTCTGTCATAATATAATAGAGACAGTAGATCTAGCTGGTCTGTCATATAACAGAGAGAGTAGATCTAGCTGGTCTGTCATAATATAATAGAGATAGCAGATCTGGCTGGTCTCTCATAATATAATAGAGACATTAGATCTAGCTGGTCTGTCATAATATAATAGAGACTGTAGATCTAGCTGGTCTGTTATATCATGATAGAGACAGTTGATATAGCTGGTCTGTCACAATATAATAGAGACAGTAGATTTAGCTGGTCTGTCATTATATAATAGAGGCAGTAGATCTAGCTGGTCTGTCATAATATAATAGAGACAGTAGATCTAGCTGGTCTGTCATAATATAATAGAGACAGTAGATCTGGCTGGTCTGTCATAATGTAATAGAGACAGTATATCTAGCTGGTCTGTCATAATATAATAGAGACATAGAGACAGTAAATCTAGCTCGTCTGTCATATTATAATATAGACAGTAGATCTAGCTGGTCCTTCATAATATAATAGAGACAGTAGATCTAGCTGGTCTGTCATATTATAATAGAGACAATAGATCTAGCTGGTCTGACATTACATAATAGAGACAGTAGATCTAGCAGGTCTGTCAAAATATAATAGAGACTGTAAATCTAGCTGGTCTGTCATAATATAATAGGGACAGTAGATCTAGCTGGTCCGTCATAAAATAATAGAGACAGTAGATCTAGCTGGTCTGCAATAATATAATAGAGACAGTAGATCTAGCTGGTCTGTCATAATATAATAGAGACAGTATATCTAGCTGGTCTCTCATAATATAATAGAGACAGTAGATCTAGCTGGTCTGTCATATTATAATAGAGACAGTAGATCTAGCTGGTCTGTCATAATATAATAGAGACAGTAGATCAAGCTGGTCTGTCATAATATAATAGAGACAGTAGATCTAGCTGGTCTGTCATAATATATTAGAGACAGATCTAGCTGGTCTGTCATAATATAATAGAGACAGTATATCTAGCTGGTCTCTCATAATATAATAGAGACAGTAGATCTAGCTGGTCTGTCATATTACAATAGAGACAGTAGATCTAGCTGGTCTGTCATAATATAATAGAGACAGTAGATCAAGCTGGTCTGTCATAATATAATAGAGACAGTAGATCTAGCTGGTCTGTCATATTATAATAGAGACAGTAGATCTCAATGGTCTGTCATAATATAAGAGAGACAGTAGATCTAGCTGGTCTCTCATAATATAATAGAGACATTAGATCAAGCTGGTCTGTCATAATATAATAGAGACAGTAGATCAAGCTGGTCTGTCATAATATAATAGAGACAGTAGATCTAGCTGGTCTGTCATATAACAGAGACTGTAGATCTAGCTGGTCCGTCATAATATAATAGAGACAGTAGATCTAGCTGGTCTGTCATATTATAATAGAGACAGTAGTTCTGGCTGGTCTCTCATAATATAATAGAGACATTATATCTAGCTGGTCTGTCATAAAATAATAGAGACATTAGATCTAGCTGGTCTATCATAATATAACAGAGACAGTAGATCTAGCTGGTCTGTTATAACATGATAGAGACAGTTGATGTAGCTGGTCTGTCACAATATAATAGAGACAGAAGATTTAGCTGGTCTGTCATTATAAAATAGAGGCAGTAGATCTAGCTGGTCTGTCATAATATAATAGAGACATTAGATCTAGCTGGTCTGTCAAAATATAATAGAGACAGTAGATCAAGCTTGTCTGTCATAATATAATAGAGACAGTAGATCTAGCTGGTCTGTCATATAACAGAGAGAGTAGATCTAGCTGGTCTGTCACAATATAATAGAGACAGTAGATTTAGCTGGTCTGTCATTATATAATAGAGGCAGTAGATCTAGCTGGTCTGTCATAATATAATAGAGACAGTAGATCTAGCTGGTCTGTCATAATATAATAGAGACAGTAGATCTGGCTGGTCTGTCATAATGTAATAGAGACAGTAGATCTAGCTGGTCTGTCATAATATAATAGAGACAGTAGATCTGGCTGGTCTGTCATAATATAATATTGACAGTAGATCTAGCTGGTTTGCCATAATATAATAGAGACAGTAGCTCTAGCTGGTCTGTCATAATATAATATAGACAGTAGATCTAGCTGGTCTGTCATATTATAATAGAGACAGTAGATCTAGATGGTCTGTCATAATATAATAGAGTCAGTAGATCTAGCTGGTCTGTCATAATATAAAAGAGACAGTAGATCTAGCTGGTCTGTCATAATATAATAGAGACAGTATATCTAGCTGGTCTCTCATAATATAATAGAGACAGTAGATCTAGCTGGTCTGTCATATTATAATAGAGACAGTAGATCTAGCTGGTCTGTCATAATATAATAGAGACAGTAGATCTGGATGGTCTCTCATAATATAATAGAGACATTATATCTAGCTGGTCTCTCATAATATAATAGGGACATTAGATCTAGCTGGTCTGTCATAATATAATAGAGACAGTAGATCTAGCTGCTCTGTCAAAATATAATAGAGACAGTAGGTCTAGCTGGTCTGCCATAATATAATAGAGACAGTAGATCTAGCTGGTCTGTCATAATATAATAGAGACAGTAGATCTGGCTGGTCAATCATTATATAATAGAGACATTAGATCTAGCTGGTCTGTCATAATATTATAGAGACATAGAGACAGTAGATCTAGCTCGTCTGTCATATTATAATATAGACAGTAGATCTAGCTGGTCCTTCATAATATAATAGAGACAGTAGATCTAGCTGGTCTGTCATATTATAATAGAGACAGTAGATCTAGCTGGTCTGACATTATATAATAGAGACAGTAGATCTAGCAGGTCTGTCAAAATATAATAGAGACTGTAAATCTACCTGGTCTGTCATAATACATTAGGGACAGTAGATCAAGCTGGTCTGTCATAATATAATAGAGACAGTGGATCTAGCTGGTCTGTCATAATATATTAGAGACAGATCTAGCTGGTCTGTCATAATATAATAGAGACAGTATATCTAGCTGGTCTCTCATAATATAATAGAGACAGTAGATCTAGCTGGTCTGTCATATTATAATAGAGACAGTAGATCTAGCTGGTCTGTCATAATATAATAGAGACAGTAGATCAAGCTGGTCTGTCATAATATAATAGAGACAGTAGATCTAGCTGGTCTGTCATAATATATTAGAGACAGTAGATCAAGCTGGTCTGTCATAATATAATAGAGACAGTAGATCTAGCTGGTCTGTCATATAACAGAGAGAGTAGATCTAGCTGGTCTGTGATAATGTAATAGAGACAGCAGATCTGGCTGGTCTCTCATAATATAATAGAGACATTAGATCTAGCTGGTCTGTCATAATATAATAGAGACAGTAGATCTAGCTGGTCTGTTATAACATGATAGAGACAGTTGATAAAGCTGGTCTGTCACAATGTAATAGAGACAGTAGATCGGGCTGGTCTGTCATAAGATAATAGAGGCAGTAGATCTAGCTGGTCTGTCATAATATAATAGAGACAGTAGATCTAGCTGGTCTGTCATAATATAATAGAGACAGTAGATCTGGCTGGTCTGTCATAATGTAATAGAGACAGTAGATCTAGCTGGTCTGTCATAATATAATAGAGACAGTAGATCTGGCTGGTCTGTCATAATATAATATCGACAGTAGATCTAGCTGGTTTGCCATAATATAATAGAGACAGTAGATCTAGCTGGTCTGTCATATTATAATAGAGACAGTAGATCTAGCTGGTCTGTCATAATATAATAGAGACAGTAGATCAAGCTGGTCTGTCATAATATAATAGAGACAGTAGATCTAGCTGGTCTGTCATAATATATTAGAGACAGATCTAGCTGGTCTTTCATAATATAATAGAGACAGTATATCTAGCTGGTCTAACATAATATAATAGAGACAGTAGATCTAGCTGGTCTGTCATATTATAATAGAGACAGTAGATCTAGCTGGTCTGTCATAATATAATAGAGACAGTAGATCAATCTGGTCTGTCATACTATAATAGAGACAGTAGATCTAGCTGGTCTGTCATATTATAATAGAGACAGTAGATCTTCATGGTCTGTCATAATATAAGAGAGACAGTAGTTCTAGCTGGTCTCTCATAATATAATAGCGACATTAGATCAAGCTGGTCTGTCATAATATAATAGAGACAGTATATCTAGCTGGTCTCTCATAATATAATAGAGACAGTAGATCTAGCTGGTCTGTCATATTATAATAGAGACATTAGATCTAGCTGGTCTGTCATAATATAATAGAGACAGTAGATCAAGCTGGTCTGTCATAATATAATAGAGACAGTAGATCTAGCTGGTCTGTCATAATATATTAGAGACAGATCTAGCTGGTCTGTCATAATATAATAGAGACAGTATATCTAGCTGGTCTCTCATAATATAATAGAGAGTAGATCTAGCTGGTCTGTCATATTATAATAGAGACAGTAGATCTAGCTGGTCTGTCATAATATAATAGAGACAGTAGATCAAGCTGGTCTGTCATAATATAATAGAGACAGTAGATCTAGCTGGTCTGTCATAATATATTAGAGACAGATCTAGCTGGTCTGTCATAATATAATAGAGACAGTAGATCTAGCTGGTCTGTCATATTATAATAGAGACAGTAGATCTCAATGGTCTGTCATAATATAAGAGAGACAGTAGATCTAGCTGGTCTCCCATAATATAATAGAGACATTAGATCAAGCTGGTCTGTCATAATATAATATCGACAGTAGATCTAGCTGGTTTGCCATAATATAATAGAGACAGTAGATCTAGCTGGTCTGTCATAATATAATATAGACAGTAGATCTAGCTGGTCTGTCATATTATAATAGAGACAGTAGATCTAGAAGGTCTGTCATAATATAATAGAGACAGTAGATCTAGCTGGTCTGTCATAATGTAATAGAGACAGCAGATCTGGCTGGTCTCTCATAATATAATAGAGACATTAGATCTAGCTGGTCTGTCATAATATAATAGAGACAGTAGATCTAGCTGGTCTGTTATAACATGATAGAGACAGTTGATATAGCTGGTCTGTCATAATATAATAGAGACAGTAGATTTAGCTGGTCTGTCATTATATAATAGAGGCAGTAGATCTAGCGGGTCTGTCATAATATAATAGAGACAGTAGATCTAGCTGGTCTGTCATAATATAATAGAGACAGTAGATCTGGCTGGTCTGTCATAATGTAATAGAGACAGTAGATCCAGCTGTTCTGTCATAATATAATAGAGACAGTAGATCTGGCTGGTCTGTCATAATATAATATTGACAGTAGATCTAGCTGGTTTGCCATAATATAATAGAGACAGTAGATCTAGCTGGTCTGTCATAATATAATAGAGACAGTAGATCTAGCTGGTCTGTCATAATATAATAGAGACAGTATATCTAGCTGGTCTCTCATAATATAATAGAGACAGTAGATCTAGCTGGTCTGTCATATTATAATAGAGACAGTAGATCTAGCTGGTCTGTCATAATATAATAGAGACAGTAGATCAAGCTGGTCTGTCATAATATAATAGAGACAGTAGATCTAGCTGGTCTGTCATAATATATTAGAGACAGATCTAGCTGGTCTGTCATAATATAATAGAGACAGTAGATCTGGCTGGTCTGTCATAATGTAATAGAGACAGTAGATCTAGCTGGTCTGTCATAATATAATAGAGACAGTAGATCTAGCTGGTCTGTCATAATGTAATAGAGACAGCAGATCTGGCTGGTCTCTCATAATATAATAGAGACATTAGATCTAGCTGGTCTGTCATAATATAATAGAGACAGTAGATCAAGCTGGTCTGTCATAATATAATAGAGACAGTAGATCTAGCTGGTCTGTCATAATATATTAGAGACAGATCTAGCTGGTCTCTCATAATATAATAGAGACAGTAGATCTAGCTGGTCTGTCATATTATAATAGAGACAGTAGATCTAGCTGGTCTGTCATAATATAATAGAGACAGTAGATCAAGCTGGTCTGTCATAATATAATAGAGACAGTAGATCTAGCTGGTCTGTCATAATATATTAGAGACAGATCTAGCTGGTCTGTCATAATATAATAGAGACAGTATATCTAGCTGGTCTCTCACAATATAATAGAGAGTAGATCTAGCTGGTCTGTCATATTATAATAGAGACAGTAGATCTAGCTGGTCTGTCATAATATAATAGAGACAGTAGATCTAGCTGGTCTGTCATAATATATTAGAGACAGATCTAGCTGGTCTGTCATAGTATAATAGAAACAGTAGATCTAGCTGGTCTGTCATATTATAATAGAGACAGTAGATCTCAATGGTCTGTCATAATATAAGAGAGACAGTAGATCTAGCTGGTCTCTCATAATATAATAGAGACATTAGATCAAGCTGGTCTGTCATAATATAATAGAGACAGTAGATCAAGCTGGTCTGTCATAATATAATAGAGACAGTAGATCTAGCTGGTCTGTCATATAACAGAGACTGTAGATCTAGCTGGTCCGTCATAATATAATAGAGACAGTAGATCTAGCTGGTCTGTCATATTATAATAGAGACAGTAGTTCTAGCTGGTCTCTCATAATATAATAGAGACATTAGATCTAGCTGGTCTGTCATAATATAACAGAGACAGTAGATCTAGCTGGTCTGTTATAACATGATAGAGACAGTAGATCTAGCTGGTCTGTCATAATATAATAGAGACAGTAGATCTAGCTGGTCTGTCATAATATAATAGAGACAGTAGATCAAGCTTGTCTGTCATAATATAATAGAGACAGTAGATCTAGCTGGTCTGTCATATAACAGAGAGAGTAGATCTAGCTGGTCTGTGATAATGTAATAGAGACAGCAGATCTGGCTGGTCTCTCATAATATAATAGAGACATTAGATCTAGCTGGTCTGTCATAATATAATAGAGACAGTAGATCTAGCTGGTCTGTTATAACATGATAGAGACAGTTGATAAAGCTGGTCTGTCACAATATAATAGAGACAGTAGATCGGGATGGTCTGTCATTATATAATAGAGGCAGTAGATCTAGCTGGTCTGTCATAATATAATAGAGACAGTAGATCTAGCTGGTCTGTCATAATATAATAGAGACAGTAGATCTGGCTGGTCTGTCATAATGTAATAGAGACAGTAGATCTAGCTGGTCTGTCATAATATAATAGAGACAGTAGATCTGGCTGGTCTGTCATAATATAATATCGACAGTAGATCTAGCTGGTTTGCCATAATATAATAGAGACAGTAGATCTAGCTGGTCTGTCATATTATAATAGAGACAGTAGATCTAGCTGGTCTGTCATAATATAATAGAGACAGTAGATCAAGCTGGTCTGTCATAATATAATAGAGACAGTAGATCTAGCTGGTCTGTCGTAATATATTAGAGACAGATCTAGCTGGTCTTTCATAATATAATAGAGACAGTATATCTAGCTGGTCTCTCATAATATAATAGAGACAGTAGATCTAGCTGGTCTGTCATATTATAATAGAGACAGTAGATCTAGCTGGTCTGTCATAATATAATAGAGACAGTAGATCAATCTGGTCTGTCATAATATAATAGAGACAGTAGATCTAGCTGGTCTGTCATATTATAATAGAGACAGTAGATCTTCATGGTCTGTCATAATATAAGAGAGACAGTAGTTCTAGCTGGTCTCTCATAATATAATAGCGACATTAGATCAAGCTGGTCTGTCATAATGTAATAGAGACAGTAGATCTAGCTGGTCTGTCATAATATAATAGAGACAGTAGATCTGGCTGGTCTGTCATAATATAATATCGACAGTAGATCTAGCTGGTTTGCCATAATATAATAGAGACAGTAGATCTAGCTGGTCTGTCATATTATAATAGAGACAGTAGATCTAGCTGGTCTGTCATAATATAATAGAGACAGTAGATCAAGCTGGTCTGTCATAATATAATAGAGACAGTAGATCTAGCTGGTCTGTCGTAATATATTAGAGACAGATCTAGCTGGTCTTTCATAATATAATAGAGACAGTATATCTAGCTGGTCTCTCATAATATAATAGAGACAGTAGATCTAGCTGGTCTGTCATATTATAATAGAGACAGTAGATCTAGCTGGTCTGTCATAATATAATAGAGACAGTAGATCAATCTGGTCTGTCATAATATAATAGAGACAGTAGATCTAGCTGGTCTGTCATATTATAATAGAGACAGTAGATCTTCATGGTCTGTCATAATATAAGAGAGACAGTAGTTCTAGCTGGTCTCTCATAATATAATAGCGACATTAGATCAAGCTGGTCTGTCATAATATAATAGAGACAGTATATCTAGCTGGTCTCTCATAATATAATAGAGACAGTAGATCTAGCTGGTCTGTCATATTATAATAGAGACAGTAGATCTAGCTGGTCTGTCATAATATAATAGAGACAGTAGATCAAGCTGGTCTGTCATAATATAATAGAGACAGCAGATCTAGCTGGTCTGTCATATAACAGAGATTGTAGATCTAGATGATCCGTAATAATATATTAGACACAGTAGATCTAGCTGGTCTGTCATATTATAATAGAGACAGTAGTTCTAGCTGGTCTCTCATAATATAATAGAGACATTAGATCTAGCTGGTCTGTCATAATATAATAGAGACAGAAGATCTAGCTGGTCTGTTATAACATGATAGAGACAGTAGATCTAGCTGGTCTGTCATAATATAATAGAGACAGTAGATCTAGCTGGTCTGTCATAATATAATAGAGACAGTAGATCAAGCTTGTCTGTCATAATATAATAGAGACAGTAGATCTAGCTGGTCTGTCATATAACAGAGAGAGTAGATCTAGCTGGTCTGTCATAATGTAATAGAGACAGCAGATCTGGCTGGTCTCTCATAATATAATAGAGACATTAGATCTAGCTGGTCTGTCATAATATAATAGAGACAGTAGATCTAGCTGGTCTGTTATAACATGATAGAGACAGTTGATATAGCTGGTCTGTCACAATATAATAGAGACAGTAGATTTAGCTGGTCTGTCATTATATAATAGAGGCAGTAGATCTAGCTGGTCTGTCATAATATAATAGAGACAGTAGATCTAGCTGGTCTGTCATAATATAATAGAGACAGTAGATCTGGCTGGTCTGTCATAATGTAATAGAGACAGTAGATCTAGCTGGTCTGTCATAATATAATAGAGACAGTAGATCTGGCTGGTCTGTCATAATATAATATCGACAGTAGATCTAGCTGGTTTGCCATAATATAATAGAGACAGTAGATCTAGCTGGTCTGTCATAATATAATATAGACAGTAGATCTAGCTGGTCTGTCATATTATAATAGAGACAGTAGATCTAGAAGGTCTGTCATAATATAATAGAGTCAGTAGATCTAGCTGGTCTGTCATAATATAATAGAGACAGTAGATCTAGCTGGTCTGTCATAATGTAATAGAGACAGCAGATCTGGCTGGTCTCTCATAATATAATAGAGACATTAGATCTAGCTGGTCTGTCATAATATAATAGAGACAGTAGATCTAGCTGGTCTGTTATAACATGATAGAGACAGTTGATATAGCTGGTCTGTCATAATATAATAGAGACAGTAGATTTAGCTGGTCTGTCATTATATAATAGAGGCAGTAGATCTAGCGGGTCTGTCATAATATAATAGAGACAGTAGATCTAGCTGGTCTGTCATAATATAATAGAGACAGTAGATCTGGCTGGTCTGTCATAATGTAATAGAGACAGTAGATCCAGCTGTTCTGTCATAATATAATAGAGACAGTAGATCTGGCTGGTCTGTCATAATATAATATCGACAGTAGATCTAGCTGGTTTGCCATAATATAATAGAGACAGTAGATCTAGCTGGTCTGTCATAATATAATAGAGACAGTAGATCTGGCTGGTCTGTCATAATATAATATCGACAGTAGATCTAGCTGGTTTGCCATAATATAATAGAGACAGTAGATCTAGCTGGTCTGTCATATTATAATAGAGACAGTAGATCTAGCTGGTCTGTCATAATATAATAGAGACAGTAGATCAAGCTGGTCTGTCATAATATAATAGAGACAGTAGATCTAGCTGGTCTGTCGTAATATATTAGAGACAGATCTAGCTGGTCTTTCATAATATAATAGAGACAGTATATCTAGCTGGTCTCTCATAATATAATAGAGACAGTAGATCTAGCTGGTCTGTCATATTATAATAGAGACAGTAGATCTAGCTGGTCTGTCATAATATAATAGAGACAGTAGATCAATCTGGTCTGTCATAATATAATAGAGACAGTAGATCTAGCTGGTCTGTCATATTATAATAGAGACAGTAGATCTTCATGGTCTGTCATAATATAAGAGAGACAGTAGTTCTAGCTGGTCTCTCATAATATAATAGCGACATTAGATCAAGCTGGTCTGTCATAATGTAATAGAGACAGTAGATCTAGCTGGTCTGTCATAATATAATAGAGACAGTAGATCTGGCTGGTCTGTCATAATATAATATCGACAGTAGATCTAGCTGGTTTGCCATAATATAATAGAGACAGTAGATCTAGCTGGTCTGTCATATTATAATAGAGACAGTAGATCTAGCTGGTCTGTCATAATATAATAGAGACAGTAGATCAAGCTGGTCTGTCATAATATAATAGAGACAGTAGATCTAGCTGGTCTGTCGTAATATATTAGAGACAGATCTAGCTGGTCTTTCATAATATAATAGAGACAGTATATCTAGCTGGTCTCTCATAATATAATAGAGACAGTAGATCTAGCTGGTCTGTCATATTATAATAGATACAGTAGATCTAGCTGGTCTGTCATAATATAATAGAGACAGTAGATCAATCTGGTCTGTCATAATATAATAGAGACAGTAGATCTAGCTGGTCTGTCATATTATAATAGAGACAGTAGATCTTCATGGTCTGTCATAATATAAGAGAGACAGTAGTTCTAGCTGGTCTCTCATAATATAATAGCGACATTAGATCAAGCTGGTCTGTCATAATATAATAGAGACAGTATATCTAGCTGGTCTCTCATAATATAATAGAGACAGTAGATCTAGCTGGTCTGTCATATTATAATAGAGACAGTAGATCTAGCTGGTCTGTCATAATATAATAGAGACAGTAGATCAAGCTGGTCTGTCATAATATAATAGAGACAGCAGATCTAGCTGGTCTGTCATATAACAGAGATTGTAGATCTAGATGATCCGTAATAATATATTAGACACAGTAGATCTAGCTGGTCTGTCATATTATAATAGAGACAGTAGTTCTAGCTGGTCTCTCACAATATAATAGAGACATTAGATCTAGCTGGTCTGTCATAATATAATAGAGACAGAAGATCTAGCTGGTCTGTTATAACATGATAGAGACAGTAGATCTAGCTGGTCTGTCATAATATAATAGAGACAGTAGATCTAGCTGGTCTGTCATAATATAATAGAGACAGTAGATCAAGCTTGTCTGTCATAATATAATAGAGACAGTAGATCTAGCTGGTCTGTCATATAACAGAGAGAGTAGATCTAGCTGGTCTGTCATAATGTAATAGAGACAGCAGATCTGGCTGGTCTCTCATAATATAATAGAGACATTAGATCTAGCTGGTCTGTCATAATATAATAGAGACAGTAGATCTAGCTGGTCTGTTATAACATGATAGAGACAGTTGATATAGCTGGTCTGTCACAATATAATAGAGACAGTAGATTTAGCTGGTCTGTCATTATATAATAGAGGCAGTAGATCTAGCTGGTCTGTCATAATATAATAGAGACAGTAGATCTAGCTGGTCTGTCATAATATAATAGAGACAGTAGATCTGGCTGGTCTGTCATAATGTAATAGAGACAGTAGATCTAGCTGGTCTGTCATAATATAATAGAGACAGTAGATCTGGCTGGTCTGTCATAATATAATATCGACAGTAGATCTAGCTGGTTTGCCATAATATAATAGAGACAGTAGATCTAGCTGGTCTGTCATAATATAATATAGACAGTAGATCTAGCTGGTCTGTCATGTTATAATAGAGACAGTAGATCTAGAAGGTCTGTCATAATATAATAGAGTCAGTAGATCTAGCTGGTCTGTCATAATATAATAGAGACAGTAGATCTAGCTGGTCTGTCATAATGTAATAGAGACAGCAGATCTGGCTGGTCTCTCATAATATAATAGAGACATTAGATCTAGCTGGTCTGTCATAATATAATAGAGACAGTAGATCTAGCTGGTCTGTTATAACATGATAGAGACAGTTGATATAGCTGGTCTGTCATAATATAATAGAGACAGTAGATTTAGCTGGTCTGTCATTATATAATAGAGGCAGTAGATCTAGCGGGTCTGTCATAATATAATAGAGACAGTAGATCTAGCTGGTCTGTCATAATATAATAGAGACAGTAGATCTGGCTGGTCTGTCATAATGTAATAGAGACAGTAGATCCAGCTGTTCTGTCATAATATAATAGAGACAGTAGATCTGGCTGGTCTGTCATAATATAATATCGACAGTAGATCTAGCTGGTTTGCCATAATATAATAGAGACAGTAGATCTAGCTGGTCTGTCATAATATAATAGAGACAGTAGATCTAGCTGGTCTGTCATAATATAATAGAGACAGTATATCTAGCTGGTCTCTCATAATATAATAGAGACAGTAGATCTAGCTGGTCTGTCATATTATAATAGAGACAGTAGATCTAGCTGGTCTGTCATAATATAATAGAGACAGTAGATCAAGCTGGTCTGTCATAATATAATAGAGACAGTAGATCTAGCTGGTCTGTCATAATATATTAGAGACAGATCTAGCTGGTCTGTCATAATATAATAGAGACAGTAGATCTGGCTGGTCTGTCATAATGTAATAGAGACAGTAGATCTAGCTGGTCTGTCATAATATAATAGAGACAGTAGATCTAGCTGGTCTGTCATAATGTAATAGAGACAGCAGATCTGGCTGGTCTCTCATAATATAATAGAGACATTAGATCTAGCTGGTCTGTCATAATATAATAGAGACAGTAGATCAAGCTGGTCTGTCATAATATAATAGAGACAGTAGATCTAGCTGGTCTGTCATAATATATTAGAGACAGATCTAGCTGGTCTCTCATAATATAATAGAGACAGTAGATCTAGCTGGTCTGTCATATTATAATAGAGACAGTAGATCTAGCTGGTCTGTCATAATATAATAGAGACAGTAGATCAAGCTGGTCTGTCATAATATAATAGAGACAGTAGATCTAGCTGGTCTGTCATAATATATTAGAGACAGATCTAGCTGGTCTGTCATAATATAATAGAGACAGTATATCTAGCTGGTCTCTCACAATATAATAGAGAGTAGATCTAGCTGGTCTGTCATATTATAATAGAGACAGTAGATCTAGCTGGTCTGTCATAATATAATAGAGACAGTAGATCAAGCTGGTCTGTCATAATATAATAGAGACAGTAGATCTAGCTGGTCTGTCATAATATATTAGAGACAGATCTAGCTGGTCTGTCATAGTATAATAGAAACAGTAGATCTAGCTGGTCTGTCATATTATAATAGAGACAGTAGATCTCAATGGTCTGTCATAATATAAGAGAGACAGTAGATCTAGCTGGTCTCTCATAATATAATAGAGACATTAGATCAAGCTGGTCTGTCATAATATAATAGAGACAGTAGATCAAGCTGGTCTGTCATAATATAATAGAGACAGTAGATCTAGCTGGTCTGTCATATAACAGAGACTGTAGATCTAGCTGGTCCGTCATAATATAATAGAGACAGTAGATCTAGCTGGTCTGTCATATTATAATAGAGACAGTAGTTCTAGCTGGTCTCTCATAATATAATAGAGACATTAGATCTAGCTGGTCTGTCATAATATAACAGAGACAGTAGATCTAGCTGGTCTGTTATAACATGATAGAGACAGTAGATCTAGCTGGTCTGTCATAATATAATAGAGACAGTAGATCTAGCTGGTCTGTCATAATATAATAGAGACAGTAGATCAAGCTTGTCTGTCATAATATAATAGAGACAGTAGATCTAGCTGGTCTGTCATATAACAGAGAGAGTAGATCTAGCTGGTCTGTGATAATGTAATAGAGACAGCAGATCTGGCTGGTCTCTCATAATATAATAGAGACATTAGATCTAGCTGGTCTGTCATAATATAATAGAGACAGTAGATCTAGCTGGTCTGTTATAACATGATAGAGACAGTTGATAAAGCTGGTCTGTCACAATATAATAGAGACAGTAGATCGGGATGGTCTGTCATTATATAATAGAGGCAGTAGATCTAGCTGGTCTGTCATAATATAATAGAGACAGTAGATCTAGCTGGTCTGTCATAATATAATAGAGACAGTAGATCTGGCTGGTCTGTCATAATGTAATAGAGACAGTAGATCTAGCTGGTCTGTCATAATATAATAGAGACAGTAGATCTGGCTGGTCTGTCATAATATAATATCGACAGTAGATCTAGCTGGTTTGCCATAATATAATAGAGACAGTAGATCTAGCTGGTCTGTCATATTATAATAGAGACAGTAGATCTAGCTGGTCTGTCATAATATAATAGAGACAGTAGATCAAGCTGGTCTGTCATAATATAATAGAGACAGTAGATCTAGCTGGTCTGTCGTAATATATTAGAGACAGATCTAGCTGGTCTTTCATAATATAATAGAGACAGTATATCTAGCTGGTCTCTCATAATATAATAGAGACAGTAGATCTAGCTGGTCTGTCATATTATAATAGAGACAGTAGATCTAGCTGGTCTGTCATAATATAATAGAGACAGTAGATCAATCTGGTCTGTCATAATATAATAGAGACAGTAGATCTAGCTGGTCTGTCATATTATAATAGAGACAGTAGATCTTCATGGTCTGTCATAATATAAGAGAGACAGTAGTTCTAGCTGGTCTCTCATAATATAATAGCGACATTAGATCAAGCTGGTCTGTCATAATATAATAGAGACAGTATATCTAGCTGGTCTCTCATAATATAATAGAGACAGTAGATCTAGCTGGTCTGTCATATTATAATAGAGACAGTAGATCTAGCTGGTCTGTCATAATATAATAGAGACAGTAGATCAAGCTGGTCTGTCATAATATAATAGAGACAGTAGATCTAGCTGGTCTGTCATAATATATTAGAGACAGATCTAGCTGGTCTTTCATAATATAATAGAGACAGTATATCTAGCTGGTCTCTCATAATATAATAGAGACAGTAGATCTAGCTGGTCTGTCATATTATAATAGAGACAGTAGATCTAGCTGGTCTGTCATAATATAATAGAGACAGTAGATCAATCTGGTCTGTCATAATATAATAGAGACAGTAGATCTAGCTGGTCTGTCATATTATAATAGAGACAGTAGATCTTCATGGTCTGTCATAATATAAGAGAGACAGTAGTTCTAGCTGGTCTCTCATAATATAATAGCGACATTAGATCAAGCTGGTCTGTCATAATATAATAGAGACAGTATATCTAGCTGGTCTCTCATAATATAATAGAGAGAGTAGATCTAGCTGGTCTGTCATATTATAATAGAGACAGTAGATCTAGCTGGTCTGTCATAATATAATAGAGACAGTAGATCAAGCTGGTCTGTCATAATATAATAGAGACAGTAGATCTAGCTGGTCTGTCATAATATATTAGAGAAAGATCTAGCTGGTCTGTCATAATATAATAGAGACAGTATATCTAGCTGGTCTCTCATAATATAATAGAGAGTAGATCTAGCTGGTCAGTCATATTATAATAGAGACAGTAGATCTAGCTGGTCTGTCATAATATAATAGAGACAGTAGATCAAGCTGGTCTCTCATAATATAATAGAGACAGTAGATCTAGCTGGTCTGTCATATTATAATAGAGACAGTAGATCTAGCTGGTCTGTCATAATATAATAGAGACAGTAGATCAAGCTGGTCTGTCATAATATAATAGAGACAGTAGATCTAGCTGGTCTGTCATAATATATTAGAGACAGATCTAGCTGGTCTGTCATAATATAATAGAGACAGTATATCTAGCTGGTCTCTCATAATATAATAGAGAGTAGATCTAGCTGGTCTGTCATAATATAATAGAGACAGTAGATCTAGCTGGTCTGTCATAATATATTAGAGACAGATCTAGCTGTTCTGTCATAATATAATAGAGACAGTAGATCTAGCTGGTCTGTCATATTATAATAGAGACAGTAGATCTCAATGGTCTGTCATAATATAAGAGAGACAGTAGATCTAGCTGGTCTCTCATAATATAATAGAGACATTAGATCAAGCTGGTCTGTCATAATATAATAGAGACAGTAGATCAAGCTGGTCTGTCATAATATAATAGAGACAGTAGATCTAGCTGGTCTGTCATATAACAGAGACTGTAGATCTAGCTGATCCGTCATAATATAATAGACACAGTAGATCTAGCTGGTCTGTCATATTATAATAGAGACAGTAGTTCTAGCTGGTCTCTCATAATATAATAGAGACATTAGATCTAGCTGGTCTGTCATAATATAACAGAGACAGTAGATCTAGCTGGTCTGTTATAACATGATAGAGACAGTAGATCTAGCTGGTCTGTCATAATATAATAGAGACAGTAGATCTAGCTGGTCTGTCATAATATAATAGAGACAGTAGATCAAGCTTGTCTGTCATAATATAATAGAGACAGTAGATCTAGCTGGTCTGTCATAATATAATAGAGACAGTAGATCTAGCTGGTCTGTCATAATGTAATAGAGACAGCAGATCTGGCTGGTCTCTCATAATATAATAGAGACATTAGATCTAGCTGGTCTGTCATAATATAATAGAGACAGTAGATCTAGCTGGTCTGTTATAACATGATAGAGACAGTTGATATAGCTGGTCTGTCACAATATAATAGAGACAGTAGATTTAGCTGGTCTGTCATTATATAATAGAGGCAGTAGATCTAGCTGGTCTGTCATAATATAATAGAGACAGTAGATCTAGCTGGTCTGTCATAATATAATAGAGACAGTAGATCTGGCTGGTCTGTCATAATGTAATAGAGACAGTAGATCTAGCTGGTCTGTCATAATATAGTAGAGACAGTAGATCTGGCTGGTCTGTCATAATATAATATCGACAGTAGATCTAGCTGGTTTGCCATAATATAATAGAGACAGTAGATCTAGCTGGTCTGTCATAATATAATATAGACAGTAGATCTAGCTGGTCTGTCATATTATAATAGAGACAGTAGATCTAGAAGGTCTGTCATAATATAATAGAGTCAGTAGATCTAGCTGGTCTGTCATAATATAATAGAGACAGTAGATCTAGCTGGTCTGTCATAATGTAATAGAGACAGCAGATCTGGCTGGTCTCTCATAATATAATAGAGACATTAGATCTAGCTGGTCTGTCATAATATAATAGAGACAGTAGATTTAGCTGGTCTGTCATTATATAATAGAGGCAGTAGATCTAGCGGGTCTGTCATAATATAATAGCGACAGTAGATCTAGCTGGTCTGTCATAATATAATAGAGACAGTAGATCTGGCTGGTCTGTCATAATGTAATAGAGACAGTAGATCTAGCTGTTCTGTCATAATATAATAGAGACAGTAGATCTGGCTGGTCTGTCATAATATAATATCGACAGTAGATCTAGCTGGTTTGCCATAATATAATAGAGACAGTAGATCTAGCTGGTCTGTCATAATGTAATATAGACAGTAGATCTAGCTGGTCTGTCATATTATAATAGAGACAGTAGATCTAGAAGGTCTGTCATAATATAATAGAGTCAGTAGATCTAGCTGGTCTGTCATAATATAATAGAGACAGTAGATCTAGCTGGTCTGTCATAATATAATAGAGACAGTATATCTAGCTGGTCTCTCATAATATAATAGAGACAGTAGATCTAGCTGGTCTGTCATATTATAATAGAGACAGTAGATCAAGCTGGTCTGTCATAATATAATAGAGACAGTAGATTTAGCTGGTCTGTCATAATATATTAGAGACAGATCTAGCTGGTCTGTCATAATATAATAGAGACAGTAGATCTAGCTGGTCTCTCATAATATAATAGAGACAGTAGATCTAGCTGGTCTGTCATATTATAATAGAGACAGTAGATCTAGCTGGTCTGTCATAATATAATAGAGACAGTAGATCAAGCTGGTCTGTCATAATATAATAGAGACAGTAGATCTAGCTGGTCTGTCATAATATATTAGAGACAGATCTAGCTGGTCTGTCATAATATAATAGAGACAGTAGATCTAGCTGGTCTGTCATATTATAATAGAGACAGTAGATCTCAATGGTCTGTCATAATATAAGAGAGACAGTAGATCTAGCTGGTCTCTCATAATATAATAGAGACATTAGATCAAGCTGGTCTGTCATAATATAATAGAGACAGTAGATCAAGCTGGTCTGTCATAATATAATAGAGACAGTAGATCTAGCTGGTCTGTCATATAACAGAGACTGTAGATCTAGCTGGTCCGTCATAATATAATAGAGACAGTAGATCTAGCTGGTCTGTCATATTATAATAGAGACAGTAGTTCTAGCTGGTCTCTCATGATATAATAGAGACATTAGATCTAGCTGGTCTGTCATAATATAACAGAGACAGTAGATCTAGCTGGTCTGTTATAACATGATAGAGACAGTAGATCTAGCTGGTCTGTCACAATATAATAGAGACAGAAGATTTAGCTGGTCTGTCATTATATAATAGAGGCAGTAGATCTAGCTGGTCTGTCATAATATAATAGAGACAGTAGATCTAGCTGGTCTGTCATAATATAATAGAGACAGTAGATCAAGCTTGTCTGTCATAATATAATAGAGACAGTAGATCTAGCTGGTCTGTCATATAACAGAGAGAGTAGATCTAGCTGGTCTGTCATAATATAATAGAGACAGCAGATCTGGCTGGTCTCTCATAATATAATAGAGACATTAGATCTAGCTGGTCTGTCATAATATAATAGAGACAGTAGATCTAGCTGGTTTGTTATAACATGATAGAGACAGTTGATATAGCTGGTCTGTCACAATATAATAGAGACAGTAGATTTAGCTGGTCTGTCATTATATAATAGAGGCAGTAGATCTAGCTGGTCTGTCATAATATAATAGAGACAGTAGATCTAGCTGGTCTGTCATAATATAATAGAGACAGTAGATCTGGCTGGTCTGTCATAATGTAATAGAGACAGTAGATCTAGCTGGTCTGTCATAATATAATAGAGACAGTAGATCTGGCTGGTCTGTCATAATATAATATCGACAGTAGATCTAGCTCGTCTGTCATATTATAATATCAACAGTAGATCTAGCTGGTTTGCCATTATATAATAGAAACAGTAGATCTAGCTGGTCTGTCATAATATAATATAGACAGTAGATCTAGCTGGTCTGTCATACTATAATAGAGACAGTAGATCTAGATGGTCTGTCATAATATAATAGAGTCAGTATATCTAGCTGGTCTGTCACAATATAATAGAGACCGTAGATCTAGCTGGTCTGTCTTAATATAATAGAGACAGTAGATCTAGCTGGTCTGTCAAAATATAATAGAGACAGTAGATCTAGCTGGTCTGTCATACTATAATAGAGACAGTAGATCTAGATGGTCTGTCATAATATAATAAAGTCAGTATATCTAGCTGGTCTGTCATAATATAATAGAGACAGATCTAGCTGGTCTGTCTTAATATAATAGAGACAGTAGATCTAGCTGGTCTGTCAAAATATAATAGAGACAGTAGATCAAGTTGGTCTGTCATAATATAATAGAGACAGTAGATCTAGCTGGTCTGTCATAATATAATAGAGACAGTATATCTAGCTGGTCTCTCATAATATAATAGAGACAGTAGATCTAGCTGGTCTGTCATATTATAATAGAGACAGTAGATCTAGCTGGTCTGTCATAATATAATAGAGACAGTAGATCAAGCTGGTCTGTCATAATATAATAGAGACAGTAGATCTAGCTGGTCTGTCATAATATATTAGAGACAGATCTAGCTGGTCTGTCATAATATAATAGAGACAGTAGATCTAGCTGGTCTCTCATAATATAATAGAGACAGTAGATCTAGCTGGTCTGTCATATTATAATAGAGACAGTATATCTAGCTGGTCTGTCATAATATAATAGAGACAGTAGATCAAGCTGGTCTGTCATAATATAATAGAGACAGTAGATCTAGCTGGTCTGTCATAATATATTAGAGACAGATCTAGCTGGTCTGTCATAATATAATAGAGACAGTAGATCTAGCTGGTCTGTCATATTATAATAGAGACAGTAGATCTCAATGGTCTGTCATAATATAAGAGAGACAGTAGATCTAGCTGGTCTCTCATAATATAATAGAGACATTAGATCAAGCTGGTCTGTCATAATATAATAGAGACAGTAGATCAAGCTGGTCTGTCATAATATAATAGAGACAGTAGATCTAGCTGGTGTGTCATATAACAGAGACAGTAGATCTAGCTGGTCTGTTATAACATGATAGAGACAGTTGATGTAGCTGGTCTCTCATGATATAATAGAGACATTAGATCTAGCTGGTCTGTCATAATATAACAGAGACAGTAGATCTAGCTGGTCTGTTATAACATGATAGAGACAGTTGATGTAGCTGGTCTGTCACAATATAATAGAGACAGAAGATTTAGCTGGTCTGTCATTATATAATAGAGGCAGTAGATCTAGCTGGTCTGTCATAATATAATAGAGACAGTAGATCTAGCTGGTCTGTCATAATATAATAGAGACAGTAGATCAAGCTTGTCTGTCATAATATAATAGAGACAGTAGATCTAGCTGGTCTGTCATATAACAGAGAGAGTAGATCTAGCTGGTCTGTCATAATATAATAGAGACAGCAGATCTGGCTTGTCTCTCATAATATAATAGAGACATTAGATCTAGCTGGTCTGTCATAATATAATAGAGACAGTAGATCTAGCTGGTCTGTTATAACATGATAGAGACATTTGTTATAGCTGGTCTGTCACAATATAATAGAGACAGTAGATTTAGCTGGTCTGTTATAACATGATAGAGACAGTTGATGTAGCTGGTCTCTCATGATATAATAGAGACATTAGATCTAGCTGGTCTGTCATAATATAACAGAGACAGTAGATCTAGCTGGTCTGTTATAACATGATAGAGACAGTTGATGTAGCTGGTCTCTCATGATATAATAGAGACATTAGATCTAGCTGGTCTGTCATAATATAACAGAGACAGTAGATCTAGCTGGTCTGTTATAACATGATAGAGACAGTTGATGTAGCTGGTCTGTCACAATATAATAGAGACAGAAGATTTAGCTGGTCTGTCATTATATAATAGAGGCAGTAGATCTAGCTGGTCTGTCATAATATAATAGAGACAGTAGATCTAGCTGGTCTGTCATAATATAATAGAGACAGTAGATCAAGCTTGTCTGTCATAATATAATAGAGACAGTAGATCTAGCTGGTCTGTCATATAACAGAGAGAGTAGATCTAGCTGGTCTGTCATAATATAATAGAGACAGCAGATCTGGCTGGTCTCTCATAATATAATAGAGACATTAGATCTAGCTGGTCTGTCATAATATAATAGAGACAGTAGATCTAGCTGGTCTGTTATAACATGATAGAGACATTTGATATAGCTGGTCTGTCACAATATAATAGAGACAGTAGATTTAGCTGGTCTGTCATTATATAATAGAGGCAGTAGATCTAGCTGGTCTGTCATAATATAATAGAGACAGTAGATCTAGCTGGTCTGTCATAATATAATAGAGACAGTAGATCTGGCTGGTCTCTCATAATATAATAGAGACAGTAGATCTAGCTGGTCTGTCATATTATAATAGAGACAGTAGATCTAGCTGGTCTGTCATAATATAATAGAGACAGTAGATCAAGCTGGTCTGTCATAATATAATAGAGACAGTAGATCTAGCTGGTCTGTCATAATATATTAGAGACAGATCTAGCTGGTCTGTCATAATATAATAGAGACAGTAGATCTAGCTGGTCTGTCATATTATAATAGAGACAGTAGATCTCAATGGTCTGTCATAATATAAGAGAGACAGTAGATCTAGCTGGTCTCTCATAATATAATAGAGACATTAGATCAAGCTGGTCTGTCATAATATAATAGAGACAGTAGATCAAGCTGGTCTGTCATAATATAATAGAGACAGTAGATCTAGCTGGTCTGTCATATAACAGAGACTGTAGATCTAGCTGGTCCGTCATAATATAATAGAGACAGTAGATCTAGCTGGTCTGTCATATTATAATAGAGACAGTAGTTCTAGCTGGTCTCTCATGATATAATAGAGACATTAGATCTAGCTGGTCTGTCATAATATAACAGAGACAGTAGATCTAGCTGGTCTGTTATAACATGATAGAGACAGTAGATCTAGCTGGTCTGTCACAATATAATAGAGACAGAAGATTTAGCTGGTCTGTCATTATAAAATAGAGGCAGTAGATCTAGCTGGTCTGTCATAATATAATAGAGACAGTAGATCTAGCTGGTCTGTCATAATATAATAGAGACAGTAGATCAAGCTTGTCTGTCATAATATAATAGAGACAGTAGATCTAGCTGGTCTGTCATATAACAGAGAGAGTAGATCTAGCTGGTCTGTCATAATATAATAGAGACAGCAGATCTGGCTGGTCTCTCATAATATAATAGAGACATTAGATCTAGCTGGTCTGTCATAATATAATAGAGACAGTAGATCTAGCTGGTTTGTTATAACATGATAGAGACAGTTGATATAGCTGGTCTGTCACAATATAATAGAGACAGTAGATTTAGCTGGTCTGTCATTATATAATAGAGGCAGTAGATCTAGCTGGTCTGTCATAATATAATAGAGACAGTAGATCTAGCTGGTCTGTCATAATATAATAGAGACAGTAGATCTGGCTGGTCTGTCATAATGTAATAGAGACAGTAGATCTAGCTGGTCTGTCATAATATAATAGAGACAGTAGATCTGGCTGGTCTGTCATAATATAATATCGACAGTAGATCTAGCTCGTCTGTCATATTATAATATCGACAGTAGATCTAGCTGGTTTGCCATTATATAATAGAAACAGTAGATCTAGCTGGTCTGTCATAATATAATATAGACAGTAGATCTAGCTGGTCTGTCATACTATAATAGAGACAGTAGATCTAGATGGTCTGTCATAATATAATAGAGTCAGTATATCTAGCTGGTCTGTCACAATATAATAGAGACCGTAGATCTAGCTGGTCTGTCTTAATATAATAGAGACAGTAGATCTAGCTGGTCTGTCAAAATATAATAGAGACAGTAGATCAAGTTGGTCTGTCATAATATAATAGAAACAGTAGATCTAGCTGGTCTGTCATAATATAATATAGACAGTAGATCTAGCTGGTCTGTCATACTATAATAGAGACAGTAGATCTAGATGGTCTGTCATAATATAATAAAGTCAGTATATCTAGCTGGTCTGTCATAATATAATAGAGACAGATCTAGCTGGTCTGTCTTAATATAATAGAGACAGTAGATCTAGCTGGTCTGTCAAAATATAATAGAGACAGTAGATCAAGTTGGTCTGTCATAATATAATAGAGACAGTAGATCTAGCTGGTCTGTCATAATATAATAGAGACAGTATATCTAGCTGGTCTCTCATAATATAATAGAGACAGTAGATCTAGCTGGTCTGTCATATTATAATAGAGACAGTAGATCTAGCTGGTCTGTCATAATATAATAGAGACAGTAGATCAAGCTGGTCTGTCATAATATAATAGAGACAGTAGATCTAGCTGGTCTGTCATAATATATTAGAGACAGATCTAGCTGGTCTGTCATAATATAATAGAGACAGTAGATCTAGCTGGTCTCTCATAATATAATAGAGACAGTAGATCTAGCTGGTCTGTCATATTATAATAGAGACAGTATATCTAGCTGGTCTGTCATAATATAATAGAGACAGTAGATCAAGCTGGTCTGTCATAATATAATAGAGACAGTAGATCTAGCTGGTCTGTCATAATATATTAGAGACAGATCTAGCTGGTCTGTCATAATATAATAGAGACAGTAGATCTAGCTGGTCTGTCATATTATAATAGAGACAGTAGATCTCAATGGTCTGTCATAATATAAGAGAGACAGTAGATCTAGCTGGTCTCTCATAATATAATAGAGACATTAGATCAAGCTGGTCTGTCATAATATAATAGAGACAGTAGATCAAGCTGGTCTGTCATAATATAATAGAGACAGTAGATCTAGCTGGTGTGTCATATAACAGAGACAGTAGATCTAGCTGGTCTGTTATAACATGATAGAGACAGTTGATGTAGCTGGTCTCTCATGATATAATAGAGACATTAGATCTAGCTGGTCTGTCATAATATAACAGAGACAGTAGATCTAGCTGGTCTGTTATAACATGATAGAGACAGTTGATGTAGCTGGTCTGTCACAATATAATAGAGACAGAAGATTTAGCTGGTCTGTCATTATATCATAGAGGCAGTAGATCTAGCTGGTCTGTCATAATATAATAGAGACAGTAGATCTAGCTGGTCTGTCATAATATAATAGAGACAGTAGATCAAGCTTGTCTGTCATAATATAATAGAGACAGTAGATCTAGCTGGTCTGTCATATAACAGAGAGAGTAGATCTAGCTGGTCTGTCATAATATAATAGAGACAGCAGATCTGGCTGGTCTCTCATAATATAATAGAGACATTAGATCTAGCTGGTCTGTCATAATATAATAGAGACAGTAGATCTAGCTGGTCTGTTATAACATGATAGAGACATTTGTTATAGCTGGTCTGTCACAATATAATAGAGACAGTAGATTTAGCTGGTCTGTTATAACATGATAGAGACAGTTGATGTAGCTGGTCTCTCATGATATAATAGAGAAATTAGATCTAGCTGGTCTGTCATAATATAACAGAGACAGTAGATCTAGCTGGTCTGTTATAACATGATAGAGACAGTTGATGTAGCTGGTCTCTCATGATATAATAGAGACATTAGATCTAGCTGGTCTGTCATAATATAACAGAGACAGTAGATCTAGCTGGTCTGTTATAACATGATAGAGACAGTTGATGTAGCTGGTCTGTCACAATATAATAGAGACAGAAGATTTAGCTGGTCTGTCATTATATAATAGAGGCAGTAGATCTAGCTGGTCTGTCATAATATAATAGAGACAGTAGATCTAGCTGGTCTGTCATAATATAATAGAGACAGTAGATCAAGCTTGTCTGTCATAATATAATAGAGACAGTAGATCTAGCTGGTCTGTCATATAACAGAGAGAGTAGATCTAGCTGGTCTGTCATAATATAATAGAGACAGCAGATCTGGCTGGTCTCTCATAATATAATAGAGACATTAGATCTAGCTGGTCTGTCATAATATAATAGAGACAGTAGATCTAGCTGGTCTGTTATAACATGATAGAGACATTTGATATAGCTGGTCTGTCACAATATAATAGAGACAGTAGATTTAGCTGGTCTGTCATTATATAATAGAGGCAGTAGATCTAGCTGGTCTGTCATAATATAATAGAGACAGTAGATCTAGCTGGTCTGTCATAATATAATAGAGACAGTAGATCTGGCTGGTCTGTCATAATGTAATAGAGACAGTAGATCTAGCTGGTCTGTCATAATATAATAGAGACAGTAGATCTGGCTGGTCTGTCATAATATAATATCGACAGTAGATCTAGCTCGTCTGTCATATTATAATATCGACAGTAGATCTAGCTGGTTTGCCATTATATAATAGAAACAGTAGATCTAGCTGGTCTGTTATAACATGATAGAGACATTTGATATAGCTGGTCTGTCACAATATAATAGAGACAGTAGATTTAGCTGGTCTGTTATAACATGATAGAGACAGTTGATGTAGCTGGTCTCTCATGATATAATAGAGACATTAGATCTAGCTGGTCTGTCATAATATAACAGAGACAGTAGATCTAGCTGGTCTGTTATAACATGATAGAGACAGTTGATGTAGCTGGTCTCTCATGATATAATAGAGACATTAGATCTAGCTGGTCTGTCATAATATAATATAGACAGTAGATCTAGCTGGTCTGTCATATTATAATAGAGACAGTAGATCTAGATGGTCTGTCATAATATAATAGAGTCAGTATATCTAGCTGGTCTGTCACAATATAATAGAGACCGTAGATCTAGCTGGTCTGTCATAATATAATAGAGACAGATCTAGCTGGTCTGTCTTAATATAATAGAGACAGTAGATCTAGCTGGTCTGTCAAAATATAATAGAGACAGTAGATCAAGTTGGTCTGTCATAATATAATAGAGACAGTAGATCTAGCTGGTCTGTCATAATATAATAGAGACAGTATATCTAGCTGGTCTCTCATAATATAATAGAGACAGTAGATCTAGCTGGTCTGTCATATTATAATAGAGACAGTAGATCTAGCTGGTCTGTCATAATATAATAGAGACAGTAGATCAAACTGGTCTGTCATAATATAATAGAGACAGTAGATCTAGCTGGTCTGTCATAATATATTAGAGACAGATCTAGCTGGTCTGTCATAATATAATAGAGACAGTAGATCTAGCTGGTCTCTCATAATATAATAGAGACAGTAGATCTAGCTGGTCTGTCATAATATAATAGAGACAGTAGATCAATCTGGTCTGTCATAATATAATAGAGACAGTAGATCTAGCTGGTATGTCATAATATATTAGAGACAGATCTAGCTGGTCTGTCATAATATAATAGAGACAGTAGATCTAGCTGGTCTGTCATATTATAATAGAGACAGTAGATCTCAATGGTCTGTCATAATATAAGAGAGACAGTAGATCTAGCTGGTCTCTCATGATATAATAGAGACATTAGATCTAGCTGGTCTGTCATAATATAACAGAGACAGTAGATCTAGCTGGTCTGTTATAACATGATAGAGACAGTTGATGTAGCTGGTCTGTCACAATATAATAGAGACAGAAGATTTAGCTGGTCTGTCATTATATAATAGAGGCAGTAGATCTAGCTGGTCTGTCATAATATAATAGAGACAGTAGATCTAGCTGGTCTGTCATAATATAATAGAGACAATAGATCAAGCTTGTCTGTCATAATATAATAGAGACAGTAGATCTAGCTGGTCTGTCATATAACAGAGAGAGTAGATCTAGCTGGTCTGTCATAATATAATAGAGACAGCAGATCTGGCTGGTCTCTCATAATATAATAGAGACATTAGATCTAGCTGGTCTGTAATAATATAATAGAGACAGTAGATCTAGCTGGTCTGTTATAACATGATAGAGACAGTTGATATAGCTAGTCTGTCACAATATAATAGAGACAGTAGATCTAGCTGGTCTGTCATAATATAATAGAGACAGTAGATCTAGATGGTCTGTCATAATATAATAGAGACAGTAGATCTGGCTGGTCTGTCATAATGTAATAGAGACAGTAGATCTAGCTGGTCTGTCATATTATAATAGAGACAGTAGATCTCAATGGTCTGTCATAATATAAGAGAGACAGTAGATCTAGCTGGTCTCTCATAATATAATAGAGACATTAGATCAAGCTGGTCTGTCATAATATAATAGAGGCAGTAGATCAAGCTGGTCTGTCATAATATAATAGAGACAGTAGATCTAGCTGGTCTGTCATATAACAGAGACTGTAGATCTAGCTGGTCCGTCATAATATAATAGAGACAGTAGATCTAGCTGGTCTGTCATATTATAATAGAGACAGTAGTTCTAGCTGGTCTCTCATAATATAACAGAGACAGTAGATCTAGCTGGTCTGTTATAACATGATAGAGACAGTTGATGTAGCTGGTCTGTCACAATATAATAGAGACAGAAGATCTAGCTCGTCTGTCATATTATAATATCGACAGTAGATCTAGCGGGTTTGCCATTATATAATAGAGACAGTATATCTAGCTGGTTGCTCATAATATAATAGAGACAGTAGATCTAGCTGGTCTGTCATATTATAATAGAGACAGTAGATCAAGCTGGTCTGTCATAATATAATAGAGACAGTAGATCTAGCTGGTCTGTCATAATATATTAGAGACAGATCTAGCTGGTCTGTCATAATATAATAGAGACAGTAGATCTAGCTGGTCTCTCATAATATAATAGAGACAGTAGATCTAGCTGGTCTGTCATATTATAATAGAGACAGTATATCTTGCTGGTCTGTCATAATATAATAGAGACAGTAGATCAAGCTGGTCTGTCATAATATAATAGAGACAGTAGATCTAGCTGGTCTGTCATAATATATTAGAGACAGATCTAGCTGGTCTGTCATAATATAATAGAGACAGTAGATCTAGCTGGTCTGTCATATTATAATAGAGACAGTAGATCTCAATGGTCTGTCATAATATAAGAGAGACAGTAGATCTAGCTGGTCTCTCATAATATAATAGAGACATTAGATCAAGCTGGTCTGTCATAATATAATAGAGACAGTAGATCAAGCTGGTCTGTCATAATATAATAGAGACAGTAGATCTAGCTGGTCTGTCATATAACAGAGACTGTAGATCTAGCTGGTCCGTCATAATATAATAGAGACAGTAGATCTAGCTGGTCTGTCATATTATAATAGAGACAGTAGATCTAGCTGGTCTGTCATATTATAATAGAGACAGTAGATCTCAATGGTCTGTCATAATATAATAGAGACAGTAGATCTAGCTGGTCTCTCATAATATAATAGAGACATTAGATCAAGCTGGTCTGTCATAATATAATAGAGGCAGTAGATCAAGCTGGTCTGTCATAATATAATAGAGACAGTAGATCTAGCTGGTCTGTCATATAACAGAGACTGTAGATCTAGCTGGTCCGTCATAATATAATAGAGACAGTAGATCTATCTGGTCTGTCATATTATAATAGAGACAGTAGTTCTAGCTGGTCTCTCATAATATAATAGAGACATTAGATCTAGCTGGTCTGTCATAATATAACAGAGACAGTAGATCTAGCTGGTCTGTTATAACATGATAGAGACAGTTGATGTAGCTGGTCTGTCACAATATAATAGAGACAGAAGATCTAGCTCGTCTGTCATATTATAATATCGACAGTAGATCTAGCTGGTTTGCCATTATATAATAGAGACAGTATATCTAGCTGGTTGCTCATAATATAATAGAGACAGTAGATCTAGCTGGTCTGTCATATTATAATAGAGACAGTAGATCAAGCTGGTCTGTCATAATATAATAGAGACAGTAGATCTAGCTGGTCTGTCATAATATATTAGAGACAGATCTAGCTGGTCTGTCATAATATAATAGAGACAGTAGATCTAGCTGGTCTCTCATAATATAATAGAGACAGTAGATCTAGCTGGTCTGTCATATTATAATAGAGACAGTATATCTTGCTGGTCTGTCATAATATAATAGAGACAGTAGATCAAGCTGGTCTGTCATAATATAATAGAGACAGTAGATCTAGCTGGTCTGTCATAATATATTAGAGACAGATCTAGCTGGTCTGTCATAATATAATAGAGACAGTAGATCTAGCTGGTCTGTCATATTATAATAGAGACAGTAGATCTCAATGGTCTGTCATAATATAAGAGAGACAGTAGATCTAGCTGGTCTCTCATAATATAATAGAGACATTAGATCAAGCTGGTCTGTCATAATATAATAGAGACAGTAGATCAAGCTGGTCTGTCATATTATAATAGAGACAGTAGTTCTAGCTGGTCTCTCATGATATAATAGAGACATTAGATCTAGCTGGTCTGTCATAATATAACAGAGACAGTAGATCTAGCTGGTCTGTTATAACATGATAGAGACAGTTGATGTAGCTGGTCTGTCACAATATAATAGAGACAGAAGATTTAGCTGGTCTGTCATTATATAATAGAGGCAGTAGATCTAGCTGGTCTGTCATAATATAATAGAGACAGTAGATCTAGCTGGTCTGTCATAATATAATAGAGACAGTAGATCAAGCTTGTCTGTCATAATATAATAGAGACAGTAGATCTAGCTGGTCTGTCATATAACAGAGAGAGTAGATCTAGCTGGTCTGTCATAATATAATAGAGACAGCAGATCTGGCTGGTCTCTCATAATATAATAGAGACATTAGATCTAGCTGGTCTGTCATAATATAATAGAGACAGTAGATCTAGCTGGTTTGTTATAACATGATAGAGACAGTTGATATAGCTGGTCTGTCACAATATAATAGAGACAGTAGATTTAGCTGGTCTGTCATTATATAATAGAGACAGTAGATCTGGCTGGTCTGTCATAATGTAATAGAGACAGTAGATCTAGCTGGTCTGTCATAATATAATAGAGACAGTAGATCTGGCTGGTCTGTCATAATATAATATAAACAGTAGATCTAGCTCGTCTGTCATATTATAATATCGACAGTAGATCTAGCTGGTTTGCCATTATATAATAGAAACAGTAGATCTAGCTGGTCTGTCATAATATAATATAGACAGTAGATCTAGCTGGTCTGTCATATTATAATAGAGACAGTAGATCTAGATGGTCTGTCATAATATAATAGAGTCAGTATATCTAGCTGGTCTGTCACAATATAATAGAGACCGTAGATCTAGCTGGTCTGTCATAATATAATAGAGACAGATCTAGCTGGTCTGTCTTAATATAATAGAGACAGTAGATCTAGCTGGTCTGTCAAAATATAATAGAGACAGTAGATCAAGCTGGTCTGTCATAATATAATAGAGAGAGTATATCTAGCTGGTCTGTCATAATATAATAGAGACAGCAGATCTGCCTGGTCTCTCATAATATAATAGAGACAGTAGATCTAGATGGTCTGTCATAATATAATAGAGACAGTAGATCTGGCTGGTCTGTCATAATGTAATAGAGACAGTAGATCTAGCTGGTCTGTCATATTATAATAGAGACAGTAGATCTCAATGGTCTGTCATAATATAAGAGAGACAGTAGATCTAGCTGGTCTCTCATAATATAATAGAGACATTAGATCAAGCTGGTCTGTCATGATATAATAGAGACAGTAGATCAAGCTGGTCTGTCATAATATAATAGAGACAGTAGATCTAGCTGGTCTGTCATATAACAGAGACTGTAGATCTAGCTGGTCCGTCATAATATAATAGAGACAGTAGATCTAGCAGGTCTGCCATATTATAATAGAGACAGTAGTTCTAGCTGGTCTCTCATAATATAATAGAGACATTAGATCTAGCTGGTCTGTCATAATATAACAGAGACAGTAGATCTAGATGGTCTGTTATAACATGATAGAGACAGTTGATGTAGCTGGTCTGTCACAATATAATAGAGACAGAAGATTTAGCTGGTCTGTCATTATATAATAGAGGCAGTAGATCTAGCTGGTCTGTCATAATATAATAGAGACAGTAGATCTAGCTGGTCTGTCATAATATAATAGAGACAGTAGATCAAGCTTGTCTGTCATAATATAATAGAGACAGTAGATCTAGCTGGTCTGTCATATAACAGGGAGAGTAGATCTAGCTGGTCTGCCATAATATAATAGAGACAGCAGATCTGGCTGGTCTCTCATAATATAATAGAGACATTAGATCTAGCTGGTCTGTCATAATATAATAGAGACAGTAGATCTAGCTTGTCTGTTATAACATGATAGAGACAGTTGATATAGCTGGTCTGTCACAATATAATAGAGACAGTAGATTTAGCTGGTCTGTCATTATATAATAGAGGCAGTAGATCTAGCTGGTCTGTCATAATGTAATAGAGACAGTAGATCTAGCTGGTCTGTCATAATATAATAGAGACAGTAGATCTGGCTGGTCTGTCATAATGTAATAGAGACAGTAGATCTAGCTGGTCTGTCATAATATAATAGAGACAGTAGATCTGGCTGGTCTGTCATAATATAATATCGACAGTAGATCTAGCTTGTCTGTCATATTATAATATCGACAGTAGATCTAGCTGGTTTGCCATTATATAATAGAAACAGTAGATCTAGCTGGTCTGTCATAATATAATATAGACAGTAGATCTAGCTGGTCTGTCATATTATAATTGAGACAATAGATCTAGATGGTCTGTCATAATATAATAGAGTCAGTATATCTAGCTGGTCTGTCACAATATAATAGAGACCGTAGATCTAGCTGGTCTGTCATAATATAATAGAGACAGATCTAGCTGGTCTGTCTTAATATAATAGAGACAGTAGATCTAGCTGGTCTGTCAAAATATAATAGAGACAGTAGATCTAGCTGGTCTGTCATATAACAGAGTCTGTAGATCTAGCTGGTCAGTCATAATATAATAGAGACAGTAGATCTAGCTGGTCTGTCATATTATAATAGAGACAGTAGTTCTGGCTTGTCTCTCATAATATAATAGAGACATTATATCTAGCTGGTCAGTCATAATATAATAGAGACATTAGATCTAGCTGGTCTGTCATAATATAACAGAGACAGTAGATCTAGCTGGTCTTTTATAACATGATAGAGACAGTTGATGTAGCTGGTCTGTCACAATATAATAGAGACAGAAGATTTAGCTGGTCTGTCATTATATAATAGAGGCAGTAGATCTAGCTGGTCTGTCATAATATAATAGAGACAGTAGATCTACCTGGTCTGTCATAATATAATAGAGACAATAGATCAAGCTTGTCTGTCATAATATAATAGAGACAGTAGATCTAGCTGGTCTGTCATATAACAGAGAGAGTAGATCTAGCTGGTCTGTCATAATATAATAGAGACAGCAGATCTGGCTGGTCTCTCATAATATAATAGAGACATTAGATCTAGCTGGTCTGTCATAATATAACAGAAACAGTAGATCTAGCTGGTCTCTCATAATATAATAGAGACATTAGATCAAGCTGGTCTGTCATAATATAATAGAGACAGTAGATCAAGCTGGTCTGTCATAATATAATAGAGACAGTAGATCTAGCTGGTCTGTCATATAACAGAGACTGTAGAT
Source organism: Oncorhynchus clarkii lewisi (assembly GCF_045791955.1). Classification (NCBI taxonomy): domain Eukaryota; kingdom Metazoa; phylum Chordata; class Actinopteri; order Salmoniformes; family Salmonidae; genus Oncorhynchus; species Oncorhynchus clarkii. Next base: position 63,359,989 of record NC_092165.1, read on the forward strand.
CTAGCTGGTCCGTCATAATATAATAGAGACAGTAGATCTAGCTGGTCTGTCATATTATAATAGAGACAGTAGTTCTAGCTGGTCTCTCATAATATAATAGAGACATTAGATCTAGCTGGTCTGTCATAATGTAACAGAGACAGTAGATCTAGCTGGTCTGTTATAACATGATAGAGACAGTTGATGTAGCTGGTCTGTCACAATATAATAGAGACAGAAGATTTAGCTGGTCTGTCATAATATAATATAGACAGTAGATCTAGCTGGTCTGTCATATTATAATAGAGACAGTAGATCTAGATGGTCTGTCATAATACAATAGAGTCAGTATATCTAGCTGGTCTGTCACAATATAATAGAGACCGTAGATCTAGCTGGTCTGTCATAATATAATAGAGACAGATCTAGCTGGTCTGTCTTAATATAATAGAGACAGTAGATCTAGCTGGTCTGTCAAAATATAATAGAGACAGTAGATCAAGCTGGTCTGTCATAATATAATAGAGAGAGTATATCTAGCTGGTCTGTCATAATATAATAGAGACAGCAGATCTGGCTGGTCTCTCATAATATAATAGAGACAGTAGATCTAGATGGTCTGTCATAATATAATAGAGACAGTAGATCTGGCTGGTCTGTCATAATGTAATAGAGACAGTAGATCTAGCTGGTCTGTCATATTATAATAGAGACAGTAGATCTCAATGGTCTGTCATAATATAAGAGAGACAGTAGATCTAGCTGGTCTCTCATAATATAATAGAGACATTAGATCAATCTGGTCTGTCATGATATAATAGAGACAGTAGATCAAGCTGGTCTGTCATAATATAATAGAGACAGTAGATCTAGCTGGTCTGTCATATAACAGAGACTGTAGATCTAGCTGGTCCGTCATAATATAATAGAGACAGTAGATCTAGCAGGTCTGTCATATTATAATAGAGACAGTAGTTCTAGCTGGTCTCTCATAATATAATAGAGACATTAGATCTAGCTGGTCTGTCATAATATAACAGAGACAGTAGATCTAGATGGTCTGTTATAACATGATAGAGACAGTTGATGTAGCTGGTCTGTCACAATATAATAGAGACAGAAGATTTAGCTGGTCTGTCATTATATAATAGAGGCAGTAGATCTAGCTGGTCTGTCATAATATAATAGAGACAGTAGATCTAGCTGGTCTGTCATAATATAATAGAGACAGTAGATCAAGCTTGTCTGTCATAATATAATAGAGACAGTAGATCTAGCTGGTCTGTCATATAACAGGGAGAGTAGATCTAGCTGGTCTGCCATAATATAATAGAGACAGCAGATCTGGCTGGTCTCTCATAATATAATAGAGACATTAGATCTAGCTGGTCTGTCATAATATAATAGAGACAGTAGATCTAGCTGGTCTGTTATAACATGATAGAGACAGTTGATATAGCTGGTCTGTCACAATATAATAGAGACAGTAGATTTAGCTGGTCTGTCATTATATAATAGAGGCAGTAGATCTAGCTGGTCTGTCATAATGTAATAGAGACAGTAGATCTAGCTGGTCTGTCATAATATAATAGAGACAGTAGATCTGGCTGGTCTGTCATAATGTAATAGAGACAGTAGATCTAGCTGGTCTGTCATAATATAATAGAGACAGTAGATCTGGCTGGTCTGTCATAATATAATATCGACAGTAGATCTAGCTTGTCTGTCATATTATAATATCGACAGTAGATCTAGCTGGTTTGCCATTATATAATAGAAACAGTAGATCTAGCTGGTCTGTCATAATATAATATAGACAGTAGATCTAGCTGGTCTGTCATATTATAATTGAGACAATAGATCTAGATGGTCTGTCATAATATAATAGAGTCAGTATATCTAGCTGGTCTGTCACAATATAATAGAGACCGTAGATCTAGCTGGTCTGTCATAATATAATAGAGACAGATCTAGCTGGTCTGTCTTAATATAATAGAGACAGTAGATCTAGCTGGTCTGTCAAAATATAATAGAGACAGTAGATCTAGCTGGTCTGTCATATAACAGAGTCTGTAGATCTAGCTGGTCAGTCATAATATAATAGAGACAGTAGATCTAGCTGGTCTGTCATATTATAATAGAGACAGTAGTTCTGGCTTGTCTCTCATAATATAATAGAGACATTATATCTAGCTGGTCTGTCATAATATAATAGAGACATTAGATCTAGCTGGTCTGTCATAATATAACAGAGACAGTAGATCTAGCTGGTCTTTTATAACATGATAGAGACAGTTGATGTAGCTGGTCTGTCACAATATAATAGAGACAGAAGATTTAGCTGGTCTGTCATTATATAATAGAGGCAGTAGATCTAGCTGGTCTGTCATAATATAATAGAGACAGTAGATCTAGCTGGTCTGTCATAATATAATAGAGACAATAGATCAAGCTTGTCTGTCATAATATAATAGAGACAGTAGATCTAGCTGGTCTGTCATATAACAGAGAGAGTAGATCTAGCTGGTCTGTCATAATATAATAGAGACATTAGATCTAGCTGGTCTGTCATAATATAACAGAAACAGTAGATCTAGCTGGTCTCTCATAATATAATAGAGACATTAGATCAAGCTGGTCTGTCATAATATAATAGAGACAGTAGATCAAGCTGGTCTGTCATAATATAATAGAGACAGTAGATCTAGCTGGTCTGTCATATAACAGAGACTGTAGATCTAGCTGGTCCGTCATAATATAATAGAGACAGTAGATCTAGCTGGTCTGTCATATTATAATAGAGACAGTAGTTCTAGCTGGTCTCTCATAATATAATAGAGACATTAGATCTAGCTGGTCTGTCATAATGTAACAGAGACAGTAGATCTAGCTGGTCTGTTATAACATGATAGAGACAGTTGATGTAGCTGGTCTGTCACAATATAATAGAGACAGAAGATTTAGCTGGTCTGTCATTATATAATAGAGGCAGTAGATCTAGCTGGCCTGTCATAATATAATAGAGACAGCAGATCTAGCTGGTCTGTCATAATATAATAGAGACAGTAGATCAAGCTTGTCTGTCATAATATAATAGAGACAGTAGATCTAGCTGGTCTGTCATATAACAGAGAGAGTAGATCTAGCTGGTCTGTCATAATATAATAGAGACAGCAGATCTGGCTGGTCTCTCATAATATAATAGAGACATTAGATCTAGCTGGTCTGTCATAATATCATAGAGACAGTAGATCTAGCTGGTCTGTTATAACATGATAGAGAAAGTTGATATAGCTGGTCTGTCACAATATAATAGAGACAGTAGATTTAGCTGGTCTGTCATTATATAATAGAGGCACTAGATCTAGCTGGTCTTTCATAATATAATAGAGACAGTAGATCTAGCTGGTCTGTCATAATATAATAGAGACAGTAGATCTGGCTGGTCTGTCATAATGTAATAGAGACAGTAGATCTAGCTGGTCTGTCATAATATAATAGAGACAGTAGATCTGGCTGGTCTGTCATAATATAATATCGACAGTAGATCTAGCTCGTCTGTCATATTATAATATCGACAGTAGATCTAGCTGGTTTGCCATTATATAATAGAAACAGTAGATCTAGCTGGTCTGTCATAATATAATATAGACAGTAGATCTAGCTGGTCTGTCATATTATAATAGAGACAGTAGATCTAGATGGTCTGTCATAATATAATAGAGTCAGTATATCTAGCTGGTCTGTCAAAATAAAATAGAGACAGTAGATCAAGCTGGTCTGTCATAATATAATAGAGACAGTATATCTAGCTGGTCTGTCATAATATAACAGAGACAGTAGATCTAGCTCGTCTGTCATATTATAATATCGACAGTAGATCTAGCTGGTTTGCCATAATATAATAGAGACAGTAGATCTAGCTGGTCTGTCATAATATAATATAGACAGTAGATCTGGCTGGTCTCTCATAATATAATAGAGACAGTAGATCTAGCTGGTCTGTCATGATATAATAGAGACAGTAGATCTAGCAGGTCTGTCATATTATAATATAGACAGTAGATCTAGCTGGTCTGTCATATTATAATAGAGACAGTAGATCTAGCTGGTCTGTCATATTATAATAGAGACAGTAGATCTAGATGGTCTGTCATAATATAATAGAGACAGTATATCTAGCTGGTCTGTCATAATATAATAGAGACAGTAGATCTAGCTGGTCTGTCATATTATAATAGAGACAGTAGATCTAGATGGTCTGTCAAAATATAATAGAGACAGTAGATCTAGCTGGTCTCTCATAATATAATAGAGACAGTAGATCTAGCTGGTCTGTCATATTATAATATAGACAGTAGATCTAGCTGGTCCTTCATAATATAATAGAGACAGTAGATCTAGCTGGTCCGTCATAATATAATAGAGAAAGTAGGTCTAGCTGGTCTGCCATAATATAATAGAGATATTAGATCTAGCTGGTCTCTCATAATATAATAGAGACAGTAGATCTAGCTCGTCTGTCATATTATAATATCGACAGTAGATCTAGCTGGTTTGCCATAATATAATAGAGACAGTAGATCTAGCTGGTCTCTCATAATATAATAGAGACAGTAGATCTTGCTGGTCTGTCATGATATAATAGAGACAGTAGATCTAGCAGGTCTGTCATATTATAATATAGACAGTAGATCTGGCTGGTCTCTCATAATATAATAGAGACATTATATCTAGCTGGTCTGTCATAATATAATAGAGACATTAGATCTAGCTGGTCTGTCATAATATAACAGAGACAGTAGATCTAGCTGGTCTTTTATAACATGATAGAGACAGTTGATGTAGCTGGTCTGTCACAATATAATAGAGACAGAAGATTTAGCTGGTCTGTCATTATATAATAGAGGCAGTAGATCTAGCTGGTCTGTCATAATATAATAGAGACAGTAGATCTAGCTGGTCTGTCATAATATAATAGAGACAATAGATCAAGCTTGTCTGTCATAATATAATAGAGACAGTAGATCTAGCTGGTCTGTCATATAACAGAGAGAGTAGATCTAGCTGGTCTGTCATAATATAATAGAGACATTAGATCTAGCTGGTCTGTCATAATATAACAGAAACAGTAGATCTAGCTGGTCTCTCATAATATAATAGAGACATTAGATCAAGCTGGTCTGTCATAATATAATAGAGACAGTAGATCAAGCTGGTCTGTCATAATATAATAGAGACAGTAGATCTAGCTGGTCTGTCATATAACAGAGACTGTAGATCTAGCTGGTCCGTCATAATATAATAGAGACAGTAGATCTAGCTGGTCTGTCATATTATAATAGAGACAGTAGTTCTAGCTGGTCTCTCATAATATAATAGAGACATTAGATCTAGCTGGTCTGTCATAATGTAACAGAGACAGTAGATCTAGCTGGTCTGTTATAACATGATAGAGACAGTTGATGTAGCTGGTCTGTCACAATATAATAGAGACAGAAGATTTAGCTGGTCTGTCATTATATAATAGAGGCAGTAGATCTAGCTGGCCTGTCATAATATAATAGAGACAGCAGATCTAGCTGGTCTGTCATAATATAATAGAGACAGTAGATCAAGCTTGTCTGTCATAATATAATAGAGACAGTAGATCTAGCTGGTCTGTCATATAACAGAGAGAGTAGATCTAGCTGGTCTGTCATAATATAATAGAGACAGCAGATCTGGCTGGTCTCTCATAATATAATAGAGACATTAGATCTAGCTGGTCTGTCATAATATCATAGAGACAGTAGATCTAGCTGGTCTGTTATAACATGATAGAGAAAGTTGATATAGCTGGTCTGTCACAATATAATAGAGACAGTAGATTTAGCTGGTCTGTCATTATATAATAGAGGCACTAGATCTAGCTGGTCTTTCATAATATAATAGAGACAGTAGATCTAGCTGGTCTGTCATAATATAATAGAGACAGTAGATCTGGCTGGTCTGTCATAATGTAATAGAGACAGTAGATCTAGCTGGTCTGTCATAATATAATAGAGACAGTAGATCTGGCTGGTCTGTCATAATATAATATCGACAGTAGATCTAGCTCGTCTGTCATATTATAATATCGACAGTAGATCTAGCTGGTTTGCCATTATATAATAGAAACAGTAGATCTAGCTGGTCTGTCATAATATAATATAGACAGTAGATCTAGCTGGTCTGTCATATTATAATAGAGACAGTAGATCTAGATGGTCTGTCATAATATAATAGAGTCAGTATATCTAGCTGGTCTGTCAAAATAAAATAGAGACAGTAGATCAAGCTGGTCTGTCATAATATAATAGAGACAGTATATCTAGCTGGTCTGTCATAATATAACAGAGACAGTAGATCTAGCTCGTCTGTCATATTATAATATCGACAGTAGATCTAGCTGGTTTGCCATAATATAATAGAGACAGTAGATCTAGCTGGTCTGTCATAATATAATATAGACAGTAGATCTGGCTGGTCTCTCATAATATAATAGAGACAGTAGATCTTGCTGGTCTGTCATGATATAATAGAGACAGTAGATCTAGCAGGTCTGTCATATTATAATATAGACAGTAGATCTAGCTGGTCTGTCATATTATAATAGAGACAGTAGATCTAGCTGGTCTGTCATATTATAATAGAGACAGTAGATCTAGATGGTCTGTCATAATATAATAGAGACAGTATATCTAGCTGGTCTGTCATAATATAATAGAGACAGTAGATCTAGCTGGTCTGTCATATTATAATAGAGACAGTAGATCTAGATGGTCTGTCAAAATATAATAGAGACAGTAGATCTAGCTGGTCTCTCATAATATAATAGAGACAGTAGATCTAGCTGGTCTGTCATATTATAATATAGACAGTAGATCTAGCTGGTCCTTCATAATATAATAGAGACAGTAGATCTAGCTGGTCCGTCATAATATAATAGAGAAAGTAGGTCTAGCTGGTCTGCCATAATATAATAGAGATATTAGATCTAGCTGGTCTCTCATAATATAATAGAGACAGTAGATCTAGCTCGTCTGTCATATTATAATATCGACAGTAGATCTAGCTGGTTTGCCATAATATAATAGAGACAGTAGATCTAGCTGGTCTCTCATAATATAATAGAGACAGTAGATCTTGCTGGTCTGTCATGATATAATAGAGACAGTAGATCTAGCAGGTCTGTCATATTATAATATAGACAGTAGATCTGGCTGGTCTCTCATAATATAATAGAGACAGTAGATCTAGCTGGTCTGTCATATTCTAATATAGACAGTAGATCCAGCTGGTCCTTCATAATATAATAGAGACAGTAGATCTAGCTGGTCCGTCATAATATAATAGAGAAAGTAGGTCTAGCTGGTCTGCCATAATATAATAGAGACAGTAGATCTAGCTGGTTCTTCATAATATAATAGAGACAGTAGATCTAGCTGGTCTGTCATATTATAATAGAGACAGTAGATCTAGCTGGTCTGTCATTATATAATAGAGACAGTAGATCTAGCTGGTCTGTCAAAATATAATAGAGACTGTAAATCTAGCTGGTCTGTCATAATATAATAGGGACAGTATATCTAGCTGGTCCGTCATAATATAATAGAGACAGTAGATCTAGCTGGTCTGCCATAATATAATAGAGACAGTACATCTAGCTGGTCTGTCATAATATAATAGAGACAGTATATCTAGCTGGTCTCTCATAATATAATAGAGACAGTAGATCTAGCTGGTCTGTCATATTATAATAGAGACAGTAGATCTAGCTGGTCTGTCATAAAAAATAGAGACAGTAGATCAAGCTGGTCTGTCATAATATAATAGAGACAGTAGATCTAGCTGGTCTGTCATAATATATTAGAGACAGATCTAGCTGGTCTGTCACAATATAATAGAGACAGTATATCTAGCTGGTCTCTCATAATATAATAGAGACAGTAGATCTAGCTGGTCTGTCATATTATAATAGAGACAGTAGATCTAGCTGGTATTTCATAATATAATAGAGACAGTAGATCAAGCTGGTCTGTCATAATATATTAGAGACAGTAGATCTAGCTGGTCTGTCATGATATATTAGAGACAGATCTAGCTGGTCTGTCATAATATAATAGAGACAGTAGATCTAGCTGGTCTGTCATATTATAATAGAGACAGTAGATCTCAATGGTCTGTCATAATATAATAGAGACAGTAGATCTAGCTGGTCTCTCATAATATAATAGAGACATTAGATCTGGCTGGTCTCTCATAATATAATAGAGACATTATATCTAGCTGGTCTCTCATAATATAATAGAGACATTAGATCTAGCTGGTCTGTCATAATATAACAGAGACAGTAGATCTAGCTGGTCTGTTATAACATGATAGAGACAGTTGATGTAGCTGGTCTGTCACAATATAATAGAGACAGAAGATTTAGCTGGTCTGTCATTATATAATAGAGGCAGTAGATCTAGCTGGTCTGTCATAATATAATAGAGACAGTAGATCTAGCTGGTCCGTCATTATATAATATAGACAGTAGATCTAGCTGGTCTGCCATAATATAATAGAGACAGTAGATCTAGCTGGTCTGTCATATTATAATAGAGACAGTAGATCTAGCTGGTCCTTCATAATATAATAGAGACAGTAGATCTAGCTGGTCTGTCATAATATAATAGGGACATTAGATCTAGCTGGTCTGTCTTAATATAACAGAGACATTAGATCTACCTGGTCTGTCATAAGATAATAGAGACAGTAGATCTAGCTGGTCTGTCATAATATAATATAGACAGTAGATCAAGCTGGTCTGTCATAATATAATAGAGACAGTAGATCTAGCTGGTCTGTCATATTATAATATAGACAGTAGATCTAGCTGGTCCTTCATAATATAATAGAGACAGTAGATCTAGCTGGTCCTTCATAATATAATAGAGACAGTAGATCTAGCTGGTCTGTCATATTATAATAGAGACAGTAGATCTAGCTGGTCTGTCATTATATAATAGAGACAGTAGATCTAGCTGGTCTTGCATAATATAATAGAGACAGTAAATCTAGCTGGTCTGTCATAATATAATAGGGACATTAGAGTTAGCTGGTCTGTCATAACATAATAGAGACAGTAGATCACGCTGGTCTGTCATAATATAATAGAGACAGTAGATCCAGCTGGTCTGTCACAATATAATAGAGACAGTAGATCTAGCTGGTCCTTCATAATATAATAGAGACAGTAGATCTAGCTGGTCTGTCATAATATAATAGGGACATTAGATCTAGCTGGTCTGTCTTAATATAACAGAGACATTAGATCTACCTGGTCTGTCATAAGATAATAGAGACAGTAGATCTAGCTGGTCTGTCATAATATAATAGAGACAGTAGATCAAGCTGGTCTGTCATAATATAATGGAAACAGTAGATCTAGCTGGTCTGTCATATTATAATATAGACAATAGATCTAGCTGGTCCTTCATAATATAATAGAGACAGTAGATCTAGCTGGTCCTTCATAATATAATAGAGACAGTAGATCTAGCTGGTCTGTCATATTATAATAGAGACAGTAGATCTAGCTGGTCCTTCATAATATAATAGAGACAATAGATCTAGCTGGTCCTTCATAATATAATAGAGACAGTAGATCTAGCTGGTCTGTCATAATATAATAGGGACATTAGAGTTAGCTGGTCTGTCATAACATAATAGAGACAGTAGATCAAGCTGGTCTCTCATAATATAATAGAGACAGTAGATCTACCTGGTCTGTCATAAGATAATAGAGACAGTAGATCTAGCTGGTCTGTCATTATATAATAGAGACAGTAGATCTGGCTGGTCTCTCATAATATAATAGAGACAGTAGATCTAGCTGGTCCATCATATTATAATAGAGACAGTAGATCTCGATGGTCTCTCATAATATAATAGAGACAGTAGATCTACCTGGTCTGTCATAAGATAATAGAGACAGTAGATCTAGCTGGTCTGTCATTATATAATAGAGACAGTAGATCTAGCTGGTCTGTCATAATATAATAGGGACATTAGATCTAGCTGGTCTGTCATAATATAATAGAGACAGTAGATCTAGCAGGTCTGTCATAATATAATAGAGACAGTAGATCTAGCTGGTCCGTCATAATATAATAGAGACAGTAGATATAGCTGGTCTGTTATAACATTTTAGAGACAGTTGATGTAGCTGGTCTGTCACAATATAATAGAGACAGAAGATTTAGCTGGTCTGTCATTATATAATAGAGGCAGTAGATCTAGCTGGTCTGTCATAATATAATAGAGACAGTAGATCTAGCTGGTCCGTCATAATATAATATAGACAGTAGATCTAGCTGGTCTGCCATAATATAATAGAGACAGTAGATCTACCTGGTCTGTCATAAGATAATAGAGACAGTAGATCTAGCTGGTCTGTCATTATATAATAGAGACAGTAGATCTAGCTGGTCTGTCATAATATAATAGAGACAGTAGATCTAGCTGGTCTGTCATAATATAATAGAGACAGTAGATCTAGCTGGTCTGTCATAATATAATAGGGACATTAGATCTAGCTGGTCTGTCTTAATATAACAGAGACATTAGATCTACCTGGTCTGTCATAAGATAATAGAGACAGTAGATCTAGCTGGTGTGTCATAATATAATAGAGACAGTAGATCAAGCTGGTCTGTCATAATATAATAGAGACAGTAGATCTGGCTGGTCTGTCATAATATAATATCGACAGTAGATCTAGCTCGTCTGTCATATTATAATATCGACAGTAGATCTAGCTGGTTTGCCATTATATAATAGAAACAGTAGATCTAGCTGGTCTGTCATAATATAATATAGACAGTAGATCTAGCTGGTCTGTCATATTATAATAGAGACAGTAGATCTAGATGGTCTGTCATAATATAATAGAGTCAGTATATCTAGCTGGTCTGTCACAATATAATAGAGACCGTAGATCTAGCTGGTCTTGCATAATATAATAGAGACAGTAAATCTAGCTGGTCTGTCATAATATAATAGGGACATTAGAGTTAGCTGGTCTGTCATAACATAATAGAGACAGTAGATCAAGCTGGTCTGTCATAATATAATAGAGACAGTAGATCTAGCTGGTCTGTCACAATATAATAGAGACAGTAGATCTAGCTGGTCCTTCATAATATAATAGAGACAGTAGATCTAGCTGGTCTGTCATAATATAATAGGGACATTAGATCAAGCTGGTCTGTCTTAATATAACAGAGACATTAGATCTACCTGGTCTGTCATAATATAATAGAGACAGTAAATCTAGCTGGTCTGTCATAATATAATAGGGACATTAGAGTTAGCTGGTCTGTCATAACATAATAGAGACAGTAGATCAAGCTGGTCTGTCATAATATAATAGAGACAGTAGATCTAGCTGGTCTGTCACAATATAATAGAGACAGTAGATCTAGCTGGTCTTGCATAATATAATAGAGACAGTAAATCTAGCTGGTCTGTCATAATATAATAGGGACATTAGAGTTAGCTGGTCTGTCATAACATAATAGAGACAGTAGATCAAGCTGGTCTGTCATAATATAATAGAGACAGTAGATCTAGCTGGTCTGTCACAATATAATAGAGACAGTAGATCTAGCTGGTCCTTCATAATATAATAGAGACAGTAGATCTAGCTGGTCTGTCATAATATAATAGGGACATTAGATCAAGCTGGTCTGTCTTAATATAACAGAGACATTAGATCTAGCTGGTCTGTCATAATATAATAGAGACAGTAGATCTAGCTCGTCTGTCATATTATAATAGAGACAGTAGATCTAGCTGGTCCTTCATAATATAATAGAGACAGTAGATCTAGCTGGTCCTTCATAATATAATAGAGACAGTAGATCTAGCTGGTCTGTCATAATATAATAGGGACATTAGAGTTAGCTGGTCTGTCATAACATAATAGAGACAGTAGATCAAGCTGGTCTGTCATAATATAATAGAGACAGTAGATCTAGCTGGTCTGTCACAATATAATAGAGACAGTAGATCTAGCTGGTCCGTCATAATATAATAGAGACAGTAGATCTGGCTGGTCTCTCATAATATAATAGAGACAGTAGATCTAGCTGGTCTGTCATAAGATAATAGAGACAGTAGATCTAGCTGGTCTGTCATTATATAATAGAGACAGTAGATCTAGCTGGTCTGTCATAATATAATAGAGACAGTAGATCTAGCTGGTCTGTCATAATATAATAGGGACATTAGATCTAGCTGGTCTGTCATAATATAATAGAGACAGTAGATCTAGCAGGTCTGTCATAATATAATAGAGACAGTAGATCTAGCTGGTCCGTCATAATATAATAGAGACAGTAGATATAGCTGGTCTGTTATAACATTTTAGAGACAGTTGATGTAGCTGGTCTGTCACAATATAATAGAGACAGAAGATTAAGCTGGTCTGTCATTATATAATAGAGGCAGTAGATCTAGCTGGTCTGTCATAATATAATAGAGACAGTAGATCTAGCTGGTCCGTCATAATATAATATAGACAGTAGATCTAGCTGGTCTGCCATAATATAATAGAGACAGTAGATCTAGCTGGTCTGTCATATTATAATAGAGACAGTAGATCTAGCTGGTCCTTCATAATATAATAGAGACAGTAGATCTAGCTGGTCTGTCATAATATAATAGGGACATTAGATCTAGCTGGTCTGTCTTAATATAACAGAGACATTAGATCTACCTGGTCTGTCATGAGATAATAGAGACAGTAGATCTAGCTGGTCTGTCATAATATAATAGAGACAGTAGATCAAGCTGGTCTGTCATAATATAATAGAGACAGTAGATCTGGCTGGTCTGTCATAATATAATATCGACAGTAGATCTAGCTCGTCTGTCATATTATAATATCGACAGTAGATCTAGCTGGTTTGCCATTATATAATAGAAACAGTAGATCTAGCTGGTCTGTCATAATATAATATAGACATTAGATCTAGCTGGTCTGTCATATTATAATAGAGACAGTAGATCTAGATGGTCTGTCATAATATAATAGAGTCAGTATATCTAGCTGGTCTGTCACAATATAATAGAGACCGTAGATCTAGCTGGTCTGTCATAATATAATAGAGACAGATCTAGCTGGTCTGTCTTAATATAATAGAGACAGTAGATCTAGCAGGTCTGTCATAATATAATAGAGACAGTAGATCTAGCTGGTCCGTCATAATATAATAGAGACAGTAGATATAGCTGGTCTGTTATAACATTTTAGAGACAGTTGATGTAGCTGGTCTGTCACAATATAATAGAGACAGAAGATTAAGCTGGTCTGTCATTATATAATAGAGGCAGTAGATCTAGCTGGTCTGTCATAATATAATAGAGACAGTAGATCTAGCTGGTCCGTCATAATATAATATAGACAGTAGATCTAGCTGGTCTGCCATAATATAATAGAGACAGTAGATCTAGCTGGTCTGTCATATTATAATAGAGACAGTAGATCTAGCTGGTCCTTCATAATATAATAGAGACAGTAGATCTAGCTGGTCTGTCATAATATAATAGGGACATTAGATCTAGCTGGTCTGTCTTAATATAACAGAGACATTAGATCTACCTGGTCTGTCATGAGATAATAGAGACAGTAGATCTAGCTGGTCTGTCATAATATAATAGAGACAGTAGATCAAGCTGGTCTGTCATAATATAATAGAGACAGTAGATCTGGCTGGTCTGTCATAATATAATATAGACAGTAGATCTAGCTCGTCTGTCATATTATAATATCGACAGTAGATCTAGCTGGTTTGCCATTATATAATAGAAACAGTAGATCTAGCTGGTCTGTCATAATATAATATAGACATTAGATCTAGCTGGTCTGTCATATTATAATAGAGACAGTAGATCTAGATGGTCTGTCATAATATAATAGAGTCAGTATATCTAGCTGGTCTGTCACAATATAATAGAGACCGTAGATCTAGCTGGTCTGTCATAATATAATAGAGACAGATCTAGCTGGTCTGTCTTAATATAATAGAGACAGTAGATCTAGCTGGTCTGTCAAAATAAAATAGAGACAGTAGATCAAGCTGGTCTGTCATAATATAATAGAGACAGTATATCTAGCTGGTCTGTCATAATATAACAGAGACAGTAGATCTAGCTTGTCCGTCATAATATAATAGAGACAGTAGATCAAGCTGGTCTGTCATAATATAATAGAGACAGTAGATCTAGCTGGTCTGTCATATTATAATAGAGAAAGTAGATCTAGCTGGTATGTCATAATATAATAGAGACAGTAGATCAAGCTGGTCTGTCATAATATATTAGAGACAGTAGATCTAGCTGGTCTGTCATGATATATTAGAGACAGATCTAGCTGGTCTGTCATAATATAATAGAGACAGTAGATCTAGCTGGTCTGTCATATTATAATAGAGACAGTAGATCTCAATGGTCTGTCATAATATAATAGAGACAGTAGATCTAGCTGGTCTCTCATAATATAATAGAGACATTAGATCTGGCTGGTCTCTCATAATATAATAGAGACATTATATCTAGCTGGTCTCTCATAATATAATAGAGACATTAGATCTAGCTGGTCTGTCATAATATAATAGAGACAGTAGATCTAGCTGGTCTGTCATATTATAATAGAGACAGTAGATCTAGCTGGTATGTCATAATATAATAGAGACAGTAGATCAAGCTGGTATGTCATAATATATTAGAGACATTAGATCTAGCTGGTCTGTTATAACATGATAGAGACAGTTGATGTAGCTGGTCTGTCACAATATAATAGAGACAGAAGATTTAGCTGGTCTGTCATTATATAATAGAGGCAGTAGATCTAGCTGGTCTGTCATAATATAATAGAGACAGTAGATCTAGCTGGTCCGTCATAATATAATAGAGACAGTAGATCTAGCTGGTCTGTCATATTATAATAGAGACAGTAGATCTGGCTGGACTCTCATAATATAATAGAGACATTATATCTAGCTGGTCTCTCATAATATAATAGAGACATTAGATCTAGCTGGTCTGTCATAATATTATAGAGACAGTAGATATAGCTGGTCTGTTATAACATTATAGAGACAGTTGATGTAGCTGGTCTGTCACAATATAATAGAGACAGAATATTTAGCTGGTCTGTCATTATATAATAGAGGCAGTAGATCTAGCTGGTCTGTCATAATATAATAGAGACAGTAGATCTAGCTGGTCCGTCATAATATAATATAGACAGTAGATCTAGCTGGTCTGCCATAATATAATAGAGACAGTAGATCTAGCTGGTCTGTCATATTATAATAGAGACAGTAGATCTAGCTGGTCCTTCATAATATAATAGAGACAGTAGATCTAGCTGGTCTGTCATAATATAATAGGGACATTAGATCTAGCTGGTCTGTCTTAATATAACAGAGACATTAGATCTACCTGGTCTGTCATAAGATAATAGAGACAGTAGATCTAGCTGGTCTGTCATAATATAATAGAGACAGTAGATCAAGCTGGTCTGTCATAATATAATAGAGACAGTAGATCTAGCTGGTCTGTCATATTATAATATAGACAGTAGATCTAGCTGGTCCTTCATAATATAATAGAGACAGTAGATCTAGCTGGTCCTTCATAATATAATAGAGACAGTAGATCTAGCTGGTCTGTCATATTATAATAGAGACAGTAGATCTAGCTGGTCTGTCATTATATAATAGAGACAGTAGATCTAGCTGGTCTTGCATAATATAATAGAGACAGTAAATCTAGCTGGTCTGTCATAATATAATAGGGACATTAGAGTTAGCTGGTCTGTCATAACATAATAGAGACAGTAGATCAAGCTGGTCTGTCATAATATAATAGAGACAGTAGATCTAGCTGGTCTGTCACAATATAATAGAGACAGTAGATCTAGCTGGTCCTTCATAATATAATAGAGACAGTAGATCTAGCTGGTCTGTCATAATATAATAGGGACATTAGATCTAGCTGGTCTGTCTTAATATAACAGAGACATTAGATCTACCTGGTCTGTCATAAGATAATAGAGACAGTAGATCTAGCTGGTCTGTCATAATATAATAGAGACAGTAGATCAAGCTGGTCTGTCATAATATAATAGAGACATTAGATCTAGCTGGTCTGTCTTAATATAACAGAGACATTAGATCTACCTGGTCTGTCATAAGATAATAGAGACAGTAGATCTAGCTGGTCTGTCATAATATAATAGAGACAGTAGATCTAGCTGGTCTGTCATAATATAATAGAGACAGTAGATCTAGCTGGTCTGTCATATTATAATATAGACAGTAGATCTAGCTGGTCCTTCATAATATAATAGAGACAGTAGATCTAGCTGGTCCTTCATAATATAATAGAGACAGTAGATCTAGCTGGTCTGTCAAATTATAATAGAGACAGTAGATCTAGCTGGTCCTTCATAATATAATAGAGACAGTAGATCTAGCTGGTCCTTCATAATATAATAGAGACAGTAGATCTAGCTGGTCTGTCATAATATAATAGGGACATTAGAGTTAGCTGGTCTGTCATAACATAATAGAGACAGTAGATCAAGCTGGTCTGTCATAATATAATAGAGACAGTAGATCTAGCTGGTCTGTCACAATATAATAGAGACAGTAGATCTAGCTGGTCCGTCATAATATAATAGAGACAGTAGATCTGGCTGGTCTCTCATAATATAATAGAGACAGTAGATCTAGCTGGTCCATCATATTATAATAGAGACAGTAGATCTCGATGGTCTCTCATAATATAATAGAGACAGTAGATCTACCTGGTCTGTCATAAGATAATAGAGACAGTAGATCTAGCTGGTCTGTCATTATATAATAGAGACAGTAGATCTAGCTGGTCTGTCATAATATAATAGAGACAGTAGATCTAGCTGGTCTGTCATAATATAATAGGGACATTAGATCTAGCTGGTCTGTCATAATATAATATAGACAGTAGATCTAGCTGGTCTGTCATATTATAATAGAGACAGTAGATCTAGATGGTCTGTCATAATATAATAGAGTCAGTATATCTAGCTGGTCTGTCACAATATAATAGAGACCGTAGATCTAGCTGGTCTGTCATAATATAACAGAGACAGATCTAGCTGGTCTGTCTTAATATAATAGAGACAGTAGATCTAGCTGGTCTGTCAAAATAAAATAGAGACAGTAGATCAAGCTGGTCTGTCATAATATAATAGAGACAGTATATCTAGCTGGTCTGTCATAATATAACAGAGACAGTAGATCTAGCTTGTCCGTCATAATATAATAGAGACAGTAGATCAAGCTGGTCTGTCATAATATAATAGAGACAGTAGATCTAGCTGGTCTGTCATATTATAATAGAGACAGTAGATCTAGCTGGTATGTCATAATATAATAGAGACAGTAGATCAAGCTGGTCTGTCATAATATATTAGAGACAGTAGATCTAGCTGGTCTGTCATGATATATTAGAGACAGATCTAGCTGGTCTGTCATAATATAATAGAGACAGTAGATCTAGCTGGTCTGTCATATTATAATAGAGACAGTAGATCTCAATGGTCTCTCATAATATAATAGAGACAGTAGATCTACCTGGTCTGTCATAAGATAATAGAGACAGTAGATCTAGCTGGTCTGTCATTATATAATAGAGACAGTAGATCTAGCTGGTCTGTCATAATATAATAGAGACAGTAGATCTAGCTGGTCTGTCATAATATAATAGGGACATTAGATCTAGCTGGTCTGTCATAATATAATATAGACAGTAGATCTAGCTGGTCTGTCATATTATAATAGAGACAGTAGATCTAGATGGTCTGTCATAATATAATAGAGTCAGTATATCTAGCTGGTCTGTCACAATATAATAGAGACCGTAGATCTAGCTGGTCTGTCATAATATAACAGAGACAGATCTAGCTGGTCTGTCTTAATATAATAGAGACAGTAGATCTAGCTGGTCTGTCAAAATATAATAGAGACAGTATATCTAGCTGGTCTGTCATAATATAACAGAGACAGTAGATCTAGCTTGTCCGTCATAATATAATAGAGACAGTAGATCAAGCTGGTCTGTCATAATATAATAGAGACAGTAGATCTAGCTGGTCTGTCATATTATAATAGAGACAGTAGATCTAGCTGGTATGTCATAATATAATAGAGACAGTAGATCAAGCTGGTCTGTCATAATATATTAGAGACAGTAGATCTAGCTGGTCTGTCATGATATATTAGAGACAGATCTAGCTGGTCTGTCATAATATAATAGAGACAGTAGATCTAGCTGGTCTGTCATATTATAATAGAGACAGTAGATCTCAATGGTCTCTCATAATATAATAGAGACAGTAGATCTACCTGGTCTGTCATAAGATAATAGAGACAGTAGATCTAGCTGGTCTGTCATTATATAATAGAGACAGTAGATCTAGCTGGTCTGTCATAATATAATAGAGACAGTAGATCTAGCTGGTCTGTCATAATATAATAGGGACATTAGATCTAGCTGGTCTGTCATAATATAATATAGACAGTAGATCTAGCTGGTCTGTCATATTATAATAGAGACAGTAGATCTAGATGGTCTGTCATAATATAATAGAGTCAGTATATCTAGCTGGTCTGTCACAATATAATAGAGACCGTAGATCTAGCTGGTCTGTCATAATATAACAGAGACAGATCTAGCTGGTCTGTCTTAATATAATAGAGACAGTAGATCTAGCTGGTCTGTCAAAATAAAATAGAGACAGTAGATCAAGCTGGTCTGTCATAATATAATAGAGACAATATATCTAGCTGGTCTGTCATAATATAACAGAGACAGTAGATCTAGCTTGTCCGTCATAATATAATAGAGACAGTAGATCAAGCTGGTCTGTCATAATATAATAGAGACAGTAGATCTAGCTGTCTGTCATATTATAATAGAGACAGTAGATCTAGCTGGTATGTCATAATATAATAGAGACAGTAGATCAAGCTGGTCTGTCATAATATATTAGAGACAGTAGATCTAGCTGGTCTGTCATGATATATTAGAGACAGATCTAGCTGGTCTGTCATAATATAATAGAGACAGTAGATCTAGCTGGTCTGTCATATTATAATAGAGACAGTAGATCTCAATGGTCTGTCATAATATAATAGAGACAGTAGATCTAGCTGGTCTCTCATAATATAATAGAGACATTAGATCTGGCTGGTCTCTCATAATATAATAGAGACATTATATCTAGCTGGTCTCTCATAATATAATAGAGACATTAGATCTAGCTGGTCTGTCATTATATAACAGAGACAGTAGATCTAGCTGGTCTGTTATAACATGATAGAGACAGTTGATGTAGCTGGTCTGTCACAATATAATAGAGACAGAAGATTTAGCTGGTCTGTCATTATATAATAGAGGCAGTAGATCTAGCTGGTCTGTCATAATATAATAGAGACAGTAGATCTAGCTGGTCCGTCATAATATAATAGAGACAGTAGATCTAGCTGGTCTGTCATATTATAATAGAGACAGTAGATCTGGCTGGACTCTCATAATATAATAGAGACATTATATCTAGCTGGTCTCTCATAATATAATAGAGACATTAGATCTAGCTGGTCTGTCATAATATTATAGAGACAGTAGATATAGCTGGTCTGTTATAACATTATAGAGACAGTTGATGTAGCTGGTCTGTCACAATATAATAGAGACAGAAGATTTAGCTGGTCTGTCATTATATAATAGAGGCAGTAGATCTAGCTGGTCTGTCATAATATAATAGAGACAGTAGATCTAGCTGGTCCGTCATAATATAATATAGACAGTAGATCTAGCTGGTCTGCCATAATATAATAGAGACAGTAGATCTAGCTGGTCTGTCAAATTATAATAGAGACAGTAGATCTAGCTGGTCCTTCATAATATAATAGAGACAGTAGATCTAGCTGGTCCTTCATAATATAATAGAGACAGTAGATCTAGCTGGTCTGTCATAATATAATAGGGACATTAGAGTTAGCTGGTCTGTCATAACATAATAGAGACAGTAGATCAAGCTGGTCTGTCATAATATAATAGAGACAGTAGATCTAGCTGGTCTGTCATAATATAATAGAGACAGTAGATCTAGCTGGTCTGTCATATTATAATAGAGACAGTAGATCTAGCTGGTATGTCATAATATAATAGAGACAGTAGATCAAGCTGGTCTGTCATAATATATTAGAGACAGTAGATCTAGCTGGTCTGTCATGATATATTAGAGACAGATCTAGCTGGTCTGTCATAATATAATAGAGACAGTAGATCTAGCTGGTCTGTCATATTATAATAGAGACAGTAGATCTCAATGGTCTGTCATAATATAATAGAGACAGTAGATCTAGCTGGTCTCTCATAATATAATAGAGACATTAGATCTGGCTGGTCTCTCATAATATAATAGAGACATTATATCTAGCTGGTCTCTCATAATATAATAGAGACATTAGATCTAGCTGGTCTGTCATAATATAACAGAGACAGTAGATCTAGCTGGTCTGTTATAACATGATAGAGACAGTTGATGTAGCTGGTCTGTCACAATATAATAGAGACAGAAGATTTAGCTGGTCTGTCATTATATAATAGAGGCAGTAGATCTAGCTGGTCTGTCATAATATAATAGAGACAGTAGATCTAGCTGGTCCGTCATAATATAATAGAGACAGTAGATCTAGCTGGTCTGTCATATTATAATAGAGACAGTAGATCTGGCTGGACTCTCATAATATAATAGAGACATTATATCTAGCTGGTCTCTCATAATATAATAGAGACATTAGATCTAGCTGGTCTGTCATAATATTATAGAGACAGTAGATATAGCTGGTCTGTTATAACATTATAGAGACAGTTGATGTAGCTGGTCTGTCACAATATAATAGAGACAGAAGATTTAGCTGGTCTGTCATTATATAATAGAGGCAGTAGATCTAGCTGGTCTGTCATAATATAATAGAGACAGTAGATCTAGCTGGTCCGTCATAATATAATATAGACAGTAGATCTAGCTGGTCTGCCATAATATAATAGAGACAGTAGATCTAGCTGGTCTGTCAAATTATAATAGAGACAGTAGATCTAGCTGGTCCTTCATAATATAATAGAGACAGTAGATCTAGCTGGTCCTTCATAATATAATAGAGACAGTAGATCTAGCTGGTCTGTCATAATATAATAGGGACATTAGAGTTAGCTGGTCTGTCATAACATAATAGAGACAGTAGATCAAGCTGGTCTGTCATAATATAATAGAGACAGTAGATCTAGCTGGTCTGTCACAATATAATAGAGACAGTAGATCTAGCTGGTCCGTCATAATATAATAGAGACAGTAGATCTGGCTGGTCTCTCATAATATAATAGAGACAGTAGATCTAGCTGGTCCATCATTTTATAATAGAGACAGTAGATCTCGATGGTCTCTCATAATATAATAGAGACAGTAGATCTACCTGGTCTGTCATAAGATAATAGAGACAGTAGATCTAGCTGGTCTGTCATTATATAATAGAGACAGTAGATCTAGCTGGTCTGTCATAATATAATAGAGACAGTAGATCTAGCTGGTCTGTCATAATATAATAGGGACATTACATCTAGCTGGTCTGTCATAATATAATATAGACAGTAGATCTAGCTGGTCTGTCATATTATAATAGAGACAGTAGATCTAGATGGTCTGTCATAATATAATAGAGTCAGTATATCTAGCTGGTCTGTCACAATATAATAGAGACCGTAGATCTAGCTGGTCTGTCATAATATAACAGAGACAGATCTAGCTGGTCTGTCTTAATATAATAGAGACAGTAGATCTAGCTGGTCTGTCAAAATAAAATAGAGACAGTAGATCAAGCTGGTCTGTCATAATATAATAGAGACAGTATATCTAGCTGGTCTGTCATAATATAACAGAGACAGTAGATCTAGCTTGTCCGTCATAATATAATAGAGACAGTAGATCAAGCTGGTCTGTCATAATATAATAGAGACAGTAGATCTAGCTGGTCTGTCATATTATAATAGAGACAGTAGATCTAGCTGGTATGTCATAATATAATAGAGACAGTAGATCAAGCTGGTCTGTCATAATATATTAGAGACAGTAGATCTAGCTGGTCTGTCATGATATATTAGAGACAGATCTAGCTGGTCTGTCATAATATAATAGAGACAGTAGATCTAGCTGGTCTGTCATGTTATAATAGAGACAGTAGATCTCAATGGTCTGTCATAATATAATAGAGACAGTAGATCTAGCTGGTCTCTCATAATATAATAGAGACATTAGATCTGGCTGGTCTCTCATAATATAATAGAGACATTATATCTAGCTGGTCTCTCATAATATAATAGAGACATTAGATCTAGCTGGTCTGTTATAACATGATAGAGACAGTTGATGTAGCTGGTCTGTCACAATATAATAGAGACAGAAGATTTAGCTGGTCTGTCATTATATAATAGAGGCAGTAGATCTAGCTGGTCTGTCATAATATAATAGAGACAGTAGATCTAGCTGGTCCGTCATAATATAATAGAGACAGTAGATCTAGCTGGTCTGTCATATTATAATAGAGACAGTAGATCTGGCTGGACTCTCATAATATAATAGAGACATTATATCTAGCTGGTCTCTCATAATATAATAGAGACATTAGATCTAGCTGGTCTGTCATAATATTATAGAGACAGTAGATATAGCTGGTCTGTTGTAACATTATAGAGACAGTTGATGTAGCTGGTCTGTCACAATATAATAGAGACAGAAGATTTAGCTGGTCTGTCATTATATAATAGAGGCAGTAGATCTAGCTGGTCTGTCATAATATAATAGAGACAGTAGATCTAGCTGGTCCGTCATAATATAATATAGACAGTAGATCTAGCTGGTCTGCCATAATATAATAGAGACAGTAGATCTAGCTGGTCTGTCATATTATAATAGAGACAGTAGATCTAGCTGGTCCTTCATAATATAATAGAGACAGTAGATCTAGCTGGTCTGTCATAATATAATAGGGACATTAGATCTAGCTGGTCTGTCTTAATATAACAGAGACATTAGATCTACCTGGTCTGTCATAAGATAATAGAGACAGTAGATCTAGCTGGTCTGTCATAATATAATAGAGACAGTAGATCAAGCTGGTCTGTCATAATATAATAGAGACAGTAGATCTAGCTGGTCTGTCATATTATAATAGAGACAGTAGATCTGGCTGGTCTCTCATAATATAATAGAGACAGTAGATCTAGCTGGTCCATCATATTATAATAGAGACAGTAGATCTCGATGGTCTCTCATAATATAATAGAGACAGTAGATCTACCTGGTCTGTCATAATATAATAGAGACAGTAGATCAAGCTGGTCTGTCATAATATAATAGAGACAGTAGATCTAGCTGGTCTGTCATATTATAATATAGACAGTAGATCTAGCTGGTCCTTCATAATATAATAGAGACAGTAGATCTAGCTGGTCCTTCATAATATAATAGAGACAGTAGATCTAGCTGGTCTGTCATATTATAATAGAGACAGTAGATCTAGCTGGTCTGTCATAATATAATAGGGACATTAGATCTAGCTGGTCTGTCTTAATATAACAGAGACATTAGATCTACCTGGTCTGTCATAAGATAATAGAGACAGTAGATCTAGCTGGTCTGTCATAATATAATAGAGACAGTAGATCAAGCTGGTCTGTCATAATATAATAGAGACAGTAGATCTAGCTGGTCTGTCATATTATAATATAGACAGTAGATCTAGCTGGTCCTTCATAATATAATAGAGACAGTAGATCTAGCTGGTCCTTCATAATATAATAGAGACAGTAGATCTAGCTGGTCTGTCATATTATAATAGAGACAGTAGATCTAGCTGGTCTTTCATTATATAATAGAGACAGTAGATCTAGCTGGTCTTGCATAATATAATAGAGACAGTAAATCTAGCTGGTCTGTCATAATATAATAGGGACATTAGAGTTAGCTGGTCTGTCATAACATAATAGAGACAGTAGATCAAGCTGGTTTGTCATAATATAATAGAGACAGTAGATCTAGCTGGTCTGTCACAATATAATAGAGACAGTAGATCTAGCTGGTCCTTCATAATATAATAGAGACAGTAGATCTAGCTGGTCTGTCATAATATAATAGGGACATTAGATCTAGCTGGTCTGTCTTAATATAACAGAGACATTAGATCTACCTGGTCTGTCATAAGATAATAGAGACAGTAGATCTAGCTGGTCTGTCATAATATAATAGAGACAGTAGATCAAGCTGGTCTGTCATAATATAATAGAGACAGTAGATCTAGCTGGTCTGTCATATTATAATATAGACAGTAGATCTAGCTGGTCCTTCATAATATAATAGAGACAGTAGATCTAGCTGGTCTGTCATATTATAATAGAGACAGTAGATCTAGCTGGTCTTTCATTATATAATAGAGACAGTAGATCTAGCTGGTCTTGCATAATATAATAGAGACAGTAAATCTAGCTGGTCTGTCATAATATAATAGGGACATTAGAGTTAGCTGGTCTGTCATAACATAATAGAGACAGTAGATCAAGCTGGTCTGTCATAATATAATAGAGACAGTAGATCTAGCTGGTCTGTCACAATATAATAGAGACAGTAGATCTAGCTGGTCCTTCATAATATAATAGAGACAGTAGATCTAGCTGGTCTGTCATAATATAATAGGGACATTAGATCTAGCTGGTCTGTCTTAATATAACAGAGACATTAGATCTACCTGGTCTGTCATAAGATAATAGAGACAGTAGATCTAGCTGGTCTGTCATAATATAATAGAGACAGTAGATCAAGCTGGTCTGTCATAATATAATAGAGACAGTAGATCTAGCTGGTCTGTCATATTATAATATAGACAGTAGATCTAGCTGGTCCTTCATAATATAATAGAGACAGTAGATCTAGCTGGTCCTTCATAATATAATAGAGACAGTAGATCTAGCTGGTCTGTCATATTATAATAGAGACAGTAGATCTAGCTGGTCCTTCATAATATAATAGATTCAGTAGATCTAGCTGGTCCTTCATAATATAATAGAGACAGTAGATCTAGCTGGTCTGTCATAATATAATAGGGACATTAGAGTTAGCTGGTCTGTCATAACATAATAGAGACAGTAGATCAAGCTGGTCTGTCATAATATAATAGAGACAGTAGATCTAGCTGGTCTGTCACAATATAATAGAGACAGTAGATCTAGCTGGTCCGTCATAATATAATAGAGACAGTAGATCTGGCTGGTCTCTCATAATATAATAGAGACAGTAGATCTAGCTGGTCCATCATATTATAATAGAGACAGTAGATCTCGATGGTCTCTCATAATATAATAGAGACAGTAGATCTACCTGGTCTGTCATAAGATAATAGAGACAGTAGATCTAGCTGGTCTGTCATTATATAATAGAGACAGTAGATCTAGCTGGTCTGTCATAATATAATAGAGACAGTAGATCTATTAGGTCTGTCATAATATAATAGAGACATTAGATCTAGCTGGTCCGTCATAATATAATAGAGACAGTAGATATAGCTGGTCTGTTATAACATTTTAGAGACAGTTGATGTAGCTGGTCTGTCACAATATAATAGAGACAGAAGATTTAGCTGGTCTGTCATTATATAATAGAGGCAGTAGATCTAGCTGGTCTGTCATAATATAATAGAGACAGTAGATCTAGCTGGTCCGTCATAATATAATATAGACAGTAGATCTAGCTGGTCTGCCATAATATAATAGAGACAGTAGATCTAGCTGGTCTGTCATATTATAATAGAGACAGTAGATCTAGCTGGTCCTTCATAATATAATAGAGACAGTAGATCTAGCTGGTCTGTCATAATATAATAGGGACATTAGATCTAGCTGGTCTGTCTTAATATAACAGAGACATTAGATCTACCTGGTCTGTCATAAGATAATAGAGACAGTAGATCTAGCTGGTCTGTCATAATATAATAGAGACAGTAGATCTGGCTGGTCTGTCATAATATAATATCGACAGTAGATCTAGCTCGTCTGTCATATTATAATATCGACAGTAGATCTAGCTGGTTTGCCATTATATAATAGAAACAGTAGATCTAGCTGGTCTGTCATAATATAATATAGACAGTAGATCTAGCTGGTCTGTCATATTATAATAGAGACAGTAGATCTAGATGGTCTGTCATAATATAATAGAGTCAGTATATCTAGCTGGTCTGTCACAATATAATAGAGACCGTAGATCTAGCTGGTCTGTCATAATATAATAGAGACAGATCTAGCTGGTCTGTCTTAATATAATAGAGACAGTAGATCTAGCTGGTCTGTCAAAATAAAATAGAGACAGTAGATCAAGCTGGTCTGTCATAATATAATAGAGACAGTATATCTAGCTGGTCTGTCATAATATAACAGAGACAGTAGATCTAGCTCGTCTGTCATATTATAATATCGACAGTAGATCTAGCTGGTTTGCCATAATATAATAGAGACAGTAGATCTAGCTGGTCTGTCATAATATAATATAGACAGTAGATCTGGCTGGTCTCTCATAATATAATAGAGACAGTAGATCTTGCTGGTCTGTCATGATATAATAGAGACAGTAGATCTAGCAGGTCTGTCATATTATAATATAGACAGTAGATCTAGCTGGTCTGTCATATTATAATAGAGACAGTAGATCTAGCTGGTCTGTCATATTATAATAGAGACAGTAGATCTAGATGGTCCTTCATAATATAATAGATTCAGTAGATCTAGCTGGTCCTTCATAATATAATAGAGACAGTAGATCTAGCTGGTCTGTCATAATATAATAGGGACATTAGAGTTAGCTGGTCTGTCATAACATAATAGAGACAGTAGATCAAGCTGGTCTGTCATAATATAATAGAGACAGTAGATCTAGCTGGTCTGTCACAATATAATAGAGACAGTAGATCTAGCTGGTCCGTCATAATATAATAGAGACAGTAGATCTGGCTGGTCTCTCATAATATAATAGAGACAGTAGATCTAGCTGGTCCATCATATTATAATAGAGACAGTAGATCTCGATGGTCTCTCATAATATAATAGAGACAGTAGATCTACCTGGTCTGTCATAATATAATAGAGACAGTAGATCTAGCTGGTCTGTCATTATATAATAGAGACAGTAGATCTAGCTGGTCTGTCATAATATAATAGAGACAGTAGATCTATTAGGTCTGTCATAATATAATAGAGACATTAGATCTAGCTGGTCCGTCATAATATAATAGAGACAGTAGATATAGCTGGTCTGTTATAACATTTTAGAGACAGTTGATGTAGCTGGTCTGTCACAATATAATAGAGACAGAAGATTTAGCTGGTCTGTCATTATATAATAGAGGCAGTAGATCTAGCTGGTCTGTCATAATATAATAGAGACAGTAGATCTAGCTGGTCCGTCATAATATAATATAGACAGTAGATCTAGCTGGTCTGCCATAATATAATAGAGACAGTAGATCTAGCTGGTCTGTCATATTATAATAGAGACAGTAGATCTAGCTGGTCCTTCATAATATAATAGAGACAGTAGATCTAGCTGGTCTGTCATAATATAATAGGGACATTAGATCTAGCTGGTCTGTCTTAATATAACAGAGACATTAGATCTACCTGGTCTGTCATAAGATAATAGAGACAGTAGATCTAGCTGGTCTGTCATAATATAATAGAGACAGTAGATCTGGCTGGTCTGTCATAATATAATATCGACAGTAGATCTAGCTCGTCTGTCATATTATAATATCGACAGTAGATCTAGCTGGTTTGCCATTATATAATAGAAACAGTAGATCTAGCTGGTCTGTCATAATATAATATAGACAGTAGATCTAGCTGGTCTGTCATATTATAATAGAGACAGTAGATCTAGATGGTCTGTCATAATATAATAGAGTCAGTATATCTAGCTGGTCTGTCACAATATAATAGAGACCGTAGATCTAGCTGGTCTGTCATAATATAATAGAGACAGATCTAGCTGGTCTGTCTTAATATAATAGAGACAGTAGATCTAGCTGGTCTGTCAAAATAAAATAGAGACAGTAGATCAAGCTGGTCTGTCATAATATAATAGAGACAGTATATCTAGCTGGTCTGTCATAATATAACAGAGACAGTAGATCTAGCTCGTCTGTCATATTATAATATCGACAGTAGATCTAGCTGGTTTGCCATAATATAATAGAGACAGTAGATCTAGCTGGTCTGTCATAATATAATATAGACAGTAGATCTGGCTGGTCTCTCATAATATAATAGAGACAGTAGATCTTGCTGGTCTGTCATGATATAATAGAGACAGTAGATCTAGCAGGTCTGTCATATTATAATATAGACAGTAGATCTAGCTGGTCTGTCATATTATAATAGAGACAGTAGATCTAGCTGGTCTGTCATATTATAATAGAGACAGTAGATCTAGATGGTCTGTCATAATATAATAGAGACAGTATATCTAGCTGGTCTGTCATAATATAATAGAGACAGTAGATCTAGCTGGTCTGTCACATTATAATAGAGACAGTAGATCTAGATGGTCTGTCAAAATATAATAGAGACAGTAGATCTAGCTGGTCTCTCATAATATAATAGAGACAGTAGATCTAGCTGGTCTGTCATATTATAATATAGACAGTAGATCTAGCTGGTCCTTCATAATATAATAGAGACAGTAGATCTAGCTGGTCCGTCATAATATAATAGAGAAAGTAGGTCTAGCTGGTCTGCCATAATATAATAGAGATATTAGATCTAGCTGGTCTCTCATAATATAATAGAGACAGTAGATCTAGCTCGTCTGTCATATTATAATATCGACAGTAGATCTAGCTGGTTTGCCATAATATAATAGAGACAGTAGATCTAGCTGGTCTCTCATAATATAATAGAGACAGTAGATCTTGCTGGTCTGTCATGATATAATAGAGACAGTAGATCTAGCAGGTCTGTCATATTATAATATAGACAGTAGATCTAGCTGGTCTGTCATATTATAATAGAGACAGTAGATCTAGCTGGTCTGTCATATTATAATAGAGACAGTAGATCTAGATGGTCTGTCATAATATAATAGAGACAGTATATCTAGCTGGTCTGTCATAATATAATAGAGACAGTAGATCTAGCTGGTCTGTCATAATATAATAGAGACAGTAGATCTGGCTGGTCTCTCATAATATTATAGAGACAGTAGATCTAGCTGGTCTGTCATAATATAATAGAGACAGTAGATCTAGCTGGTCAGTCATAATATAATAGAGACAGTAGGTCTAGCTGGTCTGCCATAATATAATAGAGACAGTAGATCTAGCTGGTTCTTCATAATATAATAGAGACAGTAGATCTAGCTGGTCTGTCATATTATAATAGAGACATTAGATCTAGCTGGTCTGTCATAATATTATAGAGACAGTAGATATAGCTGGTCTGTTATAACATTATAGAGACAGTTGATGTAGCTGGTCTGTCACATTATAATAGAGACAGAAGATTTAGCTGGTCTGTCATTATATAATAGAGGCAGTAGATCTAGCTGGTCTGTCATAATATAATAGAGACAGTAGATCTAGCTGGTCCGTCATAATATAATATAGACAGTAGATCTAGCTGGTCTGCCATAATATAATAGAGACAGTAGATCTAGCTGGTCTGTCATATTATAATAGAGACAGTAGATCTAGCTGGTCCTTCATAATATAATAGAGACAGTAGATCTAGCTGGTCTGTCATAATATAATAGGGACATGGTCTGGTCTGTCTTAATATAACAGAGACATTAGATCTACCTGGTCTGTCATAAGATAATAGAGACAGTAGATCTAGCTGGTCTGTCATAATATAATAGAGACAGTAGATCAAGCTGGTCTGTCATAATATAATAGAGACAGTAGATCTAGTTGGTCTGTCATATTATAATATAGACAGTAGATCTAGCTGGTCCTTCATAATATAATAGAGACAGTAGATCTAGCTGGTCCTTCATAATATAATAGAGACAGTAGATCTAGCTGGTCTGTCATATTATAATAGAGACAGTAGATCTAGCTGGTCTGTCATTATATAATAGAGACAGTAGATCTAGCTGGTCTTGCATAATATAATAGAGACAGTAAATCTAGCTGGTCTGTCATAATATAATAGGGACATTAGAGTTAGCTGGTCTGTCATAACATAATAGAGACAGTAGATCAAGCTGGTCTGTCATAATATAATAGAGACAGTAGATCTAGCTGGTCTGTCACAATATAATAGAGACAGTAGATCTAGCTGGTCCTTCATAATATAATAGAGACAGTAGATCTAGCTGGTCTGTCATAATATAATAGGGACATTAGATCTAGCTGGTCTGTCTTAATATAACAGAGACATTAGATCTACCTGGTCTGTCATAAGATAATAGAGACAGTAGATCTAGCTGGTCTGTCATAATATAATAGAGACAGTAGATGAAGCTGGTCTGTCATAATATAATAGAGACAGTAGATCTAGCTGGTCTGTCATATTATAATATAGACAGTAGATCTAGCTGGTCCTTCATAATATAATAGAGACAGTAGATCTAGCTGGTCCTTCATAATATAATAGAGACAGTAGATCTAGCTGGTCTGTCATATTATAATAGAGACAGTAGATCTAGCTGGTCCTTCATAATATAATAGAGACAGTAGATCTAGCTGGTCCTTCATAATATAATAGAGACAGTAGATCTAGCTGGTCTGTCATAATATAATAGGGACATTAGAGTTAGCTGGTCTGTCATAACATAATAGAGACAGTAGATCAAGCTGGTCTGTCATAATATAATAGAGACAGTAGATCTAGCTGGTCTGTCACAATTAAATAGAGACAGTAGATCTAGCTGGTCCGTCATAATATAATAGAGACAGTAGATCTGGCTGGTCTCTCATAATATAATAGAGACAGTAGATCTAGCTGGTCCATCATATTATAATAGAGACAGTAGATCTCGATGGTCTCTCATAATATAATAGAGACAGTAGATCTACCTGGTCTGTCATAAGATAATAGAGACAGTAGATCTAGCTGGTCTGTCATTATATAATAGAGACAGTAGATCTAGCTGGTCTGTCATAATATAATAGAGACAGTAGATCTAGCTGGTCTGTCATAATATAATAGGGACATTAGATCTAGCTGGTCTGTCATAATATAATAGAGACAGTAGATCTAGCAGGTCTGTCATAATATAATAGAGACATTAGATCTAGCTGGTCCGTCATAATATAATAGAGACAGTAGATATAGCTGGTCTATTATAACATTTTAGAGACAGTTGATGTAGCTGGTCTGTCACAATATAATAGAGACAGAAGATTTAGCTGGTCTGTCATTATATAATAGAGGCAGTAGATCTAGCTGGTCTGCCATAATATAATAGAGACAGTAGATCTAGCTGGTCTGTCATATTATAATAGAGACAGTAGATCTAGCTGGTCCTTCATAATATAATAGAGACAGTAGATCTAGCTGGTCTGTCATAATATAATAGGGACATTAGATCTAGCTGGTCTGTCTTAATATAACAGAGACATTAGATCTACCTGGTCTGTCATAAGATAATAGAGACAGTAGATCTAGCTGGTCTGTCATAATATAATAGAGACAGTAGATCTGGCTGGTCTGTCATAATATAATATCGACAGTAGATCTAGCTCGTCTGTCATATTATAATATCGACAGTAGATCTAGCTGGTTTGCCATTATATAATAGAAACAGTAGATCTAGCTGGTCTGTCATAATATAATATAGACAGTAGATCTAGCTGGTCTGTCATATTATAATAGAGACAGTAGATCTAGATGGTCTGTCATAATATAATAGAGTCAGTATATCTAGCTGGTCTGTCACAATATAATAGAGACCGTAGATCTAGCTGGTCTGTCATAATATAATAGAGACAGATCTAGCTGGTCTGTCTTAATATAATAGAGACAGTAGATCTAGCTGGTCTGTCAAAATAAAATAGAGACAGTAGATCAAGCTGGTCTGTCATAATATAATAGAGACAGTATATCTAGCTGGTCTGTCATAATATAACAGAGACAGTAGATCTAGCTCGTCTGTCATATTATAATATCGACAGTAGATCTAGCTGGTTTGCCATAATATAATAGAGACAGTAGATCTAGCTGGTCTGTCATAATATAATATAGACAGTAGATCTGGCTGGTCTCTCATAATATAATAG
The DNA here is from genome assembly GCF_045791955.1 of Oncorhynchus clarkii lewisi. Taxonomy (NCBI): domain Eukaryota; kingdom Metazoa; phylum Chordata; class Actinopteri; order Salmoniformes; family Salmonidae; genus Oncorhynchus; species Oncorhynchus clarkii. The sequence goes on from NC_092165.1 coordinate 63,392,409, forward strand.
AGACAGTAGATCTTGCTGGTCTGTCATGATATAATAGAGACAGTATATCTAGCTGGTCTGTCATAATATAATAGAGACAGTAGATCTAGCTGGTCTGTCATATTATAATAGAGACAGTAGATCTAGATGGTCTGTCAAAATATAATAGAGACAGTAGATCTAGCTGGTCTCTCATAATATAATAGAGACAGTAGATCTAGCTGGTCTGTCATATTATAATATAGACAGTAGATCTAGCTGGTCCTTCATAATATAATAGAGACAGTAGATCTAGCTGGTCCGTCATATTATAATAGAGAAAGTAGGTCTAGCTGGTCTGCCATAATATAATAGAGATATTAGATCTAGCTGGTCTCTCATAATATAATAGAGACAGTAGATCTAGCTCGTCTGTCATATTATAATATCGACAGTAGATCTAGCTGGTTTGCCATAATATAATAGAGACAGTAGATCTAGCTGGTCTCTCATAATATAATAGAGACAGTAGATCTTGCTGGTCTGTCATGATATAATAGAGACAGTAGATCTAGCAGGTCTGTCATATTATAATATAGACAGTAGATCTAGCTGGTCTGTCATATTATAATAGAGACAGTAGATCTAGCTGGTCTGTCATATTATAATAGAGACAGTAGATCTAGATGGTCTGTCATAATATAATAGAGACAGTATATCTAGCTGGTCTGTCATAATATAATAGAGACAGTAGATCTAGCTGGTCTGTCATAATATAATAGAGACAGTAGATCTGGCTGGTCTCTCATAATATTATAGAGACAGTAGATCTAGCTGGTCTGTCATATTATAATATAGACAGTAGATCTAGCTGGTCCTTCATAATATAATAGAGACAGTAGATCTAGCTGGTCCTTCATAATATAATAGAGACAGTAGATCTAGCTGGTCTGTCATATTACAATAGAGACAGTAGATCTAGCTGGTCTGTCATATTATAATAGAGACAGTAGATCTAGCTGGTCTGTCATTATATATTAGAGACAGTAGATCTAGCTGGTCTTGCATAATATAATAGAGACAGTAGATCTAGCTGGTCTGTCATAATATAATAGGGACATTAGAGTTAGCTGGTCTGTCATAACATAATAGAGACAGTAGATCAAGCTGGTCTGTCATAATATAATAGAGACAGTAGATCTAGCTGGTCTGTCACAATATAATAGAGACAGTAGATCTAGCTGGTCCTTCATAATATAATAGAGACAGTAGATCTAGCTGGTCTGTCATAATATAATAGGGACATTAGATCTAGCTGGTCTGTCTTAATATAACAGAGACATTAGATCTACCTGGTCTGTCATAAGATAATAGAGACAGTAGATCTAGCTGGTCTGTCATAATATAATAGAGACAGTAGATGAAGCTGGTCTGTCATAATATAATAGAGACAGTAGATCTAGCTGGTCTGTCATATTATAATATAGACAGTAGATCTAGCTGGTCCTTCATAATATAATAGAGACAGTAGATCTAGCTGGTCCTTCATAATATAATAGAGACAGTAGATCTAGCTGGTCTGTCATATTATAATAGAGACAGTAGATCTAGCTGGTCCTTCATAATATAATAGAGACAGTAGATCTAGCTGGTCCTTCATAATATAATAGAGACAGTAGATCTAGCTGGTCTGTCATAATATAATAGGGACATTAGAGTTAGCTGTTCTGTCATAACATAATAGAGACAGTAGATCAAGCTGGTCTGTCATAATATAATAGAGACAGTAGATCTAGCTGGTCTGTCACAATTAAATAGAGACAGTAGATCTAGCTGGTCCGTCATAATATAATAGAGACAGTAGATCTGGCTGGTCTCTCATAATATAATAGAGACAGTAGATCTAGCTGGTCCATCATATTATAATAGAGACAGTAGATCTCGATGGTCTCTCATAATATAATAGAGACAGTAGATCTACCTGGTCTGTCATAAGATAATAGAGACAGTAGATCTAGCTGGTCTGTCATTATATAATAGAGACAGTAGATCTAGCTGGTCTGTCATAATATAATAGAGACAGTAGATCTAGCTGGTCTGTCATAATATAATAGGGACATTAGATCTAGCTGGTCTGTCATAATATAATAGAGACAGTAGATCTAGCAGGTCTGTCATAATATAATAGAGACATTAGATCTAGCTGGTCCGTCATAATATAATAGAGACAGTAGATATAGCTGGTCTGTTATAACATTTTAGAGACAGTTGATGTAGCTGGTCTGTCACAATATAATAGAGACAGAAGATTTAGCTGGTCTGTCATTATATAATAGAGGCAGTAGATCTAGCTGGTCTGCCATAATATAATAGAGACAGTAGATCTAGCTGGTCTGTCATATTATAATAGAGACAGTAGATCTAGCTGGTCCTTCATAATATAATAGAGACAGTAGATCTAGCTGGTCTGTCATAATATAATAGGGACATTAGATCTAGCTGGTCTGTCTTAATATAACAGAGACATTAGATCTACCTGGTCTGTCATAAGATAATAGAGACAGTAGATCTAGCTGGTCTGTCATAATATAATAGAGACAGTAGATCTGGCTGGTCTGTCATAATATAATATCGACAGTAGATCTAGCTCGTCTGTCATATTATAATATCGACAGTAGATCTAGCTGGTTTGCCATTATATAATAGAAACAGTAGATCTAGCTGGTCTGTCATAATATAATATAGACAGTAGATCTAGCTGGTCTGTCATATTATAATAGAGACAGTAGATCTAGATGGTCTGTCATAATATAATAGAGTCAGTATATCTAGCTGGTCTGTCACAATATAATAGAGACCGTAGATCTAGCTGGTCTGTCATAATATAATAGAGACAGATCTAGCTGGTCTGTCTTAATATAATAGAGACAGTAGATCTAGCTGGTCTGTCAAAATAAAATAGAGACAGTAGATCAAGCTGGTCTGTCATAATATAATAGAGACAGTATATCTAGCTGGTCTGTCATAATATAACAGAGACAGTAGATCTAGCTCGTCTGTCATATTATAATATCGACAGTAGATCTAGCTGGTTTGCCATAATATAATAGAGACAGTAGATCTAGCTGGTCTGTCATAATATAATATAGACAGTAGATCTGGCTGGTCTCTCATAATATAATAGAGACAGTAGATCTTGCTGGTCTGTCATGATATAATAGAGACAGTATATCTAGCTGGTCTGTCATAATATAATAGAGACAGTAGATCTAGCTGGTCTGTCATATTATAATAGAGACAGTAGATCTAGATGGTCTGTCAAAATATAATAGAGACAGTAGATCTAGCTGGTCTCTCATAATATAATAGAGACAGTAGATCTAGCTGGTCTGTCATATTATAATATAGACAGTAGATCTAGCTGGTCCTTCATAATATAATAGAGACAGTAGATCTAGCTGGTCCGTCATATTATAATAGAGAAAGTAGGTCTAGCTGGTCTGCCATAATATAATAGAGATATTAGATCTAGCTGGTCTCTCATAATATAATAGAGACAGTAGATCTAGCTCGTCTGTCATATTATAATATCGACAGTAGATCTAGCTGGTTTGCCATAATATAATAGAGACAGTAGATCTAGCTGGTCTCTCATAATATAATAGAGACAGTAGATCTTGCTGGTCTGTCATGATATAATAGAGACAGTAGATCTAGCAGGTCTGTCATATTATAATATAGACAGTAGATCTAGCTGGTCTGTCATATTATAATAGAGACAGTAGATCTAGCTGGTCTGTCATATTATAATAGAGACAGTAGATCTAGATGGTCTGTCATAATATAATAGAGACAGTATATCTAGCTGGTCTGTCATAATATAATAGAGACAGTAGATCTAGCTGGTCTGTCATAATATAATAGAGACAGTAGATCTGGCTGGTCTCTCATAATATTATAGAGACAGTAGATCTAGCTGGTCTGTCATAATATAATAGAGACAGTAGATCTAGCTGGTCAGTCATAATATAATAGAGACAGTAGGTCTAGCTGGTCTGCCATAATATAATAGAGACAGTAGATCTAGCTGGTTCTTCATAATATAATAGAGACAGTAGATCTAGCTGGTCTGTCATATTATAATAGAGACAGTAGATCTAGCTGGTCTGTCATTATATAATAGAGACAGTAGATCTAGCTGGTCTGTCAAAATATAATAGAGACTGTAAATCTAGCTGGTCTGTCATAATATAATAGGGACAGTATATCTAGCTGGTCCGTCATAATATAATAGAGACAGTAGATCTAGCTGGTCTGCCATAATATAATAGAGACAGTACATCTAGCTGGTCTGTCATAATATAATAGAGACAGTATATCTAGCTGGTCTCTCATAATATAATAGAGACAGTAGATCTAGCTGGTCTGTCATATTATAATAGAGACAGTAGATCTAGCTGGTCTGTCATAATATAATAGAGACAGTAGATCAAGCTGGTCTGTCATAATATAATAGAGACAGTAGATCTAGCTGGTCTGTCATAATATATTAGAGACAGATCTAGCTGGTCTGTCACAATATAATAGAGACAGTATATCTAGCTGGTCTCTCATAATATAATAGAGACAGTAGATCTAGCTGGTCTGTCATATTATAATAGAGACAGTAGATCTAGCTGGTATGTCATAATATAATAGAGACAGTAGATCAAGCTGGTCTGTCATAATATATTAGAGACAGTAGATCTAGCTGGTCTGTCATGATATATTAGAGACAGATCTAGCTGGTCTGTCATAATATAATAGAGACAGTAGATCTAGCTGGTCTGTCATATTATAATAGAGACAGTAGATCTCAATGGTCTGTCATAATATAATAGAGACAGTAGATCTAGCTGGTCTCTCATAATATAAAAGAGACATTAGATCTGGCTGGTCTCTCATAATATAATAGAGACATTATATCTAGCTGGTCTCTCATAATATAATAGAGACATTAGATCTAGCTGGTCCGTCATAATATAATAGAGACAGTAGATATAGCTGGTCTGTTATAACATTTTAGAGACAGTTGATGTAGCTGGTCTGTCACAATATAATAGAGACAGAAGATTTAGCTGGTCTGTCATTATATAATAGAGGCAGTAGATCTAGCTGGTCTGCCATAATATAATAGAGACAGTAGATCTAGCTGGTCTGTCATATTATAATAGAGACAGTAGATCTAGCTGGTCCTTCATAATATAATAGAGACAGTAGATCTAGCTGGTCTGTCATAATATAATAGGGACATTAGATCTAGCTGGTCTGTCTTAATATAACAGAGACATTAGATCTACCTGGTCTGTCATAAGATAATAGAGACAGTAGATCTAGCTGGTCTGTCATAATATAATAGAGACAGTATATCTGGCTGGTCTGTCATAATATAATATCGACAGTAGATCTAGCTCGTCTGTCATATTATAATATCGACAGTAGATCTAGCTGGTTTGCCATTATATAATAGAAACAGTAGATCTAGCTGGTCTGTCATAATATAATATAGACAGTAGATCTAGCTGGTCTGTCATATTATAATAGAGACAGTAGATCTAGATGGTCTGTCATAATATAATAGAGTCAGTATATCTAGCTGGTCTGTCACAATATAATAGAGACCGTAGATCTAGCTGGTCTGTCATAATATAATAGAGACAGATCTAGCTGGTCTGTCTTAATATAATAGAGACAGTAGATCTAGCTGGTCTGTCAAAATAAAATAGAGACAGTAGATCAAGCTGGTCTGTCATAATATAATAGAGACAGTATATCTAGCTGGTCTGTCATAATATAACAGAGACAGTAGATCTAGCTCGTCTGTCATATTATAATATCGACAGTAGATCTAGCTGGTTTGCCATAATATAATAGAGACAGTAGATCTAGCTGGTCTGTCATAATATAATATAGACAGTAGATCTGGCTGGTCTCTCATAATATAATAGAGACAGTAGATCTTGCTGGTCTGTCATGATATAATAGAGACAGTATATCTAGCTGGTCTGTCATAATATAATAGAGACAGTAGATCTAGCTGGTCTGTCATATTATAATAGAGACAGTAGATCTAGATGGTCTGTCAAAATATAATAGAGACAGTAGATCTAGCTGGTCTCTCATAATATAATAGAGACAGTAGATCTAGCTGGTCTGTCATATTATAATATAGACAGTAGATCTAGCTGGTCCTTCATAATATAATAGAGACAGTAGATCTAGCTGGTCCGTCATAATATAATAGAGAAAGTAGGTCTAGCTGGTCTGCCATAATATAATAGAGATATTAGATCTAGCTGGTCTCTCATAATATAATAGAGACAGTAGATCTAGCTCGTCTGTTATAACATTTTAGAGACAGTTGATGTAGCTGGTCTGTCACAATATAATAGAGACAGAAGATTTAGCTGGTCTGTCATTATATAATAGAGGCAGTAGATCTAGCTGGTCTGCCATAATATAATAGAGACAGTAGATCTAGCTGGTCTGTCATATTATAATAGAGACAGTAGATCTAGCTGGTCCTTCATAATATAATAGAGACAGTAGATCTAGCTGGTCTGTCATAATATAATAGGGACATTAGATCTAGCTGGTCTGTCTTAATATAACAGAGACATTAGATCTACCTGGTCTGTCATAAGATAATAGAGACAGTAGATCTAGCTGGTCTGTCATAATATAATAGAGACAGTAGATCTGGCTGGTCTGTCATAATATAATATCGACAGTAGATCTAGCTCGTCTGTCATATTATAATATCGACAGTAGATCTAGCTGGTTTGCCATTATATAATAGAAACAGTAGATCTAGCTGGTCTGTCATAATATAATATAGACAGTAGATCTAGCTGGTCTGTCATATTATAATAGAGACAGTAGATCTAGATGGTCTGTCATAATATAATAGAGTCAGTATATCTAGCTGGTCTGTCACAATATAATAGAGACCGTAGATCTAGCTGGTCTGTCATAATATAATAGAGACAGATCTAGCTGGTCTGTCTTAATATAATAGAGACAGTAGATCTAGCTGGTCTGTCAAAATAAAATAGAGACAGTAGATCAAGCTGGTCTGTCATAATATAATAGAGACAGTATATCTAGCTGGTCTGTCATAATATAACAGAGACAGTAGATCTAGCTCGTCTGTCATATTATAATATCGACAGTAGATCTAGCTGGTTTGCCATAATATAATAGAGACAGTAGATCTAGCTGGTCTGTCATAATATAATATAGACAGTAGATCTGGCTGGTCTCTCATAATATAATAGAGACAGTAGATCTTGCTGGTCTGTCATGATATAATAGAGACAGTATATCTAGCTGGTCTGTCATAATATAATAGAGACAGTAGATCTAGCTGGTCTGTCATATTATAATAGAGACAGTAGATCTAGATGGTCTGTCAAAATATAATAGAGACAGTAGATCTAGCTGGTCTCTCATAATATAATAGAGACAGTAGATCTAGCTGGTCTGTCATATTATAATATAGACAGTAGATCTAGCTGGTCCTTCATAATATAATAGAGACAGTAGATCTAGCTGGTCCGTCATAATATAATAGAGAAAGTAGGTCTAGCTGGTCTGCCATAATATAATAGAGATATTAGATCTAGCTGGTCTCTCATAATATAATAGAGACAGTAGATCTAGCTCGTCTGTCATATTATAATATCGACAGTAGATCTAGCTGGTTTGCCATAATATAATAGAGACAGTAGATCTAGCTGGTCTCTCATAATATAATAGAGACAGTAGATCTTGCTGGTCTGTCATGATATAATAGAGACAGTAGATCTAGCAGGTCTGTCATATTATAATATAGACAGTAGATCTAGCTGGTCTGTCATATTATAATAGAGACAGTAGATCTAGCTGGTCTGTCATATTATAATAGAGACAGTAGATCTAGATGGTCTGTCATAATATAATAGAGACAGTATATCTAGCTGGTCTGTCATAATATAATAGAGACAGTAGATCTAGCTGGTCTGTCATAATATAATAGAGACAGTAGATCTGGCTGGTCTCTCATAATATTATAGAGACAGTAGATCTAGCTGGTCTGTCATAATATAATAGAGACAGTAGATCTAGCTGGTCAGTCATAATATAATAGAGACAGTAGGTCTAGCTGGTCTGCCATAATATAATAGAGACAGTAGATCTAGCTGGTTCTTCATAATATAATAGAGACAGTAGATCTAGCTGGTCTGTCATATTATAATAGAGACAGTAGATCTAGCTGGTCTGTCATTATATAATAGAGACAGTAGATCTAGCTGGTCTGTCAAAATATAATAGAGACTGTAAATCTAGCTGGTCTGTCATAATATAATAGGGACAGTATATCTAGCTGGTCCGTCATAATATAATAGAGACAGTAGATCTAGCTGGTCTGCCATAATATAATAGAGACAGTACATCTAGCTGGTCTGTCATAATATAATAGAGACAGTATATCTAGCTGGTCTCTCATAATATAATAGAGACAGTAGATCTAGCTGGTCTGTCATATTATAATAGAGACAGTAGATCTAGCTGGTCTGTCATAATATAATAGAGACAGTAGATCAAGCTGGTCTGTCATAATATAATAGAGACAGTAGATCTAGCTGGTCTGTCATAATATATTAGAGACAGATCTAGCTGGTCTGTCACAATATAGTAGAGACAGTATATCTAGCTGGTCTCTCATAATATAATAGAGACAGTAGATCTAGCTGTTCTGTCATATTATAATAGAGACAGTAGATCTAGCTGGTATGTCATAATATAATAGAGACAGTAGATCAAGCTGGTCTGTCATAATATATTAGAGACAGTAGATCTAGCTGGTCTGTCATGATATATTAGAGACAGATCTAGCTGGTCTGTCATAATATAATAGAGACAGTAGATCTAGCTGGTCTGTCATATTATAATAGAGACAGTAGATCTCAATGGTCTGTCATAATATAATAGAGACAGTAGATCTAGCTGGTCTCTCATAATATAAAAGAGACATTAGATCTGGCTGGTCTCTCATAATATAATAGAGACATTATATCTAGCTGGTCTCTCATAATATAATAGAGACATTAGATCTAGCTGGTCTGTCATAATATAACAGAGACAGTAGATCTAGCTGGTCTGTTATAACATTATAGAGACAGTTGATGTAGCTGGTCTGTCACAATATAATAGAGACAGAAGATTTAGCTGGTCTGTCATTATATAATAGAGGCAGTAGATCTAGCTGGTCTGTCATAATATAATAGAGACAGTAGATCTAGCTGGTCCGTCATAATATAATAGAGACAGTAGATCTAGCTGGTCTGTCATATTATAATAGAGACAGTAGATCTGGCTGGACTCTCATAATATAATAGAGACATTATATCTAGCTGGTCTCTCATAATATAATAGAGACATTAGATCTAGCTGGTCTGTCATAATATTATAGAGACAGTAGATATAGCTGGTCTGTTATAACATTATAGAGACAGTTGATGTAGCTGGTCTGTCACAATATAATAGAGACAGTAGATCTAGCTGGTCCGTCATAATATAATATAGACAGTAGATCTAGCTGGTCTGCCATAATATAATAGAGACAGTAGATCTAGCTGGTCTGTCATATTATAATAGAGACAGTAGATCTAGCTGGTCCTTCATAATATAATAGAGACAGTAGATCTAGCTGGTCTGTCATAATATAATAGGGACATTAGATCTAGCTGGTCTGTCTTAATATAACAGAGACATTAGATCTACCTGGTCTGTCATAAGATAATAGAGACAGTAGATCTAGCTGGTCTGTCATAATATAATAGAGACAGTAGATCAAGCTGGTCTGTCATAATATAATAGAGACAGTAGATCTAGCTGGTCTGTCATATTATAATATAGACAGTAGATCTAGCTGGTCCTTCATAATATAATAGAGACAGTAGATCTAGCTGGTCCTTCATAATATAATAGAGACAGTAGATCTAGCTGGTCTGTCATATTATAATAGAGACAGTAGATCTAGCTGGTCTGTCATTATATAATAGAGACAGTAGATCTAGCTGGTCTTGCATAATATAATAGAGACAGTAAATCTAGCTGGTCTGTCATAATATAATAGGGACATTAGAGTTAGCTGGTCTGTCATAACATAATAGAGACAGTAGATCAAGCTGGTCTGTCATAATATAATAGAGACAGTAGATCTAGCTGGTCTGTCACAATATAATAGAGACAGTAGATCTAGCTGGTCCTTCATAATATAATAGAGACAGTAGATCTAGCTGGTCTGTCATAATATAATAGGGACATTAGATCTAGCTGGTCTGTCTTAATATAACAGAGACATTAGATCTACCTGGTCTGTCATAAGATAATAGAGACAGTAGATCTAGCTGGTCTGTCATAATATAATAGAGACAGTAGATAAAGCTGGTCTGTCATAATATAATAGAGACAGTAGATCTAGCTGGTCTGTCATATTATAATATAGACAGTAGATCTAGCTGGTCCTTCATAATATAATAGAGACAGTAGATCTAGCTGGTCCTTCATAATATAATAGAGACAGTAGATCTAGCTGGTCTGTCATATTATAATAGAGACAGTAGATCTAGCTGGTCCTTCATAATATAATAGAGACAGTAGATCTAGCTGGCCCTTCATAATATAATAGAGACAGTAGATCTAGCTGGTCTGTCATAATATAATAGGGACATTAGAGTTAGCTGGTCTGTCATAACATAATAGAGACATTAGATCAAGCTGGTCTGTCATAATATAATAGAGACAGTAGATCTAGCTGGTCTGTCACAATATAATAGAGACAGTAGATCTAGCTGGTCCGTCATAATATAATAGAGACAGTAGATCTGGCTGGTCTCTCATAATATAATAGAGACAGTAGATCTAGCTGGTCCATCATATTATAATAGAGACAGTAGATCTCGATGGTCTCTCATAATATAATAGAGACAGTAGATCTACCTGGTCTGTCATAAGATAATAGAGACAGTAGATCTAGCTGGTCTGTCATTATATAATAGAGACAGTAGATCTAGCTGGTCTGTCATATTATAATAGAGACAGTAGATCTAGCTGGTCTGTCATTATATAATAGAGACAGTAGATCTAGCTGGTCTGTCATATTATAATAGAGACAGTAGATCTAGCTGGTCTGTCATTATATAATAGAGACAGTAGATCTAGCTGGTCTTGCATAATATAATAGAGACAGTAAATCTAGCTGGTCTGTCATAATATAATAGGGACATTAGAGTTAGCTGGTCTGTCATAACATAATAGAGACAGTAGATCAAGCTGGTCTGTCATAATATAATAGAGACAGTAGATCTAGCTGGTCTGTCACAATATAATAGAGACAGTAGATCTAGCTGGTCCTTCATAATATAATAGAGACAGTAGATCTAGCTGGTCTGTCATAATATAATAGGGACATTAGATCTAGCTGGTCTGTCTTAATATAACAGAGACATTAGATCTACCTGGTCTGTCATAAGATAATAGAGACAGTAGATCTAGCTGGTCTGTCATAATATAATAGAGACAGTAGATAAAGCTGGTCTGTCATAATATAATAGAGACAGTAGATCTAGCTGGTCTGTCATATTATAATATAGACAGTAGATCTAGCTGGTCCTTCATAATATAATAGAGACAGTAGATCTAGCTGGTCCTTCATAATATAATAGAGACAGTAGATCTAGCTGGTCTGTCATATTATAATAGAGACAGTAGATCTAGCTGGTCCTTCATAATATAATAGAGACAGTAGATCTAGCTGGCCCTTCATAATATAATAGAGACAGTAGATCTAGCTGGTCTGTCATAATATAATAGGGACATTAGAGTTAGCTGGTCTGTCATAACATAATAGAGACATTAGATCAAGCTGGTCTGTCATAATATAATAGAGACAGTAGATCTAGCTGGTCTGTCACAATATAATAGAGACAGTAGATCTAGCTGGTCCGTCATAATATAATAGAGACAGTAGATCTGGCTGGTCTCTCATAATATAATAGAGACAGTAGATCTAGCTGGTCCATCATATTATAATAGAGACAGTAGATCTCGATGGTCTCTCATAATATAATAGAGACAGTAGATCTACCTGGTCTGTCATAAGATAATAGAGACAGTAGATCTAGCTGGTCTGTCATTATATAATAGAGACAGTAGATCTAGCTGGTCTGTCATAATATAATAGAGACAGTAGATCTAGCTGGTCTGTCATAATATAATAGGGACATTAGATCTAGCTGGTCTGTCATAATATAATAGAGACAGTAGATCTAGCAGGTCTGTCATAATATAATAGAGACAGTAGATCTAGCTGGTCCGTCATAATATAATAGAGACAGTAGATATAGCTGGTCTGTTATAACATTTTAGAGACAGTTGATGTAGCTGGTCTGTCACAATATAATAGAGACAGAAGATTTATCTGGTCTGTCATTATATAATAGAGGCAGTAGATCTAGCTGGTCCGTCATAATATAATATAGACAGTAGATCTAGCTGGTCTGCCATAATATAATAGAGACAGTAGATCTAGCTGGTCTGTCATATTATAATAGAGACAGTAGATCTAGCTGGTCCTTCATAATATAATAGAGACAGTAGATCTAGCTGGTCTGTCATAATATAATAGGGACATTAGATCTAGCTGGTCTGTCTTAATATAACAGAGACATTAGATCTACCTGGTCTGTCATAAGATAATAGAGACAGTAGATCTAGCTGGTCTGTCATAATATAATAGAGACAGTAGATCAAGCTGGTCTGTCATAATATAATAGAGACAGTAGATCTAGCTGGTCTGTCATATTATAATATAGACAGTAGATCTAGCTGGTCCTTCATAATATAATAGAGACAGTAGATATAGCTGGTCCTTCATAATATAATAGAGACAGTAGATCTAGCTGGTCTGTCATATTATAATAGAGACAGTAGATCTAGCTGGTCTGTCATTATAAAAATAGAGACAGTAGATCTAGCTGGTCTTGCATAATATAATAGAGACAGTAAATCTAGCTGGTCTGTCATAATATAATAGGGACATTAGAGTTAGCTGGTCTGTCATAACATAATAGAGACAGTAGATCAAGCTGGTCTGTCATAATATAATAGAGACAGTAGATCTAGCTGGTCTGTCACAATATAATAGAGACAGTAAATCTAGCTGGTCCGTCATAATATAATAGAGACAGTAGATCTGGCTGGTCTCTCATAATATAATAGAGACAGTAGATCTAGCTGGTCCGTCATAAGATAATAGAGACAGTAGATCTAGCTGGTCTGTCATTATATAATAGAGACAGTAGATCTAGCTGGTCTGTCATAATATAATAGAGACAGTAGATCTAGCTGGTCTGTCATAATATAATAGGGACATTAGATCTAGCTGGTCTGTCATAATATAATAGAGACAGTAGATCTAGCAGGTCTGTCATAATATAATAGAGACAGTAGATCTAGCTGGTCCGTCATAATATAATAGAGACAGTAGATCTAGCTGGTCTGTAATATTATAATAGAGACAGTAGATCTAAATGGTCTGTCATATTATAATAGAGACAGTAGATCTGGCTGGTCTCTCATAATATAATAGAGACATTAGATCTAGCTGGTCTCTCATAATATAATAGAGACAGTAGATCTAGCTGGTCTGTCATAATATAATAGAGACAGTAGATCTAGCTGGTCTGTCATAATATAATAGAGACAGTAGATCTAGCTGGTCTGTCATAAGATAATAGAGACAGTAGATCTAGCTGCTCTGTCATAATATAATAGAGACAATAAATCTAGCTGGTCTGTCATATTATAATAGAGACAGTAGATCTACCTGGTCTGTCATAAGATAATAGAGACAGTAGATCTAGCTGCTCTGTCATAATATAATAGAGACAATAAATCTAGCTGGTCTGTCATAATATAATAGAGACAGTAGATCTAGCTGGTCTGTCATAATATAGTAGAGACTGTAAATCTAGCTGGTCTGTCATAATATAATAGAGACATTAGATCTAGCTGGTCTGTCATAATATAATAGAGACAGTAGATCTAGCTGCTCTGTCAAAATATAATAGAGACAGTAGATCTAGATAGTCTGTCATAATATAATTGAGACAGTATATCTAGCTGGTCTGTCATAATATAATAGAGACAGTAGATCTAGCTGGTCTGTCATATTATAATAGAGACAGTAGATCTAGCTGGTCTGTCATAATATAATAGAGACAGTAGATCAAGCTGGTCCGTCATATTATAATAGAGACAGTAGATCTCGATGGTCTCTCATAAAATAATAGAGACATTAGATCTAGCTGGTCCGTCATATTATAATAGAGACAGTAGATCTCGATGGTCTCTCATAATATAATAGAGACAGTAGATCTACCTGGTCTGTCATAAGATAATAGAGATAGTAGATCTAGCTGGTCTGTCATTATATAATAGAGACAGTAGATCTAGCTGGTCTGTCATAATATAATAGAGACAGTAGATCAAGCTGGTCTTTCATAATATAATAGAGACAGTAGATCTAGCTGGTCTGTCATATAACAGAGACAGTAGATCTAGCTGGTCCGTCATAATATAATAGAGACAGTAGATCTAGCTGGTCTGCCATAATATACTAGAGACAGTAGATCTAGCTGGTCTGTCATAATATAATAGAGACATACAGACAGTAGATTTAGCTCGTCTGTCATATTATAATAGAGACAGTAGATCTAGCTGGTCCTTCATACTATAATTGAGACAGTAGACCGAGCTGGTCTGTCATATTATTATAGAGACAGTAGATCTAGCTGGTCTGTCATTATATAATAGAGACAGTAGATCTAGCTGGTATGTCATAATATAATAGAGACAGTAGATTTAGCTGGTCTGTAATATTATAATAGAGACAGTAGATCTAAATGGTCTGTCATATTATAATAGAGACAGTAGATCTGGCTGGTCTCTCATAATATAATAGAGACATTATATCTAGCTGGTCTCTCATAATATAATAGAGACATTATATCTAGCTGGTCTCTCATAATATAATAGAGACAGTAGATCTAGATGGTCTGTCATAATATAATAGGGAAATTAGATCTAGCTGGTCTGTCATAATATAACAGAGACATTAGATCTACCTGGTCTGTCAGAAGATAATAGAGACAGTAGATCTAGCTGCTCTGTCATAATATAATAGCGACAATAAATCTAGCTGGTCTGTCATAATATAATAGAGACAGTAGATCTACCTGGTCTGTCAGAAGATAATAGAGACAGTAGATCTAGCTGCTCTGTCATAATATAATAGCGACAATAAATCTAGCTGGTCTGTCATAATATAATAGAGACAGTAGATCTAGCTGGTCTGTCATAATATAATAGAGAAAATAAATCTAGCTGGTCTGTCATAATATAATAGAGACATTAGATCTAGCTGGTCTGTCATAATATAATAGAGACAGTAGATCTAGCTGCTCTGTCAAAATATAATAGAGACAGTAGATCTAGATATTCTGTCATAATATAATAGAGACAGTATATCTAGCTGGTCTGTCATAATATAATAGAGACAGTAGATCTAGCTGGTCTGTCATATTATAATAGAGACAGTAGATCTAGCTGGTCTGTCATAATATAATAGAGACAGTAGATCAAGCTGGTCTGTCATAATATAATAGAGACAGTAGATCTAGATGGTCTGTCATATAACAGAGAGAGTAGATCTAGCTGGTCTGTCATAATATAATAGAGACAGTAGATCTGGCTGGTCTCTCATAATATAATAGAGAGAGTAGATCTAGCTGGTCCGTCATATTATAATAAAGACAGTAGATCTCTATGGTCTCTCATAATATAATAGAGACAGTAGATCTACCTGGTCTGTCATAAGATAATAGAGATAGTAGATCTAGTTGGTCTGTCATTATATAATAGAGACAGTAGATCTAGCTGGTCTGTCATAATATAATAGAGACAGTAGATCAAGCTGGTCTTTCATAATATAATAGAGACAGTAGATCTAGCTGGTCTGTCATATAACAGAGACAGTAGATCTAGCTGGTCCGTCATAATATAATAGAGACAGTAGATCTAGCTGGTCTGCCATAATATAATAGAGACAGTAGATCTAGCTGGTCTGTCATAATATAATAGAGACATACAGACAGTAGATTTAGCTCGTCTGTCATATTATAATATAGACAGTAGATCTACCTTTTCCTTCATAATATAATAGAGACATTAGATCTAGCTGGTCCTTCATACTATAATTGAGACAGTAGACCGAGCTGGTCTGTCATATTATTATGGAGACAGTAGATCTAGCTGGTCTGTCATTATATAATAGAGACAGTAGATCTAGCTGGTATGTCATAATATAATAGAGACAGTAGATTTAGCTGGTCTGTCATTATATAATAGAGACAGTGTATCCAGCTTGTATGTCATAATATAATAGAGACAGTATATCTAGCTGGTCTGTCATAATATAATAGAGACAGTAGATCTAGCTGGTCTGTCAAATATAATAGAGACAGTAGATCAAGCTGGTCTTTTACAATATAATAGAGACAGTAGATCTAGCTGCTCTGTCATAATATAATAGAGACAATAAATCTAGCTGGTCTGTCATAATATAATAGAGACAGTAGATCTAGCTGGTCTGTCATAATATAATAGAGACAGTAAATCTAGCTGGTCTGTCATAATATAATATAGACAATAAATCTAGCTGGTCTGTCATAATATAATAGAGACAGTAGATCTAGCTGGTCTGTCATAATATAATAGAGACAGTAAATCTAGCTGGTCTGTCATAATATAATAGAGACATTAGATCTAGCTGGTCTGTCATAATATAATAGAGACAGTAGATCTAGCTGCTCTGTCAAAATATAATAGAGACAGTAGATCTAGATAGTCTGTCATAATATAATAGAGACAGTATATCTAGCTGGTCTGTCATAATATAATAGAGACAGTAGATCTAGCTGGTCTGTCATATTATAATAGAGACAGTAGAGCTAGCTGGTCTGTCATAATATAATAGAGACAGTAGATCAAGCTGGTCCGTCATATTATAATAGAGACAGTAGATCTCGATGGTCTCTCATAATATAATAGAGACATTAGATTTAGCTGGTCCGTCATATTATAATAGAGACAGTAGATCTCGATGGTCTCTCATAATATATTAGAGACAGTAGATCTAGCTGGTCTGTCATGATATATTAGAGACAGATCTAGCTGGTCTGTCATAATATAATAGAGACAGTAGATCTAGCTGGTCTGTCATATTATAATAGAGACAGTAGATCTCAATGGTCTGTCATAATATAATAGAGACAGTAGATCTAGCTGGTCTCTCATAATATAAAAGAGACATTAGATCTGGCTAGTCTCTCATAATATAATAGAGACATTATATCTAGCTGGTCTCTCATAATATAATAGAGACATTAGATCTAGCTGGTCTGTCATAATATAACAGAGACAGTAGATCTAGCTGGTCTGTTATAACATGATAGAGACAGTTGATGTGGCTGGTCTGTCACAATATAATAGAGACAGAAGATTTAGCTGGTCTGTCATTATATAATAGAGGCAGTAGATCTAGCTGGTCTGTCATAATATAATAGAGACAGTAGATCTAGCTGGTCCGTCATAATATAATAGAGACAGTAGATCTAGCTGGTCTGTCATATTATAATAGAGACAGTAGATCTGGCTGGACTCTCATAATATAATAGAGACATTATATCTAGCTGGTCTCTCATAATATAACAGAGACATTAGATCTAGCTGGTCTGTCATAATATTATAGAGACAGTAGATATAGCTGGTCTGTTATAACATTATAGAGACA
The DNA here is from genome assembly GCF_045791955.1 of Oncorhynchus clarkii lewisi. Lineage (NCBI taxonomy): Eukaryota > Metazoa > Chordata > Actinopteri > Salmoniformes > Salmonidae > Oncorhynchus > Oncorhynchus clarkii. The sequence goes on from NC_092165.1 coordinate 63,410,305, forward strand.
GTTGATGTAGCTGGTCTGTCACAATATAATAGAGACAGAAGATTTAGCTGGTCTGTCATTATATAATAGAGGCAGTAGATCTAGCTGGTCTGTCATAATATAATAGAGACAGTAGATCTAGCTGGTCTGCCATAATATAATAGAGACAGTAGATCTAGCTGGTCTGTCATATTATAATAGAGACAGTAGATCTAGCTGGTCCTTCATAATATAATAGAGACAGTAGATCTAGCTGGTCTGTCATAATATAATAGGGACATTAGATCTAGCTGGTCTGTCTTAATATAACAGAGACATTAGATCTACCTGGTCTGTCATAAGATAATAGAGACAGTAGATCTAGCTGGTCTGTCATAATATAATAGAGACAGTAGATCAAGCTGGTCTGTCATAATATAATAGAGACAGTAGATCTAGCTGGTCTGTCATATTATAATATAGACAGTAGATCTAGCTGGTCCTTCATAATATAATAGAGACAGTAGATCTAGCTGGTCCTTCATAATATAATAGAGACAGTAGATCTAGCTGGTCTGTCATATTATAATAGAGACAGTAGATCTAGCTGGTCTGTCATTATATAATAGAGACAGTAGATCTAGCTGGTCTTGCATAATATAATAGAGACAGTAAATCTAGCTGGTCTGTCATAATATAATAGGGACATTAGAGTTAGCTGGTCTGTCATAACATAATAGAGACAGTAGATCAAGCTGGTCTGTCATAATATAATAGAGACAGTAGATCTAGCTGGTCTGTCACAATATAATAGAGACAGTAGATCTAGCTGGTCCTTCATAATATAATAGAGACAGTAGATCTAGCTGGTCTGTCATAATATAATAGGGACATTAGATCTAGCTGGTCTGTCTTAATATAACAGAGACATTAGATCTACCTGGTCTGTCATAAGATAATAGAGACAGTAGATCTAGCTGGTCTGTCATAATATAATAGAGACAGTAGATAAAGCTGGTCTGTCATAATATAATAGAGACAGTAGATCTAGCTGGTCTGTCATATTATAATATAGACAGTAGATATAGCTGGTCCTTCATAATATAATAGAGACAGTAGATCTAGCTGGTCCTTCATAATATAATAGAGACAGTAGATCTAGCTGGTCTGTCATATTATAATAGAGACAGTAGATCTAGCTGGTCCTTCATAATATAATAGAGACAGTAGATCTAGCTGGTCCTTCATAATATAATAGAGACAGTAGATCTAGCTGGTCTGTCATAATATAATAGGGACATTAGAGTTAGCTGGTCTGTCATAACATAATAGAGACATTAGATCAAGCTGGTCTGTCATAATATAATAGAGACAGTAGATCTAGCTGGTCTGTCACAATATAATAGAGACAGTAGATCTAGCTGGTCCGTCATAATATAATAGAGACAGTAGATCTGGCTGGTCTCTCATAATATAATAGAGACAGTAGATCTAGCTGGTCCATCATATTATAATAGAGACAGTAGATCTCGATGGTCTCTCATAATATAATAGAGACAGTAGATCTACCTGGTCTGTCATAAGATAATAGAGACAGTAGATCTAGCTGGTCTGTCATTATATAATAGAGACAGTAGATCTAGCTGGTCTGTCATAATATAACAGAGACAGTAGATCTAGCTGGTCTGTCATAATATAATAGGGACATTAGATCTAGCTGGTCTGTCATAATATAATAGAGACAGTAGATCTAGCAGGTCTGTCATAATATAATAGAGACAGTAGATCTAGCTGGTCCGTCATAATATAATAGAGACAGTAGATATAGCTGGTCTGTTATAACATTTTAGAGACAGTTGATGTAGCTGGTCTGTCACAATATAATAGAGACAGACGATTTAGCTGGTCTGTCATTATATAATAGAGGCAGTAGATCTAGCTGGTCTGTCATAATATAATAGAGACAGTAGATCTAGCTGGTCCGTCATAATATAATATAGACAGTAGATCTAGCTGGTCAGCCATAATATAATAGAGACAGTAGATCTAGCTGGTCTGTCATATTATAATAGAGACAGTAGATCTAGCTGGTCCTTCATAATATAATAGAGACAGTAGATCTAGCTGGTCTGTCATAATATAATAGGGACATTAGATCTAGCTGGTCTGTCTTAATATAACAGAGACATTAGATCTACCTGGTCTGTCATAAGATAATAGAGACAGTAGATCTAGCTGGTCTGTCATAATATAATAGAGACAGTAGATCAAGCTGGTCTGTCATAATATAATAGAGACAGTAGATCTAGCTGGTCTGTCATATTATAATATAGACAGTAGATCTAGCTGGTCCTTCATAATATAATAGAGACAGTAGATATAGCTGGTCCTTCATAATATAATAGAGACAGTAGATCTAGCTGGTCTGTCATATTATAATAGAGACAGTAGATCTAGCTGGTCTGTCATTATATAATAGAGAAAGTAGATCTAGCTGGTCTTGCATAATATAATAGAGACAGTAAATCTAGCTGGTCTGTCATAATATAATAGGGACATTAGAGTTAGCTGGTCTGTCATAACATAATAGAGACAGTAGATCAAGCTGGTCTGTCATAATATAATAGAGACAGTAGATCTAGCTGGTCTGTCACAATATAATAGAGACAGTAGATCTAGCTGGTCCGTCATAATATAATAGAGACAGTAGATCTGGCTGGTCTCTCATAATATAATAGAGACAGTAGATCTAGCTGGTCCGTCATAAGATAATAGAGACAGTAGATCTAGCTGGTCTCTCATAATATAATAGAGACATTAGATCTAGCTGGTCTCTCATAATATAATAGAGACAGTAGATCTAGCTGGTCTGTCATAATATAATAGAGACAGTAGATCTAGCTGGTCTGTCATAATATAATAGAGACAGTAGATCTAGCTGGTCTGTCATAAGATAATAGAGACAGTAGATCTAGCTGCTCTGTCATAATATAATAGAGACAATAAATCTAGCTGGTCTGTCATATTATAATAGAGACAGTAGATCTACCTGGTCTGTCATAAGATAATAGAGACAGTAGATCTAGCTGCTCTGTCATAATATAATAGAGACAATTAATCTAGCTGGTCTGTCATAATATAATAGAGACATTAGATCTAGCTGGTCTGTCATAATATAATAGAGACAGTAGATCTAGCTGCTCTGTCAAAATATAATAGAGACAGTAGATCTAGATAGTCTGTCATAATATAATTGAGACAGTATATCTAGCTGGTCTGTCATAATATAATAGAGACAGTAGATCTAGCTGGTCTGTCATATTATAATAGAGACAGTAGATCTAGCTGGTCTGTCATAATATAATAGAGACAGTAGATCAAGCTGGTCCGTCATATTATAATAGAGACAGTAGATCTCGATGGTCTCTCATAATATAATAGAGACAGTAGATCTACCTGGTCTGTCATAAGATAATAGAGATAGTAGATCTAGCTGGTCTGTCATTATATAATAGAGACAGTAGATCTAGCTGGTCTCTCATAAAATAATAGAGACATTAGATCTAGCTGGTCCGTTATATTATAATAGAGACAGTAGATCTCGATGGTCTCTCATAATATAATAGAGACAGTAGATCTACCTGGTCTGTCATAAGATAATAGAGATAGTAGATCTAGCTGGTCTGTCATTATATAATAGAGACAGTAGATCTAGCTGGTCTGTCATAATATAATAGAGACAGTAGATCAAGCTGGTCTTTCATAATATAATAGAGACAGTAGATCTAGCTGGTCTGTCATATAACAGAGACAGTAGATCTAGCTGGTCCGTCATAATATAATAGAGACAGTAGATCTAGCTGGTCTGCCATAATATACTAGAGACAGTAGATCTAGCTGGTCTGTCATAATATCATAGAGACATACAGACAGTAGATTTAGCTCGTCTGTCATATTATAATAGAGACAGTAGATCTAGCTGGTCCTTCATACTATAATTGAGACAGTAGACCGAGCTGGTCTGTCATATTATTATAGAGACAGTAGATCTAGCTGGTCTGTCATTATATAATAGAGACAGTAGATCTAGCTGGTATGTCATAATATAATAGAGACAGTAGATTTAGCTGGTCTGTAATATTATAATAGAGACAGTAGATCTAAATGGTCTGTCATATTATAATAGAGACAGTAGATCTGGCTGGTCTCTCATAATATAATAGAGACATTATATCTAGCTGGTCTCTCATAATATAATAGAGACATTATATCTAGCTGGTCTCTCATAATATAATAGAGACAGTAGATCTAGATGGTCTGTCATAATATAATAGGGAAATTAGATCTAGCTGGTCTGTCATAATATAACAGAGACATTAGATCTACCTGGTCTGTCAGAAGATAATAGAGACAGTAGATCTAGCTGGTCTGTCATAATATAATAGAGAAAATAAATCTAGCTGGTCTGTCATAATATAATAGAGACATTAGATCTAGCTGGTCTGTCATAATATAATAGAGACAGTAGATCTAGCTGCTCTGTCAAAATATAATAGAGACAGTAGATCTAGATATTCTGTCATAATATAATAGAGACAGTATATCTAGCTGGTCTGTCATAATATAATAGAGACAGTAGATCTAGCTGGTCTGTCATATTATAATAGAGACAGTAGATCTAGCTGGTCTGTCATAATATAATAGAGACAGTAGATCAAGCTGGTCTGTCATAATATAATAGAGACAGTAGATCTAGATGGTCTGTCATATAACAGAGAGAGTAGATCTAGCTGGTCTGTCATAATATAATAGAGACAGTAGATCTGGCTGGTCTCTCATAATATAATAGAGAGAGTAGATCTAGCTGGTCCGTCATATTATAATAAAGACAGTAGATCTCTATGGTCTCTCATAATATAATAGAGACAGTAGATCTACCTGGTCTGTCATAAGATAATAGAGATAGTAGATCTAGCTGGTCTGTCATTATATAATAGAGACAGTAGATCTAGCTGGTCTGTCATAATATAATAGAGACAGTAGATCTACCTGGTCTGTCATAAGATAATAGAGACAGTAGATCTAGCTGGTCTGTCATAATATAATAGAGACAGTAGATCTAGCAGGTCTGTCATAATATAATAGAGACAGTAGATCTAGCTGGTCCGTCATAATATAATAGAGACAGTAGATATAGCTGGTCTGTTATAACATTTTAGAGACAGTTGATGTAGCTGGTCTGTCACAATATAATAGAGACAGAAGATTTATCTGGTCTGTCATTATATAATAGAGGCAGTAGATCTAGCTGGTCCGTCATAATATAATATAGACAGTAGATCTAGCTGGTCTGCCATAATATAATAGAGACAGTAGATCTAGCTGGTCTGTCATATTATAATAGAGACAGTAGATCTAGCTGGTCCTTCATAATATAATAGAGACAGTAGATCTAGCTGGTCTGTCATAATATAATAGGGACATTAGATCTAGCTGGTCTGTCTTAATATAACAGAGACATTAGATCTACCTGGTCTGTCATAAGATAATAGAGACAGTAGATCTAGCTGGTCTGTCATAATATAATAGAGACAGTAGATCAAGCTGGTCTGTCATAATATAATAGAGACAGTAGATCTAGCTGGTCTGTCATATTATAATATAGACAGTAGATCTAGCTGGTCCTTCATAATATAATAGAGACAGTAGATATAGCTGGTCCTTCATAATATAATAGAGACAGTAGATCTAGCTGGTCTGTCATATTATAATAGAGACAGTAGATCTAGCTGGTCTGTCATTATAAAAATAGAGACAGTAGATCTAGCTGGTCTTGCATAATATAATAGAGACAGTAAATCTAGCTGGTCTGTCATAATATAATAGGGACATTAGAGTTAGCTGGTCTGTCATAACATAATAGAGACAGTAGATCAAGCTGGTCTGTCATAATATAATAGAGACAGTAGATCTAGCTGGTCTGTCACAATATAATAGAGACAGTAGATCTAGCTGGTCCGTCATAATATAATAGAGACAGTAGATCTGGCTGGTCTCTCATAATATAATAGAGACAGTAGATCTAGCTGGTCCGTCATAAGATAATAGAGACAGTAGATCTAGCTGGTCTGTCATTATATAATAGAGACAGTAGATCTAGCTGGTCTGTCATAATATAATAGAGACAGTAGATCTAGCTGGTCTGGCATAATATAATAGGGACATTAGATCTAGCTGGTCTGTCATAATATAATAGAGACAGTAGATCTAGCAGGTCTGTCATAATATAATAGAGACAGTAGATCTAGCTGGTCCGTCATAATATAATAGAGACAGTAGATCTAGCTGGTCTGTAATATTATAATAGAGACAGTAGATCTAAATGGTCTGTCATATTATAATAGAGACAGTAGATCTGGCTGGTCTCTCATAATATAATAGAGACATTAGATCTAGCTGGTCTCTCATAATATAATAGAGACAGTAGATCTAGCTGGTCTGTCATAATATAATAGAGACAGTAGATCTAGCTGGTCTGTCATAATATAATAGAGACAGTAGATCTAGCTGGTCTGTCATAAGATAATAGAGACAGTAGATCTAGCTGCTCTGTCATAATATAATAGAGACAATAAATCTAGCTGGTCTGTCATATTATAATAGAGACAGTAGATCTACCTGGTCTGTCATAAGATAATAGAGACAGTAGATCTAGCTGCTCTGTCATAATATAATAGAGACAATAAATCTAGCTGGTCTGTCATAATATAATAGAGACAGTAGATCTAGCTGGTCTGTCATAATATAGTAGAGACTGTAAATCTAGCTGGTCTGTCATAATATAATAGAGACATTAGATCTAGCTGGTCTGTCATAATATAATAGAGACAGTAGATCTAGCTGCTCTGTCAAAATATAATAGAGACAGTAGATCTAGATAGTCTGTCATAATATAATTGAGACAGTATATCTAGCTGGTCTGTCATAATATAATAGAGACAGTAGATCTAGCTGGTCTGTCATATTATAATAGAGACAGTAGATCTAGCTGGTCTGTCATAATATAATAGAGACAGTAGATCAAGCTGGTCCGTCATATTATAATAGAGACAGTAGATCTCGATGGTCTCTCATAATATAATAGAGACAGTAGATCTACCTGGTCTGTCATAAGATAATAGAGATAGTAGATCTAGCTGGTCTGTCATTATATAATAGAGACAGTAGATCTAGCTGGTCTCTCATAAAATAATAGAGACATTAGATCTAGCTGGTCCGTCATATTATAATAGAGACAGTAGATCTCGATGGTCTCTCATAATATAATAGAGACAGTAGATCTACCTGGTCTGTCATAAGATAATAGAGATAGTAGATCTAGCTGGTCTGTCATTATATAATAGAGACAGTAGATCTAGCTGGTCTGTCATAATATAATAGAGACAGTAGATCAAGCTGGTCTTTCATAATATAATAGAGACAGTAGATCTAGCTGGTCTGTCATATAACAGAGACAGTAGATCTAGCTGGTCCGTCATAATATAATAGAGACAGTAGATCTAGCTGGTCTGCCATAATATACTAGAGACAGTAGATCTAGCTGGTCTGTCATAATATAATAGAGACATACAGACAGTAGATTTAGCTCGTCTGTCATATTATAATAGAGACAGTAGATCTAGCTGGTCCTTCATACTATAATTGAGACAGTAGACCGAGCTGGTCTGTCATATTATTATAGAGACAGTAGATCTAGCTGGTCTGTCATTATATAATAGAGACAGTAGATCTAGCTGGTATGTCATAATATAATAGAGACAGTAGATTTAGCTGGTCTGTAATATTATAATAGAGACAGTAGATCTAAATGGTCTGTCATATTATAATAGAGACAGTAGATCTGGCTGGTCTCTCATAATATAATAGAGACATTATATCTAGCTGGTCTCTCATAATATAATAGAGACATTATATCTAGCTGGTCTCTCATAATATAATAGAGACAGTAGATCTAGATGGTCTGTCATAATATAATAGGGAAATTAGATCTAGCTGGTCTGTCATAATATAACAGAGACATTAGATCTACCTGGTCTGTCAGAAGATAATAGAGACAGTAGATCTAGCTGCTCTGTCATAATATAATAGCGACAATAAATCTAGCTGGTCTGTCATAATATAATAGAGACAGTAGATCTAGCTGGTCTGTCATAATATAATAGAGAAAATAAATCTAGCTGGTCTGTCATAATATAATAGAGACATTAGATCTAGCTGGTCTGTCATAATATAATAGAGACAGTAGATCTAGCTGCTCTGTCAAAATATAATAGAGACAGTAGATCTAGATATTCTGTCATAATATAATAGAGACAGTATATCTAGCTGGTCTGTCATAATATAATAGAGACAGTAGATCTAGCTGGTCTGTCATATTATAATAGAGACAGTAGATCTAGCTGGTCTGTCATAATATAATAGAGACAGTAGATCAAGCTGGTCTGTCATAATATAATAGAGACAGTAGATCTAGATGGTCTGTCATATAACAGAGAGAGTAGATCTAGCTGGTCTGTCATAATATAATAGAGACAGTAGATCTGGCTGGTCTCTCATAATATAATAGAGAGAGTAGATCTAGCTGGTCCGTCATATTATAATAAAGACAGTAGATCTCTATGGTCTCTCATAATATAATAGAGACAGTAGATCTACCTGGTCTGTCATAAGATAATAGAGATAGTAGATCTAGTTGGTCTGTCATTATATAATAGAGACAGTAGATCTAGCTGGTCTGTCATAATATAATAGAGACAGTAGATCAAGCTGGTCTTTCATAATATAATAGAGACAGTAGATCTAGCTGGTCTGTCATATAACAGAGACAGTAGATCTAGCTGGTCCGTCATAATATAATAGAGACAGTAGATCTAGCTGGTCTGCCATAATATAATAGAGACAGTAGATCTAGCTGGTCTGTCATAATATAATAGAGACATACAGACAGTAGATTTAGCTCGTCTGTCATATTATAATATAGACAGTAGATCTACCTTTTCCTTCATAATATAATAGAGACATTAGATCTAGCTGGTCCTTCATACTATAATTGAGACAGTAGACCGAGCTGGTCTGTCATATTATTATGGAGACAGTAAATCTAGCTGGTCTGTCATTATATAATAGAGACAGTAGATCTAGCTGGTATGTCATAATATAATAGAGACAGTAGATTTAGCTGGTCTGTCATTATATAATAGAGACAGTGTATCCAGCTTGTATGTCATAATATAATAGAGACAGTATATCTAGCTGGTCTGTCATAATATAATAGAGACAGTAGATCTAGCTGGTCTGTCAAATATAATAGAGACAGTAGATCAAGCTGGTCTTTTACAATATAATAGAGACAGTAGATCTAGCTGCTCTGTCATAATATAATAGAGACAATAAATCTAGCTGGTCTGTCATAATATAATAGAGACAGTAGATCTAGCTGGTCTGTCATAATATAATAGAGACAGTAAATCTAGCTGGTCTGTCATAATATAATATAGACAATAAATCTAGCTGGTCTGTCATAATATAATAGAGACAGTAGATCTAGCTGGTCTGTCATAATATAATAGAGACAGTAAATCTAGCTGGTCTGTCATAATATAATAGAGACATTAGATCTAGCTGGTCTGTCATAATATAATAGAGACAGTAGATCTAGCTGCTCTGTCAAAATATAATAGAGACAGTAGATCTAGATAGTCTGTCATAATATAATAGAGACAGTATATCTAGCTGGTCTGTCATAATATAATAGAGACAGTAGATCTAGCTGGTCTGTCATATTATAATAGAGACAGTAGATCTAGCTGGTCTGTCATAATATAATAGAGACAGTAGATCAAGCTGGTCCGTCATATTATAATAGAGACAGTAGATCTCGATGGTCTCTCATAATATAATAGAGACATTAGATTTAGCTGGTCCGTCATATTATAATAGAGACAGTAGATCTCGATGGTCTCTCATAATATATTAGAGACAGTAGATCTAGCTGGTCTGTCATGATATATTAGAGACAGATCTAGCTGGTCTGTCATAATATAATAGAGACAGTAGATCTAGCTGGTCTGTCATATTATAATAGAGACAGTAGATCTCAATGGTCTGTCATAATATAATAGAGACAGTAGATCTAGCTGGTCTCTCATAATATAAAAGAGACATTAGATCTGGCTAGTCTCTCATAATATAATAGAGACATTATATCTAGCTGGTCTCTCATAATATAATAGAGACATTAGATCTAGCTGGTCTGTCATAATATAACAGAGACAGTAGATCTAGCTGGTCTGTTATAACATGATAGAGACAGTTGATGTGGCTGGTCTGTCACAATATAATAGAGACAGAAGATTTAGCTGGTCTGTCATTATATAATAGAGGCAGTAGATCTAGCTGGTCTGTCATAATATAATAGAGACAGTAGATCTAGCTGGTCCGTCATAATATAATAGAGACAGTAGATCTAGCTGGTCTGTCATATTATAATAGAGACAGTAGATCTGGCTGGACTCTCATAATATAATAGAGACATTATATCTAGCTGGTCTCTCATAATATAACAGAGACATTAGATCTAGCTGGTCTGTCATAATATTATAGAGACAGTAGATATAGCTGGTCTGTTATAACATTATAGAGACAGTTGATGTAGCTGGTCTGTCACAATATAATAGAGACAGAAGATTTAGCTGGTCTGTCATTATATAATAGAGGCAGTAGATCTAGCTGGTCTGTCATAATATAATAGAGACAGTAGATCTAGCTGGTCTGCCATAATATAATAGAGACAGTAGATCTAGCTGGTCTGTCATATTATAATAGAGACAGTAGATCTAGCTGGTCCTTCATAATATAATAGAGACAGTAGATCTAGCTGGTCTGTCATAATATAATAGGGACATTAGATCTAGCTGGTCTGTCTTAATATAACAGAGACATTAGATCTACCTGGTCTGTCATAAGATAATAGAGACAGTAGATCTAGCTGGTCTGTCATAATATAATAGAGACAGTAGATCAAGCTGGTCTGTCATAATATAATAGAGACAGTAGATCTAGCTGGTCTGTCATATTATAATATAGACAGTAGATCTAGCTGGTCCTTCATAATATAATAGAGACAGTAGATCTAGCTGGTCCTTCATAATATAATAGAGACAGTAGATCTAGCTGGTCTGTCATATTATAATAGAGACAGTAGATCTAGCTGGTCTGTCATTATATAATAGAGACAGTAGATCTAGCTGGTCTTGCATAATATAATAGAGACAGTAAATCTAGCTGGTCTGTCATAATATAATAGGGACATTAGAGTTAGCTGGTCTGTCATAACATAATAGAGACAGTAGATCAAGCTGGTCTGTCATAATATAATAGAGACAGTAGATCTAGCTGGTCTGTCACAATATAATAGAGACAGTAGATCTAGCTGGTCCTTCATAATATAATAGAGACAGTAGATCTAGCTGGTCTGTCATAATATAATAGGGACATTAGATCTACCTGGTCTGTCATAAGATAATAGAGACAGTAGATCTAGCTGGTCTGTCATAATATAATAGAGACAGTAGATAAAGCTGGTCTGTCATAATATAATAGAGACAGTAGATCTAGCTGGTCTGTCATATTATAATATAGACAGTAGATATAGCTGGTCCTTCATAATATAATAGAGACAGTAGATCTAGCTGGTCCTTCATAATATAATAGAGACAGTAGATCTAGCTGGTCTGTCATATTATAATAGAGACAGTAGATCTAGCTGGTCCTTCATAATATAATAGAGACAGTAGATCTAGCTGGTCTGTCATATTATAATATAGACAGTAGATATAGCTGGTCCTTCATAATATAATAGAGACAGTAGATCTAGCTGGTCCTTCATAATATAATAGAGACAGTAGATCTAGCTGGTCTGTCATATTATAATAGAGACAGTAGATCTAGCTGGTCCTTCATAATATAATAGAGACAGTAGATCTAGCTGGTCCTTCATAATATAATAGAGACAGTAGATCTAGCTGGTCTGTCATAATATAATAGGGACATTAGAGTTAGCTGGTCTGTCATAACATAATAGAGACATTAGATCAAGCTGGTCTGTCATAATATAATAGAGACAGTAGATCTAGCTGGTCTGTCACAATATAATAGAGACAGTAGATCTAGCTGGTCCGTCATAATATAATAGAGACAGTAGATCTGGCTGGTCTCTCATAATATAATAGAGACAGTAGATCTAGCTGGTCCATCATATTATAATAGAGACAGTAGATCTCGATGGTCTCTCATAATATAATAGAGACAGTAGATCTACCTGGTCTGTCATAAGATAATAGAGACAGTAGATCTAGCTGGTCTGTCATTATATAATAGAGACAGTAGATCTAGCTGGTCTGTCATAATATAACAGAGACAGTAGATCTAGCTGGTCTGTCATAATATAATAGGGACATTAGATCTAGCTGGTCTGTCATAATATAATAGAGACAGTAGATCTAGCAGGTCTGTCATAATATAATAGAGACAGTAGATCTAGCTGGTCCGTCATAATATAATAGAGACAGTAGATATAGCTGGTCTGTTATAACATTTTAGAGACAGTTGATGTAGCTGGTCTGTCACAATATAATAGAGACAGACGATTTAGCTGGTCTGTCATTATATAATAGAGGCAGTAGATCTAGCTGGTCTGTCATAATATAATAGAGACAGTAGATCTAGCTGGTCCGTCATAATATAATATAGACAGTAGATCTAGCTGGTCAGCCATAATATAATAGAGACAGTAGATCTAGCTGGTCTGTCATATTATAATAGAGACAGTAGATCTAGCTGGTCCTTCATAATATAATAGAGACAGTAGATCTAGCTGGTCTGTCATAATATAATAGGGACATTAGATCTAGCTGGTCTGTCTTAATATAACAGAGACATTAGATCTACCTGGTCTGTCATAAGATAATAGAGACAGTAGATCTAGCTGGTCTGTCATAATATAATAGAGACAGTAGATCAAGCTGGTCTGTCATAATATAATAGAGACAGTAGATCTAGCTGGTCTGTCATATTATAATATAGACAGTAGATCTAGCTGGTCCTTCATAATATAATAGAGACAGTAGATATAGCTGGTCCTTCATAATATAATAGAGACAGTAGATCTAGCTGGTCTGTCATATTATAATAGAGACAGTAGATCTAGCTGGTCTGTCATTATATAATAGAGAAAGTAGATCTAGCTGGTCTTGCATAATATAATAGAGACAGTAAATCTAGCTGGTCTGTCATAATATAATAGGGACATTAGAGTTAGCTGGTCTGTCATAACATAATAGAGACAGTAGATCAAGCTGGTCTGTCATAATATAATAGAGACAGTAGATCTAGCTGGTCTGTCACAATATAATAGAGACAGTAGATCTAGCTGGTCCTTCATAATATAATAGAGACAGTAGATCTGGCTGGTCTCTCATAATATAATAGAGACAGTAGATCTAGCTGGTCCGTCATAAGATAATAGAGACAGTAGATCTAGCTGGTCTCTCATAATATAATAGAGACATTAGATCTAGCTGGTCTCTCATAATATGATAGAGACAGTAGATCTAGCTGGTCTGTCATAATATAATAGAGACAGTAGATCTAGCTGGTCTGTCATAATATAATAGAGACAGTAGATCTAGCTGGTCTGTCATAAGATAATAGAGACAGTAGATCTAGCTGCTCTGTCATAATATAATAGAGACAATAAATCTAGCTGGTCTGTCATATTATAATAGAGACAGTAGATCTACCTGGTCTGTCATAAGATAATAGAGACAGTAGATCTAGCTGCTCTGTCATAATATAATAGAGACAATTAATCTAGCTGGTCTGTCATAATATAATAGAGACATTAGATCTAGCTGGTCTGTCATAATATAATAGAGACAGTAGATCTAGCTGCTCTGTCAAAATATAATAGAGACAGTAGATCTAGATAGTCTGTCATAATATAATTGAGACAGTATATCTAGCTGGTCTGTCATAATATAATAGAGACAGTAGATCTAGCTGGTCTGTCATATTATAATAGAGACAGTAGATCTAGCTGGTCTGTCATAATATAATAGAGACAGTAGATCAAGCTGGTCCGTCATATTATAATAGAGACAGTAGATCTCGATGGTCTCTCATAATATAATAGAGACAGTAGATCTACCTGGTCTGTCATAAGATAATAGAGATAGTAGATCTAGCTGGTCTGTCATTATATAATAGAGACAGTAGATCTAGCTGGTCTCTCATAAAATAATAGAGACATTAGATCTAGCTGGTCCGTTATATTATAATAGAGACAGTAGATCTCGATGGTCTCTCATAATATAATAGAGACAGTAGATCTACCTGGTCTGTCATAAGATAATAGAGATAGTAGATCTAGCTGGTCTGTCATTATATAATAGAGACAGTAGATCTAGCTGGTCTGTCATAATATAATAGAGACAGTAGATCAAGCTGGTCTTTCATAATATAATAGAGACAGTAGATCTAGCTGGTCTGTCATATAACAGAGACAGTAGATCTAGCTGGTCCGTCATAATATAATAGAGACAGTAGATCTAGCTGGTCTGCCATAATATACTAGAGACAGTAGATCTAGCTGGTCTGTCATAATATCATAGAGACATACAGACAGTAGATTTAGCTCGTCTGTCATATTATAATAGAGACAGTAGATCTAGCTGGTCCTTCATACTATAATTGAGACAGTAGACCGAGCTGGTCTGTCATATTATTATAGAGACAGTAGATCTAGCTGGTCTGTCATTATATAATAGAGACAGTAGATCTAGCTGGTATGTCATAATATAATAGAGACAGTAGATTTAGCTGGTCTGTAATATTATAATAGAGACAGTAGATCTAAATGGTCTGTCATATTATAATAGAGACAGTAGATCTGGCTGGTCTCTCATAATATAATAGAGACATTATATCTAGCTGGTCTCTCATAATATAATAGAGACATTATATCTAGCTGGTCTCTCATAATATAATAGAGACAGTAGATCTAGATGGTCTGTCATAATATAATAGGGAAATTAGATCTAGCTGGTCTGTCATAATATAACAGAGACATTAGATCTACCTGGTCTGTCAGAAGATAATAGAGACAGTAGATCTAGCTGGTCTGTCATAATATAATAGAGAAAATAAATCTAGCTGGTCTGTCATAATATAATAGAGACATTAGATCTAGCTGGTCTGTCATAATATAATAGAGACAGTAGATCTAGCTGCTCTGTCAAAATATAATAGAGACAGTAGATCTAGATATTCTGTCATAATATAATAGAGACAGTATATCTAGCTGGTCTGTCATAATATAATAGAGACAGTAGATCTAGCTGGTCTGTCATATTATAATAGAGACAGTAGATCTAGCTGGTCTGTCATAATATAATAGAGACAGTAGATCAAGCTGGTCTGTCATAATATAATAGAGACAGTAGATCTAGATGGTCTGTCATATAACAGAGAGAGTAGATCTAGCTGGTCTGTCATAATATAATAGAGACAGTAGATCTGGCTGGTCTCTCATAATATAATAGAGAGAGTAGATCTAGCTGGTCCGTCATATTATAATAAAGACAGTAGATCTCTATGGTCTCTCATAATATAATAGAGACAGTAGATCTACCTGGTCTGTCATAAGATAATAGAGATAGTAGATCTAGCTGGTCTGTCATTATATAATAGAGACAGTAGATCTAGCTGGTCTGTCATAATATAATAGAGACAGTAGATCAAGCTGGTCTTTCATAATATAATAGAGACAGTAGATCTAGCTGGTCTGTCATATAACAGAGACAGTAGATCTAGCTGGTCCGTCATAATATAATAGAGACAGTAGATCTAGCTGGTCTGCCATAATATAATAGAGACAGTAGATCTAGCTGGTCTGTCATAATATAATAGAGACATACAGACAGTAGATTTAGCTCGTCTGTCATATTATAATATAGACAGTAGATCTACCTTTTCCTTCATAATATAATAGAGACATTAGATCTAGCTGGTCCTTCATACTATAATTGAGACAGTAGACCGAGCTGGTCTGTCATATTATTATGGAGACAGTAGATCTAGCTGGTCTGTCATTATATAATAGAGACAGTAGATCTAGCTGGTATGTCATAATATAATAGAGACAGTAGATTTAGCTGGTCTGTCATTATATAATAGAGACAGTGTATCTAGCTTGTATGTCATAATATAATAGAGACAGTATATCTAGCTGGTCTGTCATAATATAATAGAGACAGTAGATCTAGCTGGTCTGTCAAATATAATAGAGACAGTAAATCAAGCTGGTCTTTTACAATATAATAGAGACAGTAGATCTAGCTGCTCTGTCATAATATTATAGAGACAATAAATCTAGCTGGTCTGTCATAATATAATAGAGACAGTAGATCTAGCTGGTCTGTCATAATATAATAGAGACAGTAAATCTAGCTGGTCTGTCATAATATAATATAGACAATAAATCTAGCTGGTCTGTCATAATATAATAGAGACAGTAGATCTAGCTGGTCTGTCATAATATAATAGAGACAGTAAATCTAGCTGGTCTGTCATAATATAATAGAGACATTAGATCTAGCTGGTCTGTCATAATATAATAGAGACAGTAGATCTAGCTGCTCTGTCAAAATATAATAGAGACAGTAGATCTAGATAGTCTGTCATAATATAATAGAGACAGTATATCTAGCTGGTCTGTCATAATATAATAGAGACAGTAGATCTAGCTGGTCTGTCATATTATAATAGAGACAGTAGATCTAGCTGGTCTGTCATAATATAATAGAGACAGTAGATCAAGCTGGTCCGTCATATTATAATAGAGACAGTAGATCTCGATGGTCTCTCATAATATAATAGAGACATTAGATCTAGCTGGTCCGTCATATTATAATAGAGACAGTAGATCTCGATGGTCTCTCATAATATATTAGAGACAGTAGATCTAGCTGGTCTGTCATGATATATTAGAGACAGATCTAGCTGGTCTGTCATAATATAATAGAGACAGTAGATCTAGCTGGTCTGTCATATTATAATAGAGACAGTAGATCTCAATGGTCTGTCATAATATAATAGAGACAGTAGATCTAGCTGGTCTCTCATAATATAAAAGAGACATTAGATCTGGCTAGTCTCTCATAATATAATAGAGACATTATATCTAGCTGGTCTCTCATAATATAATAGAGACATTAGATCTAGCTGGTCTGTCATAATATAACAGAGACAGTAGATCTAGCTGGTCTGTTATAACATGATAGAGACAGTTGATGTGGCTGGTCTGTCACAATATAATAGAGACAGAAGATTTAGCTGGTCTGTCATTATATAATAGAGGCAGTAGATCTAGCTGGTCTGTCATAATATAATAGAGACAGTAGATCTAGCTGGTCCGTCATAATATAATAGAGACAGTAGATCTAGCTGGTCTGTCATATTATAATAGAGACAGTAGATCTGGCTGGACTCTCATAATATAATAGAGACATTATATCTAGCTGGTCTCTCATAATATAATAGAGACATTAGATCTAGCTGGTCTGTCATAATATTATAGAGACAGTAGATATAGCTGGTCTGTTATAACATTATAGAGACAGTTGATGTAGCTGGTCTGTCACAATATAATAGAGACAGAAGATTTAGCTGGTCTGTCATTATATAATAGAGGCAGTAGATCTAGCTGGTCTGTCATAATATAATAGAGACAGTAGATCTAGCTGGTCCGTCATAATATAATATAGACAGTAGATCTAGCTGGTCTGCCATAATATAATAGAGACAGTAGATCTAGCTGGTCTGTCATATTATAATAGAGACAGTAGATCTAGCTGGTCCTTCATAATATAATAGAGACAGTAGATCTAGCTGGTCTGTCATAATATAATAGGGACATTAGATCTAGCTGGTCTGTCTTAATATAACAGAGACATTAGATCTACCTGGTCTGTCATAAGATAATAGAGACAGTAGATCTAGCTGGTCTGTCATAATATAATAGAGACAGTAGATCAAGCTGGTCTGTCATAATATAATAGAGACAGTAGATCTAGCTGGTCTGGCATATTATAATATAGACAGTAGATCTAGCTGGTCCTTCATAATATAATAGAGACAGTAGATCTAGCTGGTCCTTCATAATATAATAGAGACAGTAGATCTAGCTGGTCTGTCATATTATAATAGAGACAGTAGATCTAGCTGGTCTGTCATTATATAATAGCGACAGTAGATCTAGCTGGTCTTGCATAATATAATAGAGACAGTAAATCTAGCTGGTCTGTCATAATATAATAGGGACATTAGAGTTAGCTGGTCTGTCATAACATAATAGAGACAGTAGATCAAGCTGGTCTGTCATAATATAATAGAGACAGTAGATCTAGCTGGTCTGTCACAATATAATAGAGACAGTAGATCTAGCTGGTCCTTCATAATATAATAGAGACAGTAGATCTAGCTGGTCTGTCATAATATAATAGGGACATTAGATCTAGCTGGTCTGTCTTAATATAACAGAGACATTAGATCTACCTGGTCTGTCATAAGATAATAGAGACAGTAGATCTAGCTGGTCTGTCATAATATAATAGAGACAGTAGATAAAGCTGGTCTGTCATAATATAATAGAGACAGTAGATCTAGCTGGTCTGTCATATTATAATATAGACAGTAGATATAGCTGGTCCTTCATAATATAATAGAGACAGTAGATCTAGCTGGTCCTTCATAATATAATAGAGACAGTAGATCTAGCTGGTCTGTCATATTATAATAGAGACAGTAGATCTAGCTGGTCCTTCATAATATAATAGAGACAGTAGATCTAGCTGGTCCTTCATAATATAATAGAGACAGTAGATCTAGCTGGTCTGTCATAATATAATAGGGACATTAGAGTTAGCTGGTCTGTCATAACATAATAGAGACATTAGATCAAGCTGGTCTGTCATAATATAATAGAGACAGTAGATCTAGCTGGTCTGTCACAATATAATAGAGACAGTAGATCTAGCTGGTCCGTCATAATATAATAGAGACAGTAGATCTGGCTGGTCTCTCATAATATAATAGAGACAGTAGATCTAGCTGGTCCATCATATTATAATAGAGACAGTAGATCTCGATGGTCTCTCATAATATAATAGAGACAGTAGATCTACCTGGTCTGTCATAAGATAATAGAGACAGTAGATCTAGCTGGTCTGTCATTATATAATAGAGACAGTAGATCTAGCTGGTCTGTCATAATATAATAGAGACAGTAGATCTAGCTGGTCTGTCATAATATAATAGGGACATTAGATCTAGCTGGTCTGTCATAATATAATAGAGACAGTAGATCTAGCAGGTCTGTCATAATATAATAGAGACAGTAGATCTAGCTGGTCCGTCATAATATAATAGAGACAGTAGATATAGCTGGTCTGTTATAACATTTTAGAGACAGTTGATGTAGCTGGTCTGTCACAATATAATAGAGACAGTAGATCTAGCTGGTCCGTCATAATATAATATAGACAGTAGATCTAGCTGGTCAGCCATAATATAATAGAGACAGTAGATCTAGCTGGTCTGTCATATTATAATAGAGACAGTAGATCTAGCTGGTCCTTCATAATATAATAGAGACAGTAGATCTAGCTGGTCTGTCATAATATAATAGGGACATTAGATCTAGCTGGTCTGTCTTAATATAACAGAGACATTAGATCTACCTGGTCTGTCATAAGATCATAGAGACAGTAGATCTAGCTGGTCTGTCATAATATAATAGAGACAGTAGATCAAGCTGGTCTGTCATAATATAATAGAGACAGTAGATCTAGCTGGTCTGTCATATTATAATATAGACAGTAGATCTAGCTGGTCCTTCATAATATAATAGAGACAGTAGATATAGCTGGTCCTTCATAATATAATAGAGACAGTAGATCTAGCTGGTCTGTCATATTATAATAGAGACAGTAGATCTAGCTGGTCTGTCATTATATAATAGAGACAGTAGATCTAGCTGGTCTTGCATAATATAATAGAGACAGTAAATCTAGCTGGTCTGTCATAATATAATAGGGACATTAGAGTTAGCTGGTCTGTCATAACATAATAGAGACAGTAGATCAAGCTGGTCTGTCATAATATAATAGAGACAGTAGATCTAGCTGGTCTGTCACAATATAATAGAGACAGTAGATCTAGCTGGTCCGTCATAATATAATAGAGACAGTAGATCTGGCTGGTCTCTCATAATATAATAGAGACAGTAGATCTAGCTGGTCCGTCATAAGATAATAGAGACAGTAGATCTAGCTGGTCTCTCATAATATAATAGAGACATTAGATCTAGCTGGTCTCTCATAATATAATAGAGACAGTAGATCTAGCTGGTCTGTCATAATATAATAGAGACAGTAGATCTAGCTGGTCTGTCATAATATAATAGAGACAGTAGATCTAGCTGGTCTGTCATAAGATAATAGAGACAGTAGATCTAGCTGCTCTGTCATAATATAATAGAGACAATAAATCTAGCTGGTCTGTCATATTATAATAGAGACAGTAGATCTACCTGGTCTGTCATAAGATAATAGAGACAGTAGATCTAGCTGCTCTGTCATAATATAATAGAGACAATTAATCTAGCTGGTCTGTCATAATATAATAGAGACAGTAGATCTAGCTGGTCTGTCATAATATAGTAGAGACTGTAAATCTAGCTGGTCTGTCATAATATAATAGAGACATTAGATCTAGCTGGTCTGTCATAATATAATAGAGACAGTAGATCTAGCTGCTCTGTCAAAATATAATAGAGACAGTAGATCTAGATAGTCTGTCATAATATAATTGAGACAGTATATCTAGCTGGTCTGTCATAATATAATAGAGACAGTAGATCTAGCTGGTCTGTCATATTATAATAGAGACAGTAGATCTAGCTGGTCTGTCATAATATAATAGAGACAGTAGATCAAGCTGGTCCGTCATATTATAATAGAGACAGTAGATCTCGATGGTCTCTCATAATATAATAGAGACAGTAGATCTACCTGGTCTGTCATAAGATAATAGAGATAGTAGATCTAGCTGGTCTGTCATTATATAATAGAGACAGTAGATCTAGCTGGTCTGTCATAATATAATAGAGACAGTAGATCAAGCTGGTCTTTCATAATATAATAGAGACAGTAGATCTAGCTGGTCTGTCATATAACAGAGACAGTAGATCTAGCTGGTCCGTCATAATATAATAGAGACAGTAGATCTAGCTGGTCTGCCATAATATACTAGAGACAGTAGATCTAGCTGGTCTGTCATAATATAATAGAGACATACAGACAGTAGATTTAGCTCGTCTGTCATATTATAATAGAGACAGTAGATCTAGCTGGTCCTTCATACTATAATTGAGACAGTAGACCGAGCTGGTCTGTCATATTATTATAGAGACAGTAGATCTAGCTGGTCTGTCATTATATAATAGAGACAGTAGATCTAGCTGGTATGTCATAATATAATAGAGACAGTAGATTTAGCTGGTCTGTAATATTATAATAGAGACAGTAGATCTAAATGGTCTGTCATATTATAATAGAGACAGTAGATCTGGCTGGTCTCTCATAATATAATAGAGACATTATATCTAGCTGGTCTCTCATAATATAATAGAGACATTATATCTAGCTGGTCTCTCATAATATAATAGAGACATTATATCTAGCTGCTCTGTCATAATATAATAGCGACAATAAATCTAGCTGGTCTGTCATAATATAATAGAGACAGTAGATCTAGCTGGTCTGTCATAATATAATAGAGAAAATAAATCTAGCTGGTCTGTCATAATATAATAGAGACATTAGATCTAGCTGGTCTGTCATAATATAATAGAGACAGTAGATCTAGCTGCTCTGTCAAAATATAATAGAGACAGTAGATCTAGATATTCTGTCATAATATAATAGAGACAGTATATCTAGCTGGTCTGTCATAATATAATAGAGACAGTAGATCTAGCTGGTCTGTCATATTATAATAGAGACAGTAGATCTAGCTGGTCTGTCATAATATAATAGAGACAGTAGATCAAGCTGGTCTGTCATAATATAATAGAGACAGTAGATCTAGATGGTCTGTCATATAACAGAGAGAGTAGATCTAGCTGGTCTGTCATAATATAATAGAGACAGTAGATCTGGCTGGTCTCTCATAATATAATAGAGAGAGTAGATCTAGCTGGTCCGTCATATTATAATAAAGACAGTAGATCTCTATGGTCTCTCATAATATAATAGAGACAGTAGATCTACCTGGTCTGTCATAAGATAATAGAGATAGTAGATCTAGCTGGTCTGTCATTATATAATAGAGACAGTAGATCTAGCTGGTCTGTCATAATATAATAGAGACAGTAGATCAAGCTGGTCTTTCATAATATAATAGAGACAGTAGATCTAGCTGGTCTGTCATATAACAGAGACAGTAGATCTAGCTGGTCCGTCATAATATAATAGAGACAGTAGATCTAGCTGGTCTGCCATAATATAATAGAGACAGTAGATCTAGCTGGTCTGTCATAATATAATAGAGACATACAGACAGTAGATTTAGCTCGTCTGTCATATTATAATATAGACAGTAGATCTACCTTTTCCTTCATAATATAATAGAGACATTAGATCTAGCTGGTCCTTCATACTATAATTGAGACAGTAGACCGAGCTGGTCTGTCATATTATTATGGAGACAGTAGATCTAGCTGGTCTGTCATTATATAATAGAGACAGTAGATCTAGCTGGTATGTCATAATATAATAGAGACAGTAGATTTAGCTGGTCTGTCATTATATAATAGAGACAGTGTATCTAGCTTGTATGTCATAATATAATAGAGACAGTATATCTAGCTGGTCTGTCATAATATAATAGAGACAGTAGATCTAGCTGGTCTGTCAAATATAATAGAGACAGTAGATCAAGCTGGTCTTTTACAATATAATAGAGACAGTAGATCTAGCTGCTCTGTCATAATATAATAGAGACAATAAATCTAGCTGGTCTGTCATAATATAATAGAGACAGTAGATCTAGCTGGTCTGTCATAATATAATAGAGACAGTAAATCTAGCTGGTCTGTCATAATATAATATAGACAATAAATCTAGCTGGTCTGTCATAATATAATAGAGACAGTAGATCTAGCTGGTCTGTCATAATATAATAGAGACAGTAAATCTAGCTGGTCTGTCATAATATAATAGAGACATTAGATCTAGCTGCTCTGTCAAAATATAATAGAGACAGTAGATCTAGATAGTCTGTCATAATATAATAGAGACAGTATATCTAGCTGGTCTGTCATAATATAATAGAGACAGTAGATCTAGCTGGTCTGTCATATTATAATAGAGACAGTAGATCTAGCTGGTCTGTCATAATATAATAGAGACAGTAGATTTAGCTGGTCTGTCATTATATAATAGAGACAGTGTATCTAGCTTGTATGTCATAATATAATAGAGACAGTATATCTAGCTGGTCTGTCATAATATAATAGAGACAGTAGATCTAGCTGGTCTGTCAAATATAATAGAGACAGTAGATCAAGCTGGTCTTTTACAATATAATAGAGACAGTAGATCTAGCTGCTCTGTCATAATATAATAGAGACAATAAATCTAGCTGGTCTGTCATAATATAATAGAGACAGTAGATCTAGCTGGTCTGTCATAATATAATAGAGACAGTAAATCTAGCTGGTCTGTCATAATATAATATAGACAATAAATCTAGCTGGTCTGTCATAATATAATAGAGACAGTAGATCTAGCTGGTCTGTCATAATATAATAGAGACAGTAAATCTAGCTGGTCTGTCATAATATAATAGAGACATTAGATCTAGCTGCTCTGTCAAAATATAATAGAGACAGTAGATCAAGCTGGTCCGTCATATTATAATAGAGACAGTAGATCTCGATGGTCTCTCATAATATAATAGAGACATTAGATCTAGCTGGTCCGTCATATTATAATAGAGACAGTAGATCTCGATGGTCTCTCATAATATAATAGAGACAGTAGATCTACCTGGTCTGTCATAAGATAATAGAGATAGTAGATCTAGCTGGTCTGTCATTATATAATAGAGACAGTAGATCTAGCTGGTCTGTCATAATATAATAGAGACAGTAGATCAAGCTGGTCTTTCATAATATAATAGAGACAGTAGATCTAGATGGTCTGTCATATAACAGAGAGAGTAGATCTAGCTGGTCTGTCATAATATAATAGAGACAGTAGATCTGGCTGGTCTCTCATAATATAATAGAGAGAGTAGATCTAGCTGGTCCGTCATATTATAATAAAGACAGTAGATCTCTATGGTCTCTCATAATATAATAGAGACAGTAGATCTACCTGGTCTGTCATAAGATAATAGAGATAGTAGATCTAGCTGGTCTGTCATTATATAATAGAGACAGTAGATCTAGCTGGTCTGTCATAATATAATAGAGACAGTAGATCAAGCTGGTCTTTCATAATATAATAGAGACAGTAGATCTAGCTGGTCTGTCATATAACAGAGACAGTAGATCTAGCTGGTCCGTCATAATATAATAGAGACAGTAGATCTAGCTGGTCTGCCATAATATAATAGAGACAGTAGATCTAGCTGGTCTGTCATAATATAATAGAGACATACAGACAGTAGATTTAGCTCGTCTGTCATATTATAATATAGACAGTAGATCTACCTTTTCCTTCATAATATAATAGAGACATTAGATCTAGCTGGTCCTTCATACTATAATTGAGACAGTAGACCGAGCTGGTCTGTCATATTATTATGGAGACAGTAGATCTAGCTGGTCTGTCATTATATAATAGAGACAGTAGATCTAGCTGGTATGTCATAATATAATAGAGACAGTAGATTTAGCTGGTCTGTCATTATATAATAGAGACAGTGTATCTAGCTTGTATGTCATAATATAATAGAGACAGTATATCTAGCTGGTCTGTCATAATATAATAGAGACAGTAGATCTAGCTGGTCTGTCAAATATAATAGAGACAGTAGATCAAGCTGGTCTTTTACAATATAATAGAGACAGTAGATCTAGCTGCTCTGTCATAATATAATAGAGACAATAAATCTAGCTGGTCTGTCATAATATAATAGAGACAGTAGATCTAGCTGGTCTGTCATAATATAATAGAGACAGTAAATCTAGCTGGTCTGTCATAATATAATATAGACAATAAATCTAGCTGGTCTGTCATAATATAATAGAGACAGTAGATCTAGCTGGTCTGTCATAATATAATAGAGACAGTAAATCTAGCTGGTCTGTCATAATATAATAGAGACATTAGATCTAGCTGGTCTGTCATAATATAATAGAGACAGTAGATCTAGCTGCTCTGTCAAAATATAATAGAGACAGTAGATCTAGATAGTCTGTCATAATATAATAGAGACAGTATATCTAGCTGGTCTGTCATAATATAATAGAGACAGTAGATCTAGCTGGTCTGTCATATTATAATAGAGACAGTAGATCTAGCTGGTCTGTCATAATATAATAGAGACAGTAGATCAAGCTGGTCCGTCATATTATAATAGAGACAGTAGATCTCGATGGTCTCTCATAATATAATAGAGACATTAGATCTAGCTGGTCCGTCATATTATAATAGAGACAGTAGATCTCGATGGTCTCTCATAATATAATAGAGACAGTAGATCTACCTGGTCTGTCATAAGATAATAGAGATAGTAGATCTAGCTGGTCTGTCATTATATAATAGAGACAGTAGATCTAGCTGGTCTGTCATAATATAATAGAGACAGTAGATCAAGCTGGTCTTTCATAATATAATAGAGACAGTAGATCTAGCTGGTCTGTCATATAACAGAGACAGTAGATCTAGCTGGTCCGTCATAATATAATAGAGACAGTAGATCTAGCTGGTCTGCCATAATATAATAGAGACAGTAGATCTAGCTGGTCTGTCATAATATAATAGAGATATACAGACAGTTGATTTAGCTCGTCTGTCATATTATAATAGAGACAGTAGATCTAGCTGGTCCTTCATACTATAATTGAGACAGTAGACCGAGCTGGTCTGTCATATTATTATAGAGACAGTAGATCTAGCTGGTCTGTCATTATATAATAGAGACAGTAGATCTAGCTGGTATGTCATAATATAATAGAGACAGTAGATTTAGCTGGTCTGTAATATTATAATAGAGACAGTAGATCTAAATGGTCTGTCATATTATAATAGAGACAGTAGATCTGGCTGGTCTCTCATAATATAATAGAGACATTATATCTAGCTGGTCTCTCATAATATAATAGAGACATTATATCTAGCTGGTCTCTCATAATATAATAGAGACAGTAGATCTAGATGGTCTGTCATAATATAATAGGGAAATTAGATCTAGCTGGTCTGTCATAATATAACAGAGACATTAGATCTACCTGGTCTGTCATAAGATAATAGAGACAGTAGATCTAGCTGTTCTGTCATAATATAATAGCGACAATAAATCTAGCTGGTCTGTCATAATATAATAGAGACAGTAGATCTAGCTGGTCTGTCATAATATAATAGAGAAAATAAATCTAGCTGGTCTGTCATAATATAATAGAGACATTAGATCTAGCTGGTCTGTCATAATATAATAGAGACAGTAGATCTAGCTGCTCTGTCAAAATATAATAGAGACAGTAGATCTGGATAGTCTGTCATAATAAAATAGAGACAGTATATCTAGCTGGTCTGTCATAATATAATAGAGACAGTAGATCTAGCTGGTCTGTCATAATATAATAGAGACAGTAGATCAAGCTGGTCTGTCATAATATAATAGAGACAGTAGATCTAGCTGGTCTGTCATATAACAGAGAGAGTAGATCTAGCTGGTCTGTCATAATATAATAGAGACAGTAGATCTGGCTGGTCTCTCATAATATAATAGAGACAGTAGATCTAGCTGGTCCGTCATATTATAATAAAGACAGTAGATCTCGATGGTCTCTCATAATATAATAGAGACAGTAGATCTACCTGGTCTGTCATAAGATAATAGAGATAGTAGATCTAGCTGGTCTGTCATTATATAATAGAGACAGTAGATCTAGCTGGTCTGTCATAATATAATAGAGACAGTAGATCAAGCTGGTCTTTCATAATATAATAGAGACAGTAGACCTAGCTGGTCTGTCATATAACAGAGACAGTAGATCTAGCTGGTCCGTCATAATATAATAGAGACAGTAGATCTCGATGGTCTGCCATAATATAATAGAGACAGTAGATCTAGCTGGTCTGTCATAATATAATAGAGACATACAGACAGTTGATTTAGCTCGTCTGTCATATTATAATAGAGACAGTAGATCTAGCTGGTCCTTCATACTATAATTGAGACAGTAGACCGAGCTGGTCTGTCATATTATTATAGAGACAGTAGATCTAGCTGGTCTGTCATTATATAATAGAGACAGTAGATCTAGCTGGTATGTCATAATATAATAGAGACAGTAGATTTAGCTGGTCTGTAATATTATAATAGAGACAGTAGATCTAAATGGTCTGTCATATTATAATAGAGACAGTAGATCTGGCTGGTCTCTCATAATATAATAGAGACATCATATCTAGCTGGTCTCTCATAATATAATAGAGACATTATATCTAGCTGGTCTCTCATAATATAATAGAGACAGTAGATCTAGATGGTCTGTCATAATATAATAGGGAAATTAGATCTAGTTGGTCTGTCATAATATAACAGAGACATTAGATCTACCTGGTCTGTCATAAGATAGAGACAGTAGATCTAGCTGCTCTGTCATAATATAATAGCGACAATAAATCTAGCTGGTCTGTCAAAATATAATAGAGACAGTAGATCTAGCTGGTCTGTCATAATATAATAGAGACAGTAAATCTAGCTGGTCTGTCATAATATAATATAGACAATAAATCTAGCTGGTCTGTCATAATATAATAGAGACAGTAGATCTAGCTGGTCTGTCATAATATAATAGAGACAGTAAATCTAGCTGGTCTGTCATAATATAATAGAGACATTAGATCTAGCTGGTCTGTCATAATATAATAGAGACAGTAGATCTAGCTGCTCTGTCAAAATATAATAGAGACAGTAGATCTAGATAGTCTGTCATAATATAATAGAGACAGTATATCTAGCTGGTCTGTCATAATATAATAGAGACAGTAGATCTAGCTGGTCTGTCATATTATAATAGAGACAGTAGATCTAGCTGGTCTGTCATAATATAATAGAGACAGTAGATCAAGCTGGTCCGTCATATTATAATAGAGACAGTAGATCTCGATGGTCTCTCATAATATAATAGAGACATTAGATCTAGCTGGTCCGTCATATTATAATAGAGACAGTAGATCTCGATGGTCTCTCATAATATAATAGAGACAGTAGATCTACCTGGTCTGTCATAAGATAATAGAGATAGTAGATCTAGCTGGTCTGTCATTATATAATAGAGACAGTAGATCTAGCTGGTCTGTCATAATATAATAGAGACAGTAGATCAAGCTGGTCTTTCATAATATAATAGAGACAGTAGATCTAGCTGGTCTGTCATATAACAGAGACAGTAGATCTAGCTGGTCCGTCATAATATAATAGAGACAGTAGATCTAGCTGGTCTGCCATAATATAATAGAGACAGTAGATCTAGCTGGTCTGTCATAATATAATAGAGATATACAGACAGTTGATTTAGCTCGTCTTTCATAATATAATAGAGACAGTAGATCTAGCTGGTCTGTCATATAACAGAGACAGTAGATCTAGCTGGTCCTTCATACTATAATTGAGACAGTAGACCGAGCTGGTCTGTCATATTATTATAGAGACAGTAGATCTAGCTGGTCTGTCATTATATAATAGAGACAGTAGATCTAGCTGGTATGTCATAATATAATAGAGACAGTAGATTTAGCTGGTCTGTAATATTATAATAGAGACAGTAGATCTAAATGGTCTGTCATATTATAATAGAGACAGTAGATCTGGCTGGTCTCTCATAATATAATAGAGACATTATATCTAGCTGGTCTCTCATAATATAATAGAGACATTATATCTAGCTGGTCTCTCATAATATAATAGAGACAGTAGATCTAGATGGTCTGTCATAATATAATAGGGAAATTAGATCTAGCTGGTCTGTAATAATATAACAGAGACATTAGATCTACCTGGTCTGTCATAAGATAATAGAGACAGTAGATCTAGCTGCTCTGTCATAATATAATAGCGACAATAAATCTAGCTGGTGTGTCATAATATAATAGAGACAGTAGATCTAGCTGGTCTGTCATAATATAATAGAGAAAATAAATCTAGCTGGTCTGTCATAATATAATAGAGACATTAGATCTAGCTGGTCTGTCATAATATAATAGAGACAGTAGATCTAGCTGCTCTGTCAAAATATAATAGAGACAGTAGATCTGGATAGTCTGTCATAATATAATAGAGACAGTATATCTAGCTGGTCTGTCATAATATAATAGAGACAGTAGATCTAGCTGGTCTGTCATAATATAATAGAGACAGTAGATCAAGCTGGTCTGTCATAATATAATAGAGACAGTAGATCTAGCTGGTCTGTCATATAACAGAGAGAGTAGATCTAGCTGGTCTGTCATAATATAATAGAGACAGTAGATCTGGCTGGTCTCTCATAATATAATAGAGACAGTAGATCTAGCTGGTCCGTCATATTATAATAAAGACAGTAGATCTCGATGGTCTCTCATAATATAATAGAGACAGTAGATCTACCTGGTCTGTCATAAGATAATAGAGATAGTAGATCTAGCTGGTCTGTCATTATATAATAGAGACAGTAGATCTAGCTGGTCTGTCATAATATAATAGAGACAGTAGATCAAGCTGGTCTTTCATAATATAATAGAGACAGTAGATCTAGCTGGTCTGTCATATAACAGAGACAGTAGATCTAGCTGGTCCGTCATAATATAATAGAGACAGTAGATCTCGATGGTCTGCCATAATATAATAGAGACAGTAGATCTAGCTGGTCTGTCATAATATAATAGAGACATACAGACAGTTGATTTAGCTCGTCTGTCATATTATAATAGAGACAGTAGATCTAGCTGGTCCTTCATACTATAATTGAGACAGTAGACCGAGCTGGTCTGTCATATTATTATAGAGACAGTAGATCTAGCTGGTCTGTCATTATATAATAGAGACAGTAGATCTAGCTGGTATGTCATAATATAATAGAGACAGTAGATTTAGCTGGTCTGTAATATTATAATAGAGACAGTAGATCTAAATGGTCTGTCATATTATAATAGAGACAGTAGATCTGGCTGGTCTCTCATAATATAATAGAGACATCATATCTAGCTGGTCTCTCATAATATAATAGAGACATTATATCTAGCTGGTCTCTCATAATATAATAGAGACAGTAGATCTAGATGGTCTGTCATAATATAATAGGGAAATTAGATCTAGCTGGTCTGTCATAATATAACAGAGACATTAGATCTACCTGGTCTGTCATAAGATAATAGAGACAGTAGATCTAGCTGCTCTGTCATAATATAATAGCGACAATAAATCTAGCTGGTCTGTCAAAATATAATAGAGACAGTAGATCTAGCTGGTCTGTCATAATATAATAGAGAAAATAAATCTAGCTGGTCTGTCATAATATAATAGAGACATTAGATCTAGCTGGTCTGTCATAATATAATAGAGACAGTAGATCTAGCTGCTCTGTCAAAATATAATAGAGACAGTAGATCTAGATAGTCTGTCATAATATAATAGAGACAGTATATCTAGCTGGTCTGTCATAATATAATAGAGACAGTAGATCTAGCTGGTCTGTCATAATATAATAGAGACAGTAGATCAAGCTGGTCTGTCATAATATAATAGAGACAGTAGATCTAGCTGGTCTGTCATATAACAGAGAGAGTAGATCTAGCTGGTCTGTCATAATATAATAGAGACAGTAGATCTGGCTGGTCTCTCATAATATAATAGAGACAGTAGATCTAGCTGGTCCGTCATATTATAATAAAGACAGTAGATCTCGATGGTCTCTCATAATATAATAGAGACAGTAGATCTACCTGGTCTGTCATAAGATAATAGAGATAGTAGATCTAGCTGGTTTGTCATTATATAATAGAGACAGTAGATCTAGCTGGTCTGTCATAATATAATAGAGACAGTAGATCAAGCTGGTCTTTCATAATATAATAGAGACAGTAGATCTAGCTGGTCTGTCATATAACAGAGACAGTAGATCTAGCTGGTCCGTCATAATATAATAGAGACAGTAGATCTCGATGGTCTCTCATAATATAATAGAGACAGTAGATCTACCTGGTCTGTCATAAGATAATAGAGATAGTAGATCTAGCTGGTCTGTCATTATATAATAGAGACAGTAGATCTAGCTGGTCTCTCATAATATAATAGAGACATTAGATCTAGCTGGTCCGTCATATTATAATAGAGACAGTAGATCTCGATGGTCTCTCATAATATAATAGAGACAGAAGATCTACCTGGTCTGTCATAAGATAATAGAGACAGTAGATCTAGCTGGTCTGTCATTATATAATAGAGACAGTAGATCTAGCTGGTCTGTCATAATATAATAGAGACAGTAGATCTAGCTGGTCTGTCATAATATAATAGGGACATTAGATCTAGCTGGTCTGTCATAATATAATAGAGACAGTAGATCTAGCAGGTCTGTCATAATATAATAGAGACAGTAGATCTAGCTGGTCCGTCATAATATAATAGAGACAGTAGATCTAGCTGGTCTGTAATATTATAATAGAGACAGTAGATCTAAATGGTCTGTCATATTATAATAGAGACAGTAGATCTGGCTGGTCTCTCATAATATAATAGAGACATTAGATCTAGCTGGTCTCTCATAATATAATAGAGACAGTAGATCTAGCTGGTCTGTCATAATATAATAGAGACAGTAGATCTAGCTGGTCTGTCATAATATAATAGAGACAGTAGATCTAGCTGGTCCGTCATAATATAATAGAGACAGTAGATATAGCTGGTCTGTAATATTATAATAGAGACAGTAGATCTAAGTGGTCTGTCATATTATAATAGAGACAGTAGATCTACCTGGTCTGTCATAAGATAATAGAGACAGTAGATCTAGCTGCTCTGTCATAATATAATAGAGACAATAAATCTAGCTGGTCTGTCATAATATAATAGAGACAGTAGATCTAGCTGGTCTGTCATAATATAATAGAGACTGTAAATCTAGCTGGTCTGTCATAATATAATAGAGACATTAGATCTAGCTGGTCTGTCATAATATAATAGAGACAGTAGATCTAGCTGCTCTGTCAAAATATAATAGAGACAGTAGATCTAGATAGTCTGTCATAATATAATAGAGACAGTATATCTAGCTGGTCTGTCATAATATAATAGAGACAGTAGATCTAGCTGGTCTGTCATATTATAATAGAGACAGTAGATCTAGCTGGTCTGTCATAATATAATAGAGACAGTAGATCAAGCTGGTCCGTCATATTATAATAGAGACAGTAGATCTCGATGGTCTCTCATAATATAATAGAGACAGTAGATCTACCTGGTCTGTCATAAGATAATAGAGATAGTAGATCTAGCTGGTCTGTCATTATATAATAGAGACAGTAGATCTAGCTGGTCTCTCATAATATAATAGAGACATTAGATCTAGCTGGTCCGTCATATTATAATAGAGACAGTAGATCTCGATGGTCTCTCATAATATAATAGAGACAGTAGATCTACCTGGTCTGTCATAAGATAATAGAGATAGTAGATCTAGCTGGTCTGTCATTATATAATAGAGACAGTAGATCTAGCTGGTCTGTCATAATATAATAGAGACAGTAGATCAAGCTGGTCTTTCATAATATAATAGAGACAGTAGATCTAGCTGGTCTGTCATATAACAGAGACAGTAGATCTAGCTGGTCCGTCATAATATAATAGAGACAGTAGATCTAGCTGGTCTGCCATAATATAATAGAGACAGTAGACCGAGCTGGTCTGTCATATTATTATTGAGACAGTAGATCTAGCTGGTCTGTCATTATATAATAGAGACAGTAGATCTAGCTGGTATGTCATAATATAATAGAGACAGTAGATTTAGCTGGTCTGTAATATTATAATAGAGACAGTAGATCTAAATGGTCTGTCATATTATAATAGAGACAGTAGATCTGGCTGGTCTCTCATAATATAATAGAGACATTATATCTAGCTGGTCTCTCATAATATAATAGAGACATTATATCTAGCTGGTCTCTCATAATATAATAGAGACAGTAGATCTAGATGGTCTGTCATAATATAATAGGGAAATTAGATCTAGCTGGTCTGTCATAATATAACAGAGACA
Organism: Oncorhynchus clarkii lewisi; assembly: GCF_045791955.1. Classification (NCBI taxonomy): domain Eukaryota; kingdom Metazoa; phylum Chordata; class Actinopteri; order Salmoniformes; family Salmonidae; genus Oncorhynchus; species Oncorhynchus clarkii. The sequence continues at coordinate 63,443,915 of NC_092165.1, forward strand.
TAAGATCTACCTGGTCTGTCATAAGATAATAGAGACAGTAGATCTAGCTGCTCTGTCATAATATAATAGCGACAATAAATCTAGCTGGTCTGTCATAATATAATAGAGACAGTAGATCTAGCTGGTCTGTCATAATATAATAGAGAAAATAAATCTAGCTGGTCTGTCATAATATAATAGAGACATTAGATCTAGCTGGTCTGTCATAATATAATAGAGACAGTAGATCTAGCTGCTCTGTCAAAATATAATAGAGACAGTAGATCTAGATAGTCTTTCATAATATAATAGAGACAGTAGATCAAGCTGGTCTGTCATAATATAATAGAGACAGTAGATCTAGCTGGTCTGTCATATAACAGAGAGAGTAGATCTAGCTGGTCTGTCATAATATAATAGAGACAGTAGATCTGGCTGGTCTCTCATAATATAATAGAGACAGTAGATCTAGCTGGTCCGTCATATTATAATAAAGACAGTAGATCTCGATGGTCTCTCATAATATAATAGAGACAATAGATCTACCTGGTCTGTCATAAGATAATAGAGATAGTAGATCTAGCTGGTCTGTCATTATATAATAGAGACAGAAGATCTAGCTGGTCTGTCATAATATAATAGAGACAGTAGATCAAGCTGGTCTTTCATAATATAATAGAGACAGTAGATCTAGCTGGTCTGTCATATAACAGAGACAGTAGATCTAGCTGGTCCGTCATAATATAATAGAGACAGTAGATCTAGCTGGTCTGCCATAATATAATAGAGACATTAGATCTAGCTGGTCTGTCATAATATAATAGAGACATACAGACAGTAGATTTAGCTCGTCTGTCATATTATAATATAGACAGTAGATCTACCTTTTCCTTCATAATATAATAGAGACATTAGATCTAGCTGGTCCTTCATACTATAATTGAGACAGTATACCGAGCTGGTCTGTCATATTATTATAGAGACAGTAGATCTAGCTGGTCTGTCATTATATAATAGAGACAGTAGATCTAGCTGGTATGTCATAATATAATAGAGACAGTAGATTTAGCTGGTCTGTCATTATATAATAGAGGCAGTAGATCTAGCTGGTCTGTCATAATATATTAGGGACATTAGATCTAGCTGGTCTGTCATAATATAACAGAGACATTAGATCTACCTGGTCTGTCATAAGATAATAGAGACAGTAGATCTAGCTGGTCTGTCATAATATAATAGAGACAGTGTATCTAGCTTGTATGTCATAATATAATAGAGACAGTATATCTAGCTGGTCTGTCATAATATAATAGAGACAGTAGATCTAGCTGGTCTGTCAAATATAATAGAGACAGTAGATCAAGCTGGTCTTTTACAATATAATAGAGACAGTAGATCTAGCTGCTCTGTCATAATATAATAGAGACAATAAATCTAGCTGGTCTGTCATAATATAATAGAGACAGTAGATCTAGCTGCTCTGTCAAAATATAATAGAGACAGTAGATCTAGATAGTCTGTCATAATATAATAGAGACAGTATATCTAGCTGGTCTGTCATAATATAATAGAGACAGTAGATCTAGCTGGTCTGTCATATTATAATAGAGACAGTAGATCTAGCTGGTCTGTCATAATATAATAGAGACAGTAGATCAAGCTGGTCTGTCATAATATAATAGAGACAGTAGATCTAGCTGGTCTGTCATATAACAGAGAGAGTAGATCTAGCTGGCCTGTCATAATATAATAGAGACAGTAGATCTGGCTGGTCTCTCATAATATAATAGAGACATTAGATCTAGCTGGTCCGTCATATTATAATAGAGACAGTAGATCTCGATGGTCTCTCATAATATAATAGAGACAGTAGATCTACCTGGTCTGTCATAAGATAATAGAGATAGTAGATCTAGCTGGTCTGTCATTATATAATAGAGACAGTAGATCTAGCTGGTCTGTCATAATATATTAGAGACAGTAGATCAAGCTGGTCTTTCATAATATAATAGAGACAGTAGATCTAGCTGGTCTGTCATATAACAGAGACAGTAGATCTAGCTGGTCTGTCATAATATAATAGAGACAGTAGATCTAGCTGCTCTGTCAAAATATAATAGAGACAGTAGATCTAGATAGTTTGTCATAATATAATCGAGACAGTATATCTAGCTGGTCTGTCATAATATAATAGAGACAGTAGATCTAGCTGGTCTGTCATATTATAATAGAGACAGTAGATCTAGCTGGTCTGTCATAATATAATAGAGACAGTAGATCAAGCTGGTCTGTCATAATATAATAGAGACAGTAGATCTAGCTGGTCTGTCATAATATAATAGAGACATTAGATCTAGCTGGTCTGTCATAATATAATAGAGACAGTAGATCTAGCTGCTCTGTCAAAATATAATAGAGACAGTAGATCTAGATAGTCTTTCATAATATAATAGAGACAGTAGATCAAGCTGGTCTGTCATAATATAATAGAGACAGTAGATCTAGCTGGTCTGTCATATAACAGAGAGAGTAGATCTAGCTGGTCTGTCATAATATAATAGAGACAGTAGATCTGGCTGGTCTCTCATAATATAATAGAGACAGTAGATCTAGCTGGTCCGTCATATTATAATAAAGACAGTAGATCTCGATGGTCTCTCATAATATAATAGAGACAGTAGATCTACCTGGTCTGTCATAAGATAATAGAGATAGTAGATCTAGCTGGTCTGTCATTATATAATAGAGACAGAAGATCTAGCTGGTCTGTCATAATATAATAGAGACAGTAGATCAAGCTGGTCTTTCATAATATAATAGAGACAGTAGATCTAGCTGGTCTGTCATATAACAGAGACAGTAGATCTAGCTGGTCCGTCATAATATAATAGAGACAGTAGATCTAGCTGGTCTGCCATAATATAATAGAGACATTAGATCTAGCTGGTCTGTCATAATATAATAGAGACATACAGACAGTAGATTTAGCTCGTCTGTCATATTATAATATAGACAGTAGATCTACCTTTTCCTTCATAATATAATAGAGACATTAGATCTAGCTGGTCCTTCATACTATAATTGAGACAGTAGACCGAGCTGGTCTGTCATATTATTATAGAGACAGTAGATCTAGCTGGTCTGTCATTATATAATAGAGACAGTAGATCTAGCTGGTATGTCATAATATAATAGAGACAGTAGATTTAGCTGGTCTGTCATTATATAATAGAGGCAGTAGATCTAGCTGGTCTGTCATAATATATTAGAGACAGTAGATCTAGCTGGTCTGTCATAATATATTAGGGACATTAGATCTAGCTGGTCTGTCATAATATAACAGAGACATTAGATCTACCTGGTCTGTCATAAGATAATAGAGACAGTAGATCTAGCTGGTCTGTCATAATATAATAGAGACAGTGTATCTAGCTTGTATGTCATAATATAATAGAGACAGTATATCTAGCTGGTCTGTCATAATATAATAGAGACAGTAGATCTAGCTGGTCTGTCAAATATAATAGAGACAGTAGATCAAGCTGGTCTTTTACAATATAATAGAGACAGTAGATCTAGCTGCTCTGTCATAATATAATAGAGACAATAAATCTAGCTGGTCTGTCATAATATAATAGAGACAGTAGATCTAGCTGGTCTGTCATAATATAATAGAGACTGTACATCTGGCTGGTCTGTCATAATATAATATAGACATTAGATCTAGATGGTCTGTCATAATATAATAGAGACAGTAGATCTAGCTGCTCTGTCAAAATATAATAGAGACAGTAGATCTAGATAGTCTGTCATAATATAATAGAGACAGTATATCTAGCTGGTCTGTCATAATATAATAGAGACAGTAGATCTAGCTGGTCTGTCATATTATAATAGAGACAGTAGATCTAGCTGGTCTGTCATAATATAATAGAGACAGTAGATCAAGCTGGTCTTTTACAATATAATAGAGACAGTAGATCTAGCTGCTCTGTCATAATATAATAGAGACAATAAATCTAGCTGGTCTGTCATAATATAATAGAGACAGTAGATCTAGCTGGTCTGTCATAATATAATAGAGACTGTACATCTGGCTGGTCTGTCATAATATAATATAGACATTAGATCTAGATGGTCTGTCATAATATAATAGAGACAGTAGATCTAGCTGCTCTGTCAAAATATAATAGAGACAGTAGATCTAGATAGTCTGTCATAATATATTAGAGACAGTATATCTAGCTGGTCTGTCATAATATAATAGAGACAGTAGATCTAGCTGGTCTGTCATATTATAATAGAGACAGTAGATCTAGCTGGTCTGTCATAATATAATAGAGACAGTAGATCAAGCTGGTCTGTCATAATATAATAGAGACAGTAGATCTAGCTGGTCTGTCATATAACAGAGAGAGTAGATCTAGCTGGCCTGTCATAATATAATAGAGACAGTAGATCTGGCTGGTCTCTCATAATATAATAGAGACATTAGATCTAGCTGGTCCGTCATATTATAATAGAGACAGTAGATCTCGATGGTCTCTCATAATATAATAGAGACAGTAGATCTACCTGGTCTGTCATAAGATAATAGAGATAGTAGATCTAGCTGGTCTGTCATTATATAATATAGACAGTAGATCTAGCTGGTCTGTCATAATATATTAGAGACAGTAGATCAAGCTGGTCTTTCATAATATAATAGAGACAGTAGATCTAGCTGGTCTGTCATATAACAGAGACAGTAGATCTAGCTGGTCTGTCATAATATAATAGAGACAGTAGATCTAGCTGCTCTGTCAAAATATAATAGAGACAGTAGATCTAGATAGTTTGTCATAATATAATCGAGACAGTATATCTAGCTGGTCTGTCATAATATAATAGAGACAGTAGATCTAGCTGGTCTGTCATATTATAATAGAGACAGTAGATCTAGCTGGTCTGTCATAATATAATAGAGACAGTAGATCAAGCTGGTCTGTCATAATATAATAGAGACAGTAGATCTAGCTGGTCTGTCATAATATAATAGAGACATTAGATCTAGCTGGTCTGTCATAATATAATAGAGACAGTAGATCTAGCTGCTCTGTCAAAATATAATAGAGACAGTGTATCTAGCTTGTATGTCATAATATAATAGAGACAGTATATCTAGCTGGTCTGTCATAATATAATAGAGACAGTAGATCTAGCTGGTCTGTCAAATATAATAGAGACAGTAGATCAAGCTGGTCTTTTACAATATAATAGAGACAGTAGATCTAGCTGCTCTGTCATAATATAATAGAGACAATAAATCTAGCTGGTCTGTCATAATATAATAGAGACAGTAGATCTAGCTGGTCTGTCATAATATAATAGAGACTGTACATCTGGCTGGTCTGTCATAATATAATATAGACATTAGATCTAGATGGTCTGTCATAATATAATAGAGACAGTAGATCTAGCTGCTCTGTCAAAATATAATAGAGACAGTAGATCTAGATAGTCTGTCATAATATAATAGAGACAGTATATCTAGCTGGTCTGTCATAATATAATAGAGACAGTAGATCTAGCTGGTCTGTCATATTATAATAGAGACAGTAGATCTAGCTGGTCTGTCATAATATAATAGAGACAGTAGATCAAGCTGGTCTGTCATAATATAATAGAGACAGTAGATCTAGCTGGTCTGTCATATAACAGAGAGAGTAGATCTAGCTGGCCTGTCATAATATAATAGAGACAGTAGATCTGGCTGGTCTCTCATAATATAATAGAGACATTAGATCTAGCTGGTCCGTCATATTATAATAGAGACAGTAGATCTCGATGGTCTCTCATAATATAATAGAGACAGTAGATCTACCTGGTCTGTCATAAGATAATAGAGATAGTAGATCTAGCTGGTCTGTCATTATATAATAGAGACAGTAGATCTAGCTGGTCTGTCATAATATATTAGAGACAGTAGATCAAGCTGGTCTTTCATAATATAATAGAGACAGTAGATCTAGCTGGTCTGTCATATAACAGAGACAGTAGATCTAGCTGGTCTGTCATAATATAATAGAGACAGTAGATCTAGCTGCTCTGTCAAAATATAATAGAGACAGTAGATCTAGATAGTTTGTCATAATATAATCGAGACAGTATATCTAGCTGGTCTGTCATAATATAATAGAGACAGTAGATCTAGCTGGTCTGTCATATTATAATAGAGACAGTAGATCTAGCTGGTCTGTCATAATATAATAGAGACAGTAGATCAAGCTGGTCTGTCATAATATAATAGAGACAGTAGATCTAGCTGGTCTGTCATAATATAATGGAGACATTAGATCTAGCTGGTCTGTCATAATATAATAGAGACAGTAGATCTAGCTGCTCTGTCAAAATATAATAGAGACAGTAGATCTAGATAGTCTTTCATAATATAATAGAGACAGTAGATCAAGCTGGTCTGTCATAATATAATAGAGACAGTAGATCTAGCTGGTCTGTCATATAACAGAGAGAGTAGATCTAGCTGGTCTGTCATAATATAATAGAGACAGTAGATCTGGCTGGTCTCTCATAATATAATAGAGACAGTAGATCTAGCTGGTCCGTCATATTATAATAAAGACAGTAGATCTCGATGGTCTCTCATAATATAATAGAGACAGTAGATCTACCTGGTCTGTCATAAGATAATAGAGATAGTAGATCTAGCTGGTCTGTCATTATATAATAGAGACAGAAGATCTAGCTGGTCTGTCATAATATAATAGAGACAGTAGATCAAGCTGGTATTTCATAATATAATAGAGACAGTAGATCTAGCTGGTCTGTCATATAACAGAGACAGTAGATCTAGCTGGTCCGTCATAATATAATAGAGACAGTAGATCTAGCTGGTCTGCCATAATATAATAGAGACATTAGATCTAGCTGGTCTGTCATAATATAATAGAGACATACAGACAGTAGATTTAGCTCGTCTGTCATATTATAATATAGACAGTAGATCTACCTTTTCCGTCATAATATAATAGAGACATTAGATCTAGCTGGTCCTTCATACTATAATTGAGACAGTAGACCGAGCTGGTCTGTCATATTATTATAGAGACAGTAGATCTAGCTGGTCTGTCATTATATAATAGAGACAGTAGATCTAGCTGGTATGTCATAATATAATAGAGACAGTAGATTTAGCTGGTCTGTCATTATATAATAGAGGCAGTAGATCTAGCTGGTCTGTCATAATATATTAGAGACAGTAGATCTAGCTGGTCTGTCATAATATATTAGGGACATTAGATCTAGCTGGTCTGTCATAATATAACAGAGACATTAGATCTACCTGGTCTGTCATAAGATAATAGAGACAGTAGATCTAGCTGGTCTGTCATAATATAATAGAGACAGTGTATCTAGCTTGTATGTCATAATATAATAGAGACAGTATATCTAGCTGGTCTGTCATAATATAATAGAGACAGTAGATCTAGCTGGTCTGTCAAATATAATAGAGACAGTAGATCAAGCTGGTTTTTTACAATATAATAGAGACAGTAGATCTAGCTGCTCTGTCATAATATAATAGAGACAATAAATCTAGCTGGTCTGTCATAATATAATAGAGACAGTAGATCTAGCTGGTCTGTCATAATATAATAGAGACTGTACATCTGGCTGGTCTGTCATAATATAATATAGACATTAGATCTAGATGGTCTGTCATAATATAATAGAGACAGTAGATCTAGCTGCTCTGTCAAAATATAATAGAGACAGTAGATCTAGATAGTCTGTCATAATATAATAGAGACAGTATATCTAGCTGGTCTGTCATAATATAATAGAGACAGTAGATCTAGCTGGTCCGTCATATTATAATAGAGACAGTAGATCTCGATGGTCTCTCATAATATAATAGAGACAGTAGATCTACCTGGTCTGTCATAAGATAATAGAGATAGTAGATCTAGCTGGTCTGTCATTATATAATAGAGACAGTAGATCTAGCTGGTCTGTCATAATATATTAGAGACAGTAGATCAAGCTGGTTTTTCATAATATAATAGAGACAGTAGATCTAGCTGGTCTGTCATATAACAGAGACAGTAGATCTAGCTGGTCTGTCATAATATAATAGAGACAGTAGATCTAGCTGCTCTGTCAAAATATAATAGAGACAGTAGATCTAGATAGTTTGTCATAATATAATCGAGACAGTATATCTAGCTGGTCTGTCATAATATAATAGAGACAGTAGATCTAGCTGGTCTGTCATACTATAATAGAGACAGTAAATCTAGCTGGTCTGTCATAATATAATAGAGACAGTAGATCAAGCTGGTCTGTCATAATATAATAGAGACAGTAGATCTAGCTGGTCTGTCATAATATAATAGAGACATTAGATCTAGCTGGTCTGTCATAATATAATAGAGACAGTAGATCTAGCTGCTCTGTCAAAATATAATAGAGACAGTAGATCTAGATAGTCTTTCATAATATAATAGAGACAGTAGATCAAGCTGGTCTGTCATAATATAATAGAGACAGTAGATCTAGCTGGTCTGTCATATAACAGAGAGAGTAGATCTAGCTGGTCTGTCATAATATAATAGAGACAGTAGATCTGGCTGGTCTCTCATAATATAATAGAGACAGTAGATCTAGCTGGTCCGTCATATTATAATAAAGACAGTAGATCTCGATGGTCTCTCATAATATAATAGAGACAGTAGATCTACCTGGTCTGTCATAAGATAATAGAGATAGTAGATCTAGCTGGTCTGTCATTATATAATAGAGACAGAAGATCTAGCTGGTCTGTCATAATATAATAGAGACAGTAGATCAAGCTGGTCTTTCATAATATAATAGAGACAGTAGATCTAGCTGGTCTGTCATATAACAGAGACAGTAGATCTAGCTGGTCCGTCATAATATAATAGAGACAGTAGATCTAGCTGGTCTGCCATAATATAATAGAGACATTAGATCTAGCTGGTCTGTCATAATATAATAGAGACATACAGACAGTAGATTTAGCTCGTCTGTCATATTATAATATAGACAGTAGATCTACCTTTTCCTTCATAATATAATAGAGACATTAGATCTAGCTGGTCCTTCATACTATAATTGAGACAGTAGACCGAGCTGGTCTGTCATATTATTATAGAGACAGTAGATCTAGCTGGTCTGTCATTATATAATAGAGACAGTAGATCTAGCTGGTATGTCATAATATAATAGAGACAGTAGATTTAGCTGGTCTGTCATTATATAATAGAGGCAGTAGATCTAGCTGGTCTGTCATAATATATTAGAGACAGTAGATCTAGCTGGTCTGTCATAATATATTAGGGACATTAGATCTAGCTGGTCTGTCATAATATAACAGAGACATTAGATCTACCTGGTCTGTCATAAGATAATAGAGACAGTAGATCTAGCTGGTCTGTCATAATATAATAGAGACAGTGTATCTAGCTTGTATGTCATAATATAATAGAGACAGTATATCTAGCTGGTCTGTCATAATATAATAGAGACAGTAGATCTAGCTGGTCTGTCAAATATAATAGAGACAGTAGATCAAGCTGGTCTTTTACAATATAATAGAGACAGTAGATCCAGCTGCTCTGTCATAATATAATAGAGACAATAAATCTAGCTGGTCTGTCATAATATAATAGAGACAGTAGATCTAGCTGGTCTGTCATAATATAATAGAGACTGTACATCTGGCTGGTCTGTCATAATATAATATAGACATTAGATCTAGATGGTCTGTCATAATATAATAGAGACAGTAGATCTAGCTGCTCTGTCAAAATATAATAGAGACAGTAGATCTAGATAGTCTGTCATAATATAATAGAGACAGTATATCTAGCTGGTCTGTCATAATATAATAGAGACAGTAGATCTAGCTGGTCTGTCATATTATAATAGAGACAGTAGATCTAGCTGGTCTGTCATAATATAATAGAGACAGTAGATCAAGCTGGTCTGTCATAATATAATAGAGACAGTAGATCTAGCTGGTCTGTCATATAACAGAGAGAGTAGATCTAGCAGGCCTGTCATAATATAATAGAGACAGTAGATCTGGCTGGTCTCTCATAATATAATAGAGACATTAGATCTAGCTGGTCCGTCATATTATAATAGAGACAGTAGATCTCGATGGTCTCTCATAATATAATAGAGACAGTAGATCTACCTGGTCTGTCATAAGATAATAGAGATAGTAGATCTAGCTGGTCTGTCATTATATAATAGAGACAGTAGATCTAGCTGGTCTGTCATAATATATTAGAGACAGTAGATCAAGCTGGTCTTTCATAATATAATAGAGACAGTAGATCTAGCTGGTCTGTCATATAACAGAGACAGTAGATCTAGCTGGTCTGTCATAATATAATAGAGACAGTAGATCTAGCTGCTCTGTCAAAATATAATAGAGACAGTAGATCTAGATAGTTTGTCATAATATAATCGAGACAGTATATCTAGCTGGTCTGTCATAATATAATAGAGACAGTAGATCTAGCTGGTCTGTCATATTATAATAGAGACAGTAGATCTAGCTGGTCTGTCATAATATAATAGAGACAGTAGATCAAGCTGGTCTGTCATAATATAATAGAGACAGTAGATCTAGCTGGTCTGTCATAATATAATAGAGACATTAGATCTAGCTGGTCTGTCATAATATAATAGAGACAGTAGATCTAGCTGCTCTGTCAAAATATAATAGAGACAGTAGATCTAGATAGTCTTTCATAATATAATAGAGACAGTAGATCAAGCTGGTCTGTCATAATATAATAGAGACAGTAGATCTAGCTGGTCTGTCATATAACAGAGAGAGTAGATCTAGCTGGTCTGTCATAATATAATAGAGACAGTAGATCTGGCTGGTCTCTCATAATATAATAGAGACAGTAGATCTAGCTGGTCCGTCATATTATAATAAAGACAGTAGATCTCGATGGTCTCTCATAATATAATAGAGACAGTAGATCTACCTGGTCTGTCATAAGATAATAGAGATAGTAGATCTAGCTGGTCTGTCATTATATAATAGAGACAGAAGATCTAGCTGGTCTGTCATAATATAATAGAGACAGTAGATCAAGCTGGTCTTTCATAATATAATAGAGACAGTAGATCTAGCTGGTCTGTCATATAACAGAGACAGTAGATCTAGCTGGTCCGTCATAATATAATAGAGACAGTAGATCTAGCTGGTCTGCCATAATATAATAGAGACATTAGATCTAGCTGGTCTGTCATAATATAATAGAGACATACAGACAGTAGATTTAGCTCGTCTGTCATATTATAATATAGACAGTAGATCTACCTTTTCCTTCATAATATAATAGAGACATTAGATCTAGCTGGTCCTTCATACTATAATTGAGACAGTAGACCGAGCTGGTCTGTCATATTATTATAGAGACAGTAGATCTAGCTGGTCTGTCATTATATAATAGAGACAGTAGATCTAGCTGGTATGTCATAATATAATAGAGGCAGTAGATCTAGCTGGTCTGTCATAATATATTAGAGACAGTAGATCTAGCTGGTCTGTCATAATATATTAGGGACATTAGATCTAGCTGGTCTGTCATAATATAACAGAGACATTAGATCTACCTGGTCTGTCATAAGATAATAGAGACAGTAGATCTAGCTGGTCTGTCATAATATAATAGAGACAGTGTATCTAGCTTGTATGTCATAATATAATAGAGACAGTATATCTAGCTGGTCTGTCATAATATAATAGAGACAGTAGATCTAGCTGGTCTGTCAAATATAATAGAGACAGTAGATCAAGCTGGTCTTTTACAATATAATAGAGACAGTAGATCTAGCTGCTCTGTCATAATATAATAGAGACAATAAATCTAGCTGGTCTGTCATAATATAATAGAGACAGTAGATCTAGCTGGTCTGTCATAATATAATAGAGACTGTACATCTGGCTGGTCTGTCATAATATAATATAGACATTAGATCTAGATGGTCTGTCATAATATAATAGAGACAGTAGATCTAGCTGGTCTGTCAAAATATAATAGAGACAGTAGATCTAGATAGTCTGTCATAATATAATAGAGACAGTATATCTAGCTGGTCTGTCATAATATAATAGAGACAGTAGATCTAGCTGGTCCGTCATATTATAATAGAGACAGTAGATCTCGATGGTCTCTCATAATATAATAGAGACAGTAGATCTACCTGGTCTGTCATAAGATAATAGAGATAGTAGATCTAGCTGGTCTGTCATTATATAATAGAGACAGTAGATCTAGCTGGTCTGTCATAATATATTAGAGACAGTAGATCAAGCTGGTTTTTCATAATATAATAGAGACAGTAGATCTAGCTGGTCTGTCATATAACAGAGACAGTAGATCTAGCTGGTCTGTCATAATATAATAGAGACAGTAGATCTAGCTGCTCTGTCAAAATATAATAGAGACAGTAGATCTAGATAGTTTGTCATAATATAATCGAGACAGTATATCTAGCTGGTCTGTCATAATATAATAGAGACAGTAGATCTAGCTGGTCTGTCATATTATAATAGAGACAGTAAATCTAGCTGGTCTTTCATAATATAATAGAGACAGTAGATCAAGCTGGTCTGTCATAATATAATAGAGACAGTAGATCTAGCTGGTCTGTCATAATATAATAGAGACATTAGATCTAGCTGGTCTGTCATAATATAATAGAGACAGTAGATCTAGCTGCTCTGTCAAAATATAATAGAGACAGTAGATCTAGATAGTCTTTCATAATATAATAGAGACAGTAGATCAAGCTGGTCTGTCATAATATAATAGAGACAGTAGATCTAGCTGGTCTGTCATATAACAGAGAGAGTAGATCTAGCTGGTCTGTCATAATATAATAGAGACAGTAGATCTGGCTGGTCTCTCATAATATAATAGAGACAGTAGATCTAGCTGGTCCGTCATATTATAATAAAGACAGTAGATCTCGATGGTCTCTCATAATATAATAGAGACAGTAGATCTACCTGGTCTGTCATAAGATAATAGAGATAGTAGATCTAGCTGGTCTGTCATTATATAATAGAGACAGAAGATCTAGCTGGTCTGTCATAATATAATAGAGACAGTAGATCAAGCTGGTCTTTCATAATATAATAGAGACAGTAGATCTAGCTGGTCTGTCATATAACAGAGACAGTAGATCTAGCTGGTCCGTCATAATATAATAGAGACAGTAGATCTAGCTGGTCTGCCATAATATAATAGAGACATTAGATCTAGCTGGTCTGTCATAATATAATAGAGACATACAGACAGTAGATTTAGCTCGTCTGTCATATTATAATATAGACAGTAGATCTACCTTTTCCTTCATAATATAATAGAGACATTAGATCTAGCTGGTCCTTCATACTATAATTGAGACAGTAGACCGAGCTGGTCTGTCATATTATTATAGAGACAGTAGATCTAGCTGGTCTGTCATTATATAATAGAGACAGTAGATCTAGCTGGTATGTCATAATATAATAGAGACAGTAGATTTAGCTGGTCTGTCATTATATAATAGAGGCAGTAGATCTAGCTGGTCTGTCATAATATATTAGAGACAGTAGATCTAGCTGGTCTGTCATAATATATTAGGGACATTAGATCTAGCTGGTCTGTCATAATATAACAGAGACATTAGATCTACCTGGTCTGTCATAAGATAATAGAGACAGTAGATCTAGCTGGTCTGTCATAATATAATAGAGACAGTGTATCTAGCTTGTATGTCATAATATAATAGAGACAGTATATCTAGCTGGTCTGTCATAATATAATAGAGACAGTAGATCTAGCTGGTCTGTCAAATATAATAGAGACAGTAGATCAAGCTGGTCTTTTACAATATAATAGAGACAGTAGATCTAGCTGCTCTGTCATAATATAATAGAGACAATAAATCTAGCTGGTCTGTCATAATATAATAGAGACAGTAGATCTAGCTGGTCTGTCATAATATAATAGAGACTGTACATCTGGCTGGTCTGTCATAATATAATATAGACATTAGATCTAGATGGTCTGTCATAATATAATAGAGACAGTAGATCTAGCTGCTCTGTCAAAATATAATAGAGACAGTAGATCTAGATAGTCTGTCATAATATAATAGAGACAGTATATCTAGCTGGTCTGTCATAATATAATAGAGACAGTAGATCTAGCTGGTCTGTCATATTATAATATAGACAGTAGATCTAGCTGGTCTGTCATAATATAATAGAGACAGTAGATCAAGCTGGTCTGTCATAATATAATAGAGACAGTAGATCTAGCTGGTCTGTCATATAACAGAGAGAGTAGATCTAGCTGGCCTGTCATAATATAATAGAGACTGTAGATCTGGCTGGTCTCTCATAATATAATAGAGACATTAGATCTAGCTGGTCCGTCAAATTATAATAGAGACAGTAGATCTCGATGGTCTCTCATAATATAATAGAGACAGTAGATCTACCTGGTCTGTCATAAGATAATAGAGATAGTAGATCTAGCTGGTCTGTCATTATATAATAGAGACAGTAGATCTAGCTGGTCTGTCATAATATATTAGAGACAGTAGATCAAGCTGGTCTTTCATAATATAATAGAGACAGTAGATCTAGCTGGTCTGTCATATAACAGAGACAGTAGATCTAGCTGGTCTGTCATAATATAATAGAGACAGTAGATCTAGCTGCTCTGTCAAAATATAATAGAGACAGTAGATCTAGATAGTTTGTCATAATATAATCGAGACAGTATATCTAGCTGGTCTGTCATAATATAATAGAGACAGTAGATCTAGCTGGTCTGTCATATTATAATAGAGACAGTAGATCTAGCTGGTCTGTCATAATATAATAGAGACAGTAGATCCAGCTGGTCTGTCATAATATAATAGAGACAGTAGATCTAGCTGGTCTGTCATATAACAGAGAGAGTAGATCTAGCTGGTCTGTCATAATATAATAGAGACAGTAGATCTAGCTGGTCTGTCATAATATAATAGAGACAGTAGATCAAGCTGGTCTGTCATAATATAATAGAGACAGTAGATCTAGCTGGTCTGTCATATAACAGAGAGAGTAGATCTAGCTGGTCTGTCATAATATAATAGAGACAGTAGATCTGGCTGGTCTCTCATAATATAATAGAGACAGTAGATCTAGCTGGTCCGTCATATTATAATAAAGACAGTAGATCTCGATGGTCTCTCATAATATAATAGAGACAGTAGATCTACCTGGTCTGTCATAAGATAATAGAGCTAGTAGATCTAGCTGGTCTGTCATTATATAATAGAGACAGTAGATCTAGCTGGTCTGTCATAATATAATAGAGACAGTAGATCAAGCTGGTCTTTCATAATATAATAGAGACAGTAGATCTAGCTGGTCTGTCATATAACAGAGACAGTAGATCTAGCTGGTCCGTCATAATATAATAGAGACAGTAGATCTCGATGGTCTCTCATAATATAATAGAGACAGTAGATCTACCTGGTCTGTCATAAGATAATAGAGATAGTAGATCTAGCTGGTCTGTCATTATATAATAGAGACAGTAGATCTAGCTGGTCTCTCATAATATAATAGAGACATTAGATCTAGCTGGTCCGTCATATTATAATAGAGACAGTAGATCTCGATGGTCTCTCATAATATAATAGAGACAGAAGATCTACCTGGTCTGCCATAAGATAATAGAGACAGTAGATCTAGCTGGTCTGTCATTATATAATAGAGACAGTAGATCTAGCTGGTCTGTCATAATATAATAGAGACAGTAGATCTAGCTGGTCTGTCATAATATAATAGGGACATTAGATCTAGCTGGTCTGTCATAATATAATAGAGACAGTAGATCTAGCAGGTCTGTCATAATATAATAGAGACAGTAGATCTAGCTGGTCCGTCATAATATAATAGAGACAGTAGATCTAGCTGGTCTGTAATATTATAATAGAGACAGTAGATCTAAATGGTCTGTCATATTATAATAGAGACAGTAGATCTGGCTGGTCTCTCATAATATAATAGAGACATTAGATCTAGCTGGTCTCTCATAATATAATAGAGACAGTAGATCTAGCTGGTCTGTCATAATATAATAGAGACAGTAGATCTAGCTGGTCTGTCATAATATAATAGAGACAGTAGATCTAAGTGGTCTGTCATATTATAATAGAGACAGTAGATCTACCTGGTCTGTCATAAGATAATAGAGACAGTAGATCTAGCTGCTCTGTCATAATATAATAGAGACAATAAATCTAGCTGGTCTGTCATAATATAATAGAGACAGTAGATCTAGCTGGTCTGTCATAATATAATAGAGACTGTAAATCTAGCTGGTCTGTCATAATATAATAGAGACATTAGATCTAGCTGGTCTGTCATAATATAATAGAGACAGAAGATCTAGCTGCTCTGTCAAAATATAATAGAGACAGTAGATCTAGATAGTCTGTCATAATATAATAGAGACAGTATATCTAGCTGGTCTGTCATAATATAATAGAGACAGTAGATCTAGCTGGTCTGTCATATTATAATAGAGACAGTAGATCTAGCTGGTCTGTCATAATATAATAGAGACAGTAGATCAAGCTGGTCCGTCATATTATAATAGAGACAGTAGATCTCGATGGTCTCTCATAATATAATAGAGACAGTAGATCTACCTGGTCTGTCATAAGATAATAGAGATAGTAGATCTAGCTGGTCTGTCATTATATAATAGAGACAGTAGATCTAGCTGGTCTCTCATAATATAATAGAGACATTAGATCTAGCTGGTCCGTCATATTATAATAGAGACAGTAGATCTCGATGGTCTCTCATAATATAATAGAGACAGTAGATCTACCTGGTCTGTCATAAGATAATAGAGATAGTAGATCTAGCTGGTCTGTCATTATATAATAGAGACAGTAGATCTAGCTGGTCTGTCATAATATAATAGAGACAGTAGATCAAGCTGGTCTTTCATAATATAATAGAGACAGTAGATCTAGCTGGTCTGTCATATAACAGAGACAGTAGATCTAGCTGGTCCGTCATAATATAATAGAGACAGTAGATTTAGCTGGTCTGCCATAATATAATAGAGACAGTAGATCTAGCTGGTCTGTCATAATATAATAGAGACATACAGACAGTAGATTTAGCTCGTCTGTCATATTATAATAGAGACAGTAGATCTAGCTGGTCCTTCATACTATAATTGAGACAGTAGACCGAGCTGGTCTGTCATATTATTATAGAGACAGTAGATCTAGCTGGTCTGTCATTATATAATAGAGACAGTAGATCTAGCTGGTATGTCATAATATAATAGAGACAGTAGATTTAGCTGGTCTGTAATATTATAATAGAGACAGTAGATCTAAATGGTCTGTCATATTATAATAGAGACAGTAGATCTGGCTGGTCTCTCATAATATAATAGAGACATTATATCTAGCTGGTCTCTCATAATATAATAGAGACATTATATCTAGCTGGTCTCTCATAATATAATAGAGATAGTAGATCTAGATGGTCTGTCATAATATAATAGGGAAATTAGATCTAGCTGGTCTGTCATAATATAACAGAGACATAAGATCTACCTGGTCTGTCATAAGATAATAGAGACAGTAGATCTAGCTGCTCTGTCATAATATAATAGCGACAATAAATCTAGCTGGTCTGTCATAATATAATAGAGACAGTAGATCTAGCTGGTCTGTCATAATATAATAGAGAAAATAAATCTAGCTGGTCTGTCATAATATAATAGAGACATTAGATCTAGCTGGTCTGTCATAATATAATAGAGACAGTAGATCTAGCTGCTCTGTCAAAATATAATAGAGACAGTAGATCTAGATAGTCTTTCATAATATAATAGAGACAGTAGATCAAGCTGGTCTGTCATAATATAATAGAGACAGTAGATCTAGCTGGTCTGT
The DNA here is from genome assembly GCF_045791955.1 of Oncorhynchus clarkii lewisi. Classification (NCBI taxonomy): domain Eukaryota; kingdom Metazoa; phylum Chordata; class Actinopteri; order Salmoniformes; family Salmonidae; genus Oncorhynchus; species Oncorhynchus clarkii. Next base: position 63,461,918 of record NC_092165.1, read on the forward strand.
CATATAACAGAGAGAGTAGATCTAGCTGGTCTGTCATAATATAATAGAGACAGTAGATCTGGCTGGTCTCTCATAATATAATAGAGACAGTAGATCTAGCTGGTCCGTCATATTATAATAAAGACAGTAGATCTCGATGGTCTCTCATAATATAATAGAGACAGTAGATCTACCTGGTCTGTCATAAGATAATAGAGATAGTAGATCTAGCTGGTCTGTCATTATATAATAGAGACAGAAGATCTAGCTGGTCTGTCATAATATAATAGAGACAGTAGATCAAGCTGGTCTTTCATAATATAATAGAGACAGTAGATCTAGCTGGTCTGTCATATAACAGAGACAGTAGATCTAGCTGGTCCGTCATAATATAATAGAGACAGTAGATCTAGCTGGTCTGCCATAATATAATAGAGACATTAGATCTAGCTGGTCTGTCATAATATAATAGAGACATACAGACAGTAGATTTAGCTCGTCTGTCATATTATAATATAGACAGTAGATCTACCTTTTCCTTCATAATATAATAGAGACATTAGATCTAGCTGGTCCTTCATACTATAATTGAGACAGTAGACCGAGCTGGTCTGTCATATTATTATAGAGACAGTAGATCTAGCTGGTCTGTCATTATATAATAGAGACAGTAGATCTAGCTGGTATGTCATAATATAATAGAGACAGTAGATTTAGCTGGTCTGTCATTATATAATAGAGGCAGTAGATCTAGCTGGTCTGTCATAATATATTAGAGACAGTAGATCTAGCTGGTCTGTCATAATATATTAGGGACATTAGATCTAGCTGGTCTGTCATAATATAACAGAGACATTAGATCTACCTGGTCTGTCATAAGATAATAGAGACAGTAGATCTAGCTGGTCTGTCATAATATAATAGAGACAGTGTATCTAGCTTGTATGTCATAATATAATAGAGACAGTATATCTAGCTGGTCTGTCATAATATAATAGAGACAGTAGATCTAGCTGGTCTGTCAAATATAATAGAGACAGTAGATCAAGCTGGTCTTTTACAATATAATAGAGACAGTAGATCTAGCTGCTCTGTCATAATATAATAGAGACAATAAATCTAGCTGGTCTGTCATAATATAATAGAGACAGTAGATCTAGCTGGTCTGTCATAATATAATAGAGACTGTACATCTGGCTGGTCTGTCATAATATAATATAGACATTAGATCTAGATGGTCTGTCATAATATAATAGAGACAGTAGATCTAGCTGCTCTGTCAAAATAGAATAGAGACAGTAGATCTAGATAGTCTGTCATAATATAATAGAGACAGTATATCTAGCTGGTCTGTCATAATATAATAGAGACAGTAGATCTAGCTGGTCCGTCATATTATAATAGAGACAGTAGATCTCGATGGTCTCTCATAATATAATAGAGACAGTAGATCTACCTGGTCTGTCATAAGATAATAGAGATAGTAGATCTAGCTGGTTTGTCATTATATAATAGAGACAGTAGATCTAGCTGGTCTGTCATAATATATTAGAGACAGTAGATCAAGCTGGTCTTTCATAATATAATAGAGACAGTAGATCTAGCTGGTCTGTCATATAACAGAGACAGTAGATCTAGCTGGTCTGTCATAATATAATAGAGACAGTAGATCTAGCTGCTCTGTCAAAATATAATAGAGACAGTAGATCTAGATAGTTTGTCATAATATAATCGAGACAGTATATCTAGCTGGTCTGTCATAATATAATAGAGACAGTAGATCTAGCTGGTCTGTCATATTATAATAGAGACAGTAAATCTAGCTGGTCTGTCATAATATAATAGAGACAGTAGATCAAGCTGGTCTGTCATAATATAATAGAGACAGTAGATCTAGCTGGTCTGTCATAATATAATAGAGACATTAGATCTAGCTGGTCTGTCATAATATAATAGAGACAGTAGATCTAGCTGCTCTGTCAAAATATAATAGAGACAGTAGATCTAGATAGTCTTTCATAATATAATAGAGACAGTAGATCAAGCTGGTCTGTCATAATATAATAGAGACAGTAGATCTAGCTGGTCTGTCATATAACAGAGAGAGTAGATCTAGCTGGTCTGTCATAATATAATAGAGACAGTAGATCTGGCTGGTCCGTCATATTATAATAAAGACAGTAGATCTCGATGGTCTCTCATAATATAATAGAGACAGTAGATCTACCTGGTCTGTCATAAGATAATAGAGATTGTAGATCTAGCTGGTCTGTCATTATATAATAGAGACAGAAGATCTAGCTGGTCTGTCATAATATAATAGAGACAGTAGATCAAGCTGGTCTTTCATAATATAATAGAGACAGTAGATCTAGCTGGTCTGTCATATAACAGAGACAGTAGATCTAGCTGGTCCGTCATAATATAATAGAGACAGTAGATCTAGCTGGTCTGCCATAATATAATAGAGACATTAGATCTAGCTGGTCTGTCATAATATAATAGAGACATACAGACAGTAGATTTAGCTCGTCTGTCATATTATAATATAGACAGTAGATCTACCTTTTCCTTCATAATATAATAGAGACATTAGATCTAGCTGGTCCTTCATACTATAATTGAGACAGTAGACCGAGCTGGTCTGTCATATTATTATAGAGACAGTAGATCTAGCTGGTCTGTCATTATATAATAGAGACAGTAGATCTAGCTGGTATGTCATAATATAATAGAGACAGTAGATTTAGCTGGTCTGTCATAATATATTAGGGACATTAGATCTAGCTGGTCTGTCATAATATAACAGAGACATTAGATCTAGCTGGTATGTCATAATATAATAGAGACAGTAGATTTAGCTGGTCTGTCATAATATATTAGGGACATTAGATCTAGCTGGTCTGTCATAATATAATAGAGACAGTAGATCAAGCTGGTCTTTCATAATATAATAGAGACAGTAGATCTAGCTGGTCTGTCATATAACAGAGACAGTAGATCTAGCTGGTCCGTCATAATATAATAGAGACAGTAGATCTAGCTGGTCTGCCATAATATAATAGAGACATTAGATCTAGCTGGTCTGTCATAATATAATAGAGACATACAGACAGTAGATTTAGCTCGTCTGTCATATTATAATATAGACAGTAGATCTACCTTTTCCTTCATAATATAATAGAGACATTAGATCTAGCTGGTCCTTCATACTATAATTGAGACAGTAGACCGAGCTGGTCTGTCATATTATTATAGAGACAGTAGATCTAGCTGGTCTGTCATTATATAATAGAGACAGTAGATCTAGCTGGTATGTCATAATATAATAGAGACAGTAGATTTAGCTGGTCTGTCATAATATATTAGGGACATTAGATCTAGCTGGTCTGTCATAATATAACAGAGACATTAAATCTACCTGGTCTGTCATAAGATAATAGAGACAGTAGATCTAGCTGGTCTGTCATAATATAATAGAGACAGTGTATCTAGCTTGTATGTCATAATATAATAGAGACAGTATATCTAGCTGGTCTGTCATAATATAATAGAGACAGTAGATCTAGCTGGTCTGTCAAATATAATAGAGACAGTAGATCAAGCTGGTCTTTTACAATATAATAGAGACAGTAGATCTAGCTGCTCTGTCATAATATAATAGAGACAATAAATCTAGCTGGTCTGTCATAATATAATAGAGACAGTAGATCTAGCTGGTCTGTCATAATATAATAGAGACTGTACATCTGGCTGGTCTGTCATAATATAATATAGACATTAGATCTAGATGGTCTGTCATAATATAATAGAGACAGTAGATCTAGCTGCTCTGTCAAAATATAATAGAGACAGTAGATCTAGATAGTCTGTCATAATATAATAGAGACAGTATATCTAGCTGGTCTGTCATAATATAATAGAGACAGTAGATCTAGCTGGTCTGTCATATTATAATATAGACAGTAGCTGGTCTGTCATAATATAATAGAGACAGTAGATCAAGCTGGTCTGTCATAATATAATAGAGACAGTAGATCTAGCTGGTCTGTCATATAACAGAGAGAGTAGATCTAGCTGGCCTGTCATAATATAATAGAGACAGTAGATCTGGCTGGTCTCTCATAATATAATAGAGACATTAGATCTAGCTGGTCCGTCATATTATAATAGAGACAGTAGATCTCGATGGTCTCTCATAATATAATAGAGACAGTAGATCTACCTGGTCTGTCATAAGATAATAGAGATAGTAGATCTAGCTGGTCTGTCATTATATAATAGAGACAGTAGATCTAGCTGGTCTGTCATAATATATTAGAGACAGTAGATCAAGCTGGTCTTTCATAATATAATAGAGACAGTAGATCTAGCTGGTCTGTCATATAACAGAGACAGTAGATCTAGCTGGTCTGTCATAATATAATAGAGACAGTAGATCTAGCTGCTCTGTCAAAATATAATAGAGACAGTAGATCTAGATAGTTTGTCATAATATAATCGAGACAGTATATCTAGCTGGTCTGTCATAATATAATAGAGACAGTAGATCTAGCTGGTCTGTCATATTATAATAGAGACAGTAGATCTAGCTGGTCTGTCATAATATAATAGAGACAGTAGATCAAGCTGGTCTGTCATAATATAATAGAGACAGTAGATCTAGCTGGTCTGTCATATAACAGAGAGAGTAGATCTAGCTGGTCTGTCATAATATAATAGAGACAGTAGATCTGGCTGGTCTCTCATAATATAATAGAGACATTAGATCTAGCTGGTCCGTCATATCATAATAGAGACAGTAGATCTCGATGGTCTCTCATAATATAATAGAGACAGTAGATCTACCTGGTCTGTCATAAGATAATAGAGATAGTAGATCTAGCTGGTCTGTCATTATATAATAGAGACAGTAGATCTAGCTAGTCTGTCATAATATAATAGAGACAGTAGATCAAGCTGGTCTTTCATAATATAATAGAGACAGTAGATCTAGCTGGTCTGTCATATAACAGAGACAGTAGATCTAGCTGGTCCGTCATAATATAATAGAGACAGTAGATCTAGCTGGTCTGCCATAATATAATAGAGACAGTAGATCTAGCTGGTCTGTCATAATATAATAGAGACATACAGACAGTAGATTTAGCTCGTCTGTCATATTATAATATAGACAGTAGATCTAGCTGGTCCTTCATAATATAATAGAGACAGTAGATCTAGCTGGTCCTTCATACTATAATTGAGACAGTAGACCGAGCTGGTCTGTCATATTATTATAGAGACAGTAGATCTAGCTGGTCTGTCATTATATAATAGAGACAGTAGATCTAGCTGGTATGTCATAATATAATAGAGACAGTAGATTTAGCTGGTCTGTCATTATATAATAGAGGCAGTAGATCTAGCTGGTCTGTCATAATATATTAGAGACAGTAGATCTAGCTGGTCTGTCATAATATATTAGGGACATTAGATCTAGCTGGTCTGTCATAATATAACAGAGACATTAGATCTACCTGGTCTGTCATAAGATAATAGAGACAGTAGAACTAGCTGGTCTGTCATAATATAATAGAGACAGTATATCTAGCTTGTATGTCATAATATAATAGAGACAGTATATCTAGCTGGTCTGTCATAATATAATAGAGACAGTAGATCTAGCTGGTCTGTCAAAAATAATAGAGACAATAGATCAAGCTGGTCTTTTACAATATAATAGAGACAGTAGATCTAGCTGGTCTGTCATAATATAATAGAGACAGTAGATCTAAATGGTCTGTCATATTATAATAGAGACAGTAGATCTAGCTGGTCTGTCATAATATAATAGAGACATAGAGACATTAGATCTAGCTGGTCTGTCATAATATAATAGAGACAGTAGATCTAGCTGCTCTGTCAAAATATAATAGAGACAGTAGATCTAGATGGTCTGTCATAATATCATAGAGACAGTATATTTAGCTGGTCTGTCATAATATAACAGAGACAGTAGATCTAGCTGGTCCGTCATAATATAATAGAGACAGTAGATCTAGCTGGTCTGCCATAATATAATAGAGACAGTAGATCTAGCTGGTCTGTCATAACATAATAGAGACAGTAGATCTTGCTGGTCTCTTATAATATAATAGAGACATTAGATCTAGCTGGTCTGTCATAATATAATAGAGACATAGAGACAGTAGATCTAGCTGGTCTGTCATAATATAATAGAGACAGTAGATCTAGCTGCTCTGTCAAAATATAATAGAGACAGTAGATCTAGATGGTCTGTCATAATATAATAGAGACAGTGTATCTAGCTGGTCTGTCATAATATAACAGAGACAGTAGATCTAGCTGGTCCGTCATAATATAATAGAGACAGTAGATCTAGCTGGTCTGCCATAATATAATAGAGACAGTAGATCTAGCTGGTCTGCCATAATATAATAGAGACATTATATCTAGCTGGTCTGTCATAATATAATAGAGACATAGAGAAAATAGATATAGCTCGTCTGTCATATTATAATATAGACAGTAGATCTAGCTGGTCCTTCATAATATAATAGAGACAGTAGATCTAGCTGGTCTGTCATAATATAACAGAGACAGTAGATCTAGCTGGTCTGTCATATTATAATAGAGACAGTTGATCTAGATGGTCTGTCAAATATAATAGAGACAGTAGATCTAGCTGCTCTGTCTTAATATAATAGAGACAGTAGATCTAGCTGGTCTGTCAAAATATAATAGAGACAGTAGATCTAGCTGGTCTGTCATAATATAATACAGACAGTAGATCTAGCTGGTCCGTCATATTATAATAGAGACAGTAGATCTCGATGGTCTCTCATAATATAATAGAGACAGTAGATCTAGCTGGTCTCTCATAATATAATAGAGACAGTAGATCTAACTGGTCTGTCATAATATAATAGAGACAGTAGATCTGGATGGTCTCTCATAATATAATAGAGACATTATATCTAGCTGGTCTCTCATAATATAATAGAGACATTAGATCTAGCTGGTCTGTCATAATATAATAGAGACAGTAGATCTAGCTGGTCTGTCATAATATAATAGGGACATTAGATCTAGCTGGTCTGTCATAATATAACAGAGACATTAGATCTACCTGGTCTGTCATAAGATAATAGAGACAGTAGATCTAGCTGGTCTGTCATTATATAATAGAGACAGTAGATCTAGCTGGTCTGTCATAATATAATAGAGACAGTAAATCTAGCTGGTCTGTCATAATATAATAGGGACATTAGATCTAGCTGGTCTGTCATAATATAATAGAGACAGTAGATCTAGCTGCTCTGTCAAAATATAATAGAGACAGTAGATCTAGATGGTCTGTCATAATATAATAGAGACAGTATATCTAGCTGGTCTGTCATAATATAATAGAGACAGTAGATCTAGCTGGTCTGCCATATTATATTAGAGACAGTAGATCTAGCTGGTCTGTCATAATATAATAGAGACAGTAGATCAAGCTGCTCTGTCATAATATAATAGAGACAGTAGATCTAGCTGGTCTGTCATATAACAGAGAGAGTAGATCTAGCTGGTCTGTCATAATATAATAGAGACAGTAGATCTGGCTGGTCTCTCATAATATAATAGAGACATTAGATCTAGCTGGTCCGTCATATTATAATAGAGACAGTAGATCTCGATGGTCTCTCATAAGATAATAGAGACAGTAGATCTAGCTGGTCTGTCATTATATAATAGATACAGTAGATCTAGCTGGTCTGTCATAATATAATAGAGACAGTAAATCTAGCTGGTCTGTCATAATATAATAGGACATTAGATCTAGCTGGTCTGTCATAATATAATAGAGACAGTAGATCTAGCTGCTCTGTCAAAATATAATAGAGACAGTAGATCTAGATGGTCTGTCATAATATAATAGAGACAGTAGATCAAGCTGGTCTGTCATAATATAATAGAGACAGTAGATCTATCTGGTCTGTCATATAATAGAGACAGTAGATCTAGCTGGTCTGTCATAATATAATAGAGACAGTAGATCTAGACGGTCTGTCATAATATAATAGAGACAGTATATCTAGCTGGTCTGTCATAATATAATAGAGACAGTAGATGTAGCTGGTCTGTCATATTATAATAGAGACAGTAGATCTAGCTGGTCTGTCATAATATAATAGAGACAGTAGATCAAGCTGGTCTGTCATAATATAATAGAGACAGTAGATCTATCTGGTCTGTCATATAATAGAGACAGTAGATCTAGCTGGTCTGTCATAATATAATAGAGACAGTAGATCTAGATGGTCTGTCATAATATAATAGAGACAGTATATCTAGCTGGTCTGTCATAATATAATAGAGACAGTAGATCTAGCTGGTCTGTCATAATATAATAGAGACAGTAGATCTAGCTGGTCTGCCATAATATAATAGAGACATTAGATCTAGCTGGTCTGTCATAATATAATAGAGACATACAGACAGTAGATTTAGCTCGTCTGTCATATTATAATATAGACAGTAGATCTACCTTTTCCTTCATAATATAATAGAGACATTAGATCTAGCTGGTCCTTCATACTATAATTGAGACAGTAGACCGAGCTGGTCTGTCATATTATTATAGAGACAGTAGATCTAGCTGGTCTGTCATTATATAATAGAGACAGTAGATCTAGCTGGTATGTCATAATATAATAGAGACAGTAGATTTAGCTGGTCTGTCATTATATAATAGAGGCAGTAGATCTAGCTGGTCTGTCATAATATATTAGAGACAGTAGATCTAGCTGTTCTGTCATAATATATTAGGGACATTAGATCTAGCTGGTCTGTCATAATATAACAGAGACATTAGATCTACCTGGTCTGTCATAAGATAATAGAGACAGTAGATCTAGCTGGTCTGTCATAATATAATAGAGACAGTGTATCTAGCTTGTATGTCAAAATATAATAGAGACAGTAGATCTAGATGGTCTGTCATAATATAATAGAGACAGTGTATCTAGCTGGTCTGTCATAATATAACAGAGACAGTAGATCTAGCTGGTCCGTCATAATATAATAGAGACAGTAGATCTAGCTGGTCTGCCATAATATAATAGAGACAGTAGATCTAGCTGGTCTGCCATAATATAATAGAGACATTATATCTAGCTGGTCTGTCATAATATAATAGAGACATAGAGAAAATAGATATAGCTCGTCTGTCATATTATAATATAGACAGTAGATCTAGCTGGTCCTTCATAATATAATAGAGACAGTAGATCTAGCTGGTCTGTCATAATATAACAGAGACAGTAGATCTAGCTGGTCTGTCATATTATAATAGAGACAGTTGATCTAGATGGTCTGTCAAATATAATAGAGACAGTAGATCTAGCTGCTCTGTCTTAATATAATAGAGACAGTAGATCTAGCTGGTCTGTCAAAATATAATAGAGACAGTAGATCTAGCTGGTCTGTCATAATATAATACAGACAGTAGATCTAGCTGGTCCGTCATATTATAATAGAGACAGTAGATCTCGATGGTCTCTCATAATATAATAGAGACAGTAGATCTAGCTGGTCTCTCATAATATAATAGAGACAGTAGATCTAACTGGTCTGTCATAATATAATAGAGACAGTAGATCTGGATGGTCTCTCATAATATAATAGAGACATTATATCTAGCTGGTCTCTCATAATATAATAGAGACATTAGATCTAGCTGGTCTGTCATAATATAATAGAGACAGTAGATCTAGCTGGTCTGTCATAATATAATAGGGACATTAGATCTAGCTGGTCTGTCATAATATAACAGAGACATTAGATCTACCTGGTCTGTCATAAGATAATAGAGACAGTAGATCTAGCTGGTCTGTCATTATATAATAGAGACAGTAGATCTAGCTGGTCTGTCATAATATAATAGAGACAGTAAATCTAGCTGGTCTGTCATAATATAATAGGGACATTAGATCTAGCTGGTCTGTCATAATATAATAGAGACAGTAGATCTAGCTGCTCTGTCAAAATATAATAGAGACAGTAGATCTAGATGGTCTGTCATAATATAATAGAGACAGTATATCTAGCTGGTCTGTCATAATATAATAGAGACAGTAGATCTAGCTGGTCTGCCATATTATATTAGAGACAGTAGATCTAGCTGGTCTGTCATAATATAATAGAGACAGTAGATCAAGCTGCTCTGTCATAATATAATAGAGACAGTAGATCTAGCTGGTCTGTCATATAACAGAGAGAGTAGATCTAGCTGGTCTGTCATAATATAATAGAGACAGTAGATCTGGCTGGTCTCTCATAATATAATAGAGACATTAGATCTAGCTGGTCCGTCATATTATAATAGAGACAGTAGATCTCGATGGTCTCTCATAAGATAATAGAGACAGTAGATCTAGCTGGTCTGTCATTATATAATAGATACAGTAGATCTAGCTGGTCTGTCATAATATAATAGAGACAGTAAATCTAGCTGGTCTGTCATAATATAATAGGACATTAGATCTAGCTGGTCTGTCATAATATAATAGAGACAGTAGATCTAGCTGCTCTGTCAAAATATAATAGAGACAGTAGATCTAGATGGTCTGTCATAATATAATAGAGACAGTAGATCAAGCTGGTCTGTCATAATATAATAGAGACAGTAGATCTATCTGGTCTGTCATATAATAGAGACAGTAGATCTAGCTGGTCTGTCATAATATAATAGAGACAGTAGATCTAGACGGTCTGTCATAATATAATAGAGACAGTATATCTAGCTGGTCTGTCATAATATAATAGAGACAGTAGATGTAGCTGGTCTGTCATATTATAATAGAGACAGTAGATCTAGCTGGTCTGTCATAATATAATAGAGACAGTAGATCAAGCTGGTCTGTCATAATATAATAGAGACAGTAGATCTATCTGGTCTGTCATATAATAGAGACAGTAGATCTAGCTGGTCTGTCATAATATAATAGAGACAGTAGATCTAGATGGTCTGTCATAATATAATAGAGACAGTATATCTAGCTGGTCTGTCATAATATAATAGAGACAGTAGATCTAGCTGGTCTGTCATAATATAATAGAGACAGTAGATCTAGCTGGTCTGCCATAATATAATAGAGACATTAGATCTAGCTGGTCTGTCATAATATAATAGAGACATACAGACAGTAGATTTAGCTCGTCTGTCATATTATAATATAGACAGTAGATCTACCTTTTCCTTCATAATATAATAGAGACATTAGATCTAGCTGGTCCTTCATACTATAATTGAGACAGTAGACCGAGCTGGTCTGTCATATTATTATAGAGACAGTAGATCTAGCTGGTCTGTCATTATATAATAGAGACAGTAGATCTAGCTGGTATGTCATAATATAATAGAGACAGTAGATTTAGCTGGTCTGTCATTATATAATAGAGGCAGTAGATCTAGCTGGTCTGTCATAATATATTAGAGACAGTAGATCTAGCTGTTCTGTCATAATATATTAGGGACATTAGATCTAGCTGGTCTGTCATAATATAACAGAGACATTAGATCTACCTGGTCTGTCATAAGATAATAGAGACAGTAGATCTAGCTGGTCTGTCATAATATAATAGAGACAGTGTATCTAGCTTGTATGTCAAAATATAATAGAGACAGTAGATCTAGATGGTCTGTCATAATATAATAGAGACAGTGTATCTAGCTGGTCTGTCATAATATAACAGAGACAGTAGATCTAGCTGGTCCGTCATAATATAATAGAGACAGTAGATCTAGCTGGTCTGCCATAATATAATAGAGACAGTAGATCTAGCTGGTCTGCCATAATATAATAGAGACATTATATCTAGCTGGTCTGTCATAATATAATAGAGACATAGAGAAAATAGATATAGCTCGTCTGTCATATTATAATATAGACAGTAGATCTAGCTGGTCCTTCATAATATAATAGAGACAGTAGATCTAGCTGGTCTGTCATAATATAACAGAGACAGTAGATCTAGCTGGTCTGTCATATTATAATAGAGACAGTTGATCTAGATGGTCTGTCAAATATAATAGAGACAGTAGATCTAGCTGCTCTGTCTTAATATAATAGAGACAGTAGATCTAGCTGGTCTGTCAAAATATAATAGAGACAGTAGATCTAGCTGGTCTGTCATAATATAATACAGACAGTAGATCTAGCTGGTCCGTCATATTATAATAGAGACAGTAGATCTCGATGGTCTCTCATAATATAATAGAGACAGTAGATCTAGCTGGTCTCTCATAATATAATAGAGACAGTAGATCTAACTGGTCTGTCATAATATAATAGAGACAGTAGATCTGGATGGTCTCTCATAATATAATAGAGACATTATATCTAGCTGGTCTCTCATAATATAATAGAGACATTAGATCTAGCTGGTCTGTCATAATATAATAGAGACAGTAGATCTAGCTGGTCTGTCATAATATAATAGGGACATTAGATCTAGCTGGTCTGTCATAATATAACAGAGACATTAGATCTACCTGGTCTGTCATAAGATAATAGAGACAGTAGATCTAGCTGGTCTGTCATTATATAATAGAGACAGTAGATCTAGCTGGTCTGTCATAATATAATAGAGACAGTAAATCTAGCTGGTCTGTCATAATATAATAGGGACATTAGATCTAGCTGGTCTGTCATAATATAATAGAGACAGTAGATCTAGCTGCTCTGTCAAAATATAATAGAGACAGTAGATCTAGATGGTCTGTCATAATATAATAGAGACAGTATATCTAGCTGGTCTGTCATAATATAATAGAGACAGTAGATCTAGCTGGTCTGCCATATTATATTAGAGACAGTAGATCTAGCTGGTCTGTCATAATATAATAGAGACAGTAGATCAAGCTGCTCTGTCATAATATAATAGAGACAGTAGATCTAGCTGGTCTGTCATATAACAGAGAGAGTAGATCTAGCTGGTCTGTCATAATATAATAGAGACAGTAGATCTGGCTGGTCTCTCATAATATAATAGAGACATTAGATCTAGCTGGTCCGTCATATTATAATAGAGACAGTAGATCTCGATGGTCTCTCATAAGATAATAGAGACAGTAGATCTAGCTGGTCTGTCATTATATAATAGATACAGTAGATCTAGCTGGTCTGTCATAATATAATAGAGACAGTAAATCTAGCTGGTCTGTCATAATATAATAGGACATTAGATCTAGCTGGTCTGTCATAATATAATAGAGACAGTAGATCTAGCTGCTCTGTCAAAATATAATAGAGACAGTAGATCTAGATGGTCTGTCATAATATAATAGAGACAGTAGATCAAGCTGGTCTGTCATAATATAATAGAGACAGTAGATCTATCTGGTCTGTCATATAATAGAGACAGTAGATCTAGCTGGTCTGTCATAATATAATAGAGACAGTAGATCTAGACGGTCTGTCATAATATAATAGAGACAGTATATCTAGCTGGTCTGTCATAATATAATAGAGACAGTAGATGTAGCTGGTCTGTCATATTATAATAGAGACAGTAGATCTAGCTGGTCTGTCATAATATAATAGAGACAGTAGATCAAGCTGGTCTGTCATAATATAATAGAGACAGTAGATCTATCTGGTCTGTCATATAATAGAGACAGTAGATCTAGCTGGTCTGTCATAATATAATAGAGACAGTAGATCTAGATGGTCTGTCATAATATAATAGAGACAGTATATCTAGCTGGTCTGTCATAATATAATAGAGACAGTAGATCTAGCTGGTCTGTCATAATATAATAGAGACAGTAGATCTAGCTGGTCTGCCATAATATAATAGAGACATTAGATCTAGCTGGTCTGTCATAATATAATAGAGACATACAGACAGTAGATTTAGCTCGTCTGTCATATTATAATATAGACAGTAGATCTACCTTTTCCTTCATAATATAATAGAGACATTAGATCTAGCTGGTCCTTCATACTATAATTGAGACAGTAGACCGAGCTGGTCTGTCATATTATTATAGAGACAGTAGATCTAGCTGGTCTGTCATTATATAATAGAGACAGTAGATCTAGCTGGTATGTCATAATATAATAGAGACAGTAGATTTAGCTGGTCTGTCATTATATAATAGAGGCAGTAGATCTAGCTGGTCTGTCATAATATATTAGAGACAGTAGATCTAGCTGTTCTGTCATAATATATTAGGGACATTAGATCTAGCTGGTCTGTCATAATATAACAGAGACATTAGATCTACCTGGTCTGTCATAAGATAATAGAGACAGTAGATCTAGCTGGTCTGTCATAATATAATAGAGACAGTGTATCTAGCTTGTATGTCAAAATATAATAGAGACAGTAGATCTAGATGGTCTGTCATAATATAATAGAGACAGTGTATCTAGCTGGTCTGTCATAATATAACAGAGACAGTAGATCTAGCTGGTCCGTCATAATATAATAGAGACAGTAGATCTAGCTGGTCTGTCATAATATAATAGAGACAGTAGATCAAGCTGGTCTGTCATAATATAATAGAGACAGTAGATCTATCTGGTCTGTCATATAATAGAGACAGTAGATCTAGCTGGTCTGTCATAATATAATAGAGACAGTAGATCTAGATGGTCTGTCATAATATAATAGAGACAGTATATCTAGCTGGTCTGTCATAATATAATAGAGACAGTAGATCTAGCTGGTCTGTCATAATATAATAGAGACAGTAGATCTAGCTGGTCTGTCATAATATAATAGAGACTGTACATCTGGCTGGTCTGTCATAATATAATATAGACATTAGATCTAGATGGTCTGTCATAATATAATAGAGACAGTAGATCTAGCTGCTCTGTCAAAATATAATAGAGACAGTAGATCTAGATAGTCTGTCATAATATAATAGAGACAGTATATCTAGCTGGTCTGTCATAATATAATAGAGACAGTAGATCTAGCTGGTCTGTCATATTATAATAGAGACAGTAGATCTAGCTGGTCTGTCATAATATAATAGAGACAGTAGATCAAGCTGGTCTGTCATAATATAATAGAGACAGTAGATCTAGCTGGTCTGTCATATAACAGAGAGAGTAGATCTAGCTGGCCTGTCATAATATAATAGAGACAGTAGATCTGGCTGGTCTCTCATAATATAATAGAGACATTAGATCTAGCTGGTCCGTCATATTATAATAGAGACAGTAGATCTCGATGGTCTCTCATAATATAATAGAGACAGTAGATCTACCTGGTCTGTCATAAGATAATAGAGATAGTAGATCTAGCTGGTCTGTCATTATATAATAGAGACAATAGATCGAGCTGGTCTGTCATAATATATTAGAGACAGTAGATCAAGCTGGTCTTTCATAATATAATAGAGACAGTAGATCTAGCTGGTCTGTCATATAACAGAGACAGTATATCTAGCTGGTCTGTCATAATATAATAGAGACAGTAGATCTAGCTGCTCTGTCAAAATATAATAGAGACAGTAGATCTAGATAGTTTGTCATAATATAATCGAGACAGTATATCTAGCTGGTCTGTCATAATATAATAGAGACAGTAGATCTAGCTGGTCTGTCATATTATAATAGAGACAGTAGATCTAGCTGGTCTGTCATAATATAATAGAGACAGTAGATCAAGCTGGTCTGTCATAATATAATAGAGACAGTAGATCTAGCTGGTCTGTCATATAACAGAGAGAGTAGATCTAGCTGGTCTGTCATAATATAATAGAGACAGTAGATCTGGCTGGTCTCTCATAATATAATAGAGACATTAGATCTAGCTGGTCCGTCATATCATAATAGAGACAGTAGATCTCGATGGTCTCTCATAATATAATAGAGACAGTAGATCTACCTGGTCTGTCATAAGATAATAGAGATAGTAGATCTAGCTGGTCTGTCATTATATAATAGAGACAGTAGATCTAGCTAGTCTGTCATAATATAATAGAGACAGTAGATCAAGCTGGTCTTTCATAATATAATAGAGACAGTAGATCTAGCTGGTCTGTCATATAACAGAGACAGTAGATCTAGCTGGTCTGTCATAATATAATAGAGACAGTAGATCTAGCTGGTCTGCCATAATATAATAGAGACAGTAGATCTAGCTGGTCTGTCATAATATAATAGAGACATACAGACAGTAGATTTAGCTCGTCTGTCATGTTATAATATAGACAGTAGATCTAGCTGGTCCTTCATAATATAATAGAGACAGTAGATCTAGCTGGTCCTTCATACTATAATTGAGACAGTAGACCGAGCTGGTCTGTCATATTATTATAGAGACAGTAGATCTAGCTGGTCTGTCATTATATAATAGAGACAGTAGATCTAGCTGGTATGTCATAATATAATAGAGACAGTAGATTTAGCTGGTCTGTCATTATATAATAGAGGCAGTAGATCTAGCTGGTCTGTCATAATATATTAGAGACAGTAGATCTAGCTGGTCTGTCATAATATATTAGGGACATTAGATCTAGCTGGTCTGTCATAATATAACAGAGACATTAGATCTACCTGGTCTGTCATAAGATAATAGAGACAGTAGAACTAGCTGGTCTGTCATAATATAATAGAGACAGTATATCTAGCTTGTATGTCATAATATAATAGAGACAGTATATCTAGCTGGTCTGTCATAATATAATAGAGACAGTAGATCTAGCTGGTCTGTCAAAAATAATAGAGACAATAGATCAAGCTGGTCTTTTACAATATAATAGAGACAGTAGATCTAGCTGGTCTGTCATAATATAATAGAGACAGTAGATCTAAATGGTCTGTCATATTATAATAGAGACAGTAGATCTAGCTGGTCTGTCATAATATAATAGAGACAGTCGATCTAAATGGTCTGTCATAATATAATAGAGACAGTAGATCTAGCTGGTCTGTCATAACATAATAGAGACAGTAGATCTTGCTGGTCTCTTATAATATAATAGAGACATTAGATCTAGCTGGTCTGTCATAATATAATAGAGACATAGAGACAGTAGATCTAGCTGGTCTGTCATAATATAATAGAGACAGTAGATCTAGCTGCTCTGTCAAAATATAATAGAGACAGTAGATCTAGATGGTCTGTCATAATATAATAGAGACAGTGTATCTAGCTGGTCTGTCATAATATAACAGAGACAGTAGATCTAGCTGGTCCGTCATAATATAATAGAGACAGTAGATCTAGCTGGTCTGCCATAATATAATAGAGACAGTAGATCTAGCTGGTCTGCCATAATATAATAGAGACATTATATCTAGCTGGTCTGTCATAATATAATAGAGACATAGAGAAAATAGATATAGATCGTCTGTCATATTATAATATAGACAGTAGATCTAGCTGGTCCTTCATAATATAATAGAGACAGTAGATCTAGCTGGTCTGTCATAATATAACAGAGACAGTAGATCTAGCTGGTCTGTCATATTATAATAGAGACAGTAGATCTAGATGGTCTGTCAAATATAATAGAGACAGTAGATCTAGCTGCTCTGTCTTAATATAATAGAGACAGTAGATCTAGCTGGTCTGTCAAAATATAATAGAGACAGTAGATCTAGCTGGTCTGTCATAATATAATACAGACAGTAGATCTAGCTGGTCCGTCATATTATAATAGAGACAGTAGATATCGATGGTCTCTCATAATATAATAGAGACAGTAGATCTAGCTGGTCTCTCATAATATAATAGAGACAGTAGATCTAACTGGTCTGTCATAATATAATAGAGACAGTAGATCTGGATGGTCTCTCATAATATAATAGAGACATTATATCTAGCTGGTCTCTCATAATATAATAGAGACATTAGATCTAGCTGGTCTGTCATAATATAATAGAGACAGTAGATCTAGCTGGTCTGTCATAATATAATAGGGACATTAGATCTAGCTGGTCTGTCATAATATAACAGAGACATTAGATCTACCTGGTCTGTCATAAGATAATAGAGACAGTAGATCTAGCTGGTCTGTCATTATATAATAGAGACAGTAGATCTAGCTGGTCTGTCATAATATAATAGAGACAGTAAATCTAGCTGGTCTGTCATAATATAATAGGGACATTAGATCTAGCTGGTCTGTCATAATATAATAGAGACAGTAGATCTAGCTGCTCTGTCAAAATATAATAGAGACAGTAGATCTAGATGGTCTGTCATAATATAATAGAGACAGTATATCTAGCTGGTCTGTCATAATATAATAGAGACAGTAGATCTAGCTGGTCTGCCATATTATATTAGAGACAGTAGATCTAGCTGGTCTGTCATAATATAATAGAGACAGTAGATCAAGCTGCTCTGTCATAATATAATAGAGACAGTAGATCTAGCTGGTCTGTCATATAACAGAGAGAGTAGATCTAGCTGGTCTGTCATAATATAATAGAGACAGTAGATCTGGCTGGTCTCTCATAATATAATAGAGACATTAGATCTAGCTGGTCCGTCATATTATAATAGAGACAGTAGATCTCGATGGTCTCTCATAAGATAATAGAGACAGTAGATCTAGCTGGTCTGTCATTATATAATAGATACAGTGGATCTAGCTGGTCTGTCATAATATAATAGAGACAGTAAATCTAGCTGGTCTGTCATAATATAATAGGACATTAGATCTAGCTGGTCTGTCATAATATAATAGAGACAGTAGATCTAGCTGCTCTGTCAAAATATAATAGAGACAGTAGATCTAGATGGTCTGTCATAATATAATAGAGACAGTAGATCAAGCTGGTCTGTCATAATATAATAGAGACAGTAGATCTATCTGGTCTGTCAT
The DNA here is from genome assembly GCF_045791955.1 of Oncorhynchus clarkii lewisi. Lineage (NCBI taxonomy): Eukaryota > Metazoa > Chordata > Actinopteri > Salmoniformes > Salmonidae > Oncorhynchus > Oncorhynchus clarkii. Next base: position 63,480,744 of record NC_092165.1, read on the forward strand.
ATAATAGAGACAGTAGATCTAGCTGGTCTGTCATAATATAATAGAGACAGTAGATCTAGACGGTCTGTCATAATATAATAGAGACAGTATATCTAGCTGGTCTGTCATAATATAATAGAGACAGTAGATCTAGCTGGTCTGTCATATTATAATAGAGACAGTAGATCTAGCTGGTCTGTCATAATATAATAGAGACAGTAGATCAAGCTGGTCTGTCATAATATAATAGAGACAGTAGATCTATCTGGTCTGTCATATAATAGAGACAGTAGATCTAGCTGGTCTGTCATAATATAATAGAGACAGTAGATCTAGATGGTCTGTCATAATATAATAGAGACAGTATATCTAGCTGGTCTGTCATAATATAATAGAGACAGTAGATCTAGCTGGTCTGTCATATTATAATAGAGACAGTAGATCTAGCTGGTCTGTCATAATATAATAGAGACAATAGATCAAGCTGGTCTGTCATAATATAATAGAGACAGTAGATCTATCTGGTCTGTCATATAATAGAGACAGTAGATCTAGCTGGTCTGTCATAATATAATAGAGACAGTAGATCTAGATGGTCTGTCATAATATAATAGAGACAGTATATCTAGCTGGTCTGTCATAATATAATAGAGACAGTAGATCTAGCTGGTCTGTCATAATATAATAGAGACAGTAGATCTAGCTGGTCTGCCATAATATAATAGAGACATTAGATCTAGCTGGTCTGTCATAATATAATAGAGACATACAGACAGTAGATTTAGCTCGTCTGTCATATTATAATATAGACAGTAGATCTACCTTTTCCTTCATAATATAATAGAGACATTAGATCTAGCTGGTCCTTCATACTATAATTGAGACAGTAGACCGAGCTGGTCTGTCATATTATTATAGAGACAGTAGATCTAGCTGGTCTGTCATTATATAATAGAGACAGTAGATCTAGCTGGTATGTCATAATATAATAGAGACAGTAGATTTAGCTGGTCTGTCATTATATAATAGAGGCAGTAGATCTAGCTGGTCTGTCATAATATATTAGAGACAGTAGATCTAGCTGGTCTGTCATAATATATTAGGGACATTAGATCTAGCTGGTCTGTCATAATATAACAGAGACATTAGATCTACCTGGTCTGTCATAAGATAATAGAGACAGTAGATCTAGCTGGTCTGTCATAATATAATAGAGACAGTGTATCTAGCTTGTGTGTCATAATATAATAGAGACAGTAGATCTAGCTGGTCTGTCATAATATAATAGAGACAGTAGATCTAGCTGGTCTGTCAAATATAATAGAGACAGTAGATCAAGCTGGTCTTTTACAATATAATAGAGACAGTAGATCTAGCTGCTCTGTCATAATATAATAGAGACAATAAATCTAGCTGGTCTGTCATAATATAATAGAGACAGTAGATCTAGCTGGTCTGTCATAATATAATAGAGACTGTACATCTGGCTGGTCTGTCATAATATAATATAGACATTAGATCTAGATGGTCTGTCATAATATAATAGAGACAGTAGATCTAGCTGCTCTGTCAAAATATAATAGAGACAGTAGATCTAGATAGTCTGTCATAATATAATAGAGACAGTATATCTAGCTGGTCTGTCATAATATAATAGAGACAGTAGATCTAGCTGGTCTGTCATATTATAATAGAGACAGTAGATCTAGCTGGTCTGTCATAATATAATAGAGACAGTAGATCAAGCTGGTCTGTCATAATATAATAGAGACAGTAGATCTAGCTGGTCTGTCATATAACAGAGAGAGTAGATCTAGCTGGCCTGTCATAATATAATAGAGACAGTAGATCTGGCTGGTCTCTCATAATATAATAGAGACATTAGATCTAGCTGGTCCGTCATATTATAATAGAGACAGTAGATCTCGATGGTCTCTCATAATATAATAGAGACAGTAGATCTACCTGGTCTGTCATAAGATAATAGAGATAGTAGATCTAGCTGGTCTGTCATTATATAATAGAGACAGTAGATCTAGCTGGTCTGTCATAATATATTAGAGACAGTAGATCAAGCTGGTCTTTCATAATATAATAGAGACAGTAGATCTAGCTGGTCTGTCATATAACAGAGACAGTAGATCTAGCTGGTCTGTCATAATATAATAGAGACAGTAGATCTAGCTGCTCTGTCAAAATATAATAGAGACATTAGATCTAGATAGTTTGTCATAATATAATCGAGACAGTATATCTAGCTGGTCTGTCATAATATAATAGAGACAGTAGATCTAGCTGGTCTGTCATATTATAATAGAGACAGTAGATCTAGCTGGTCTGTCATAATATAATAGAGACAGTAGATCAAGCTGGTCTGTCATAATATAATAGAGACAGTAGATCTAGCTGGTCTGTCATATAACAGAGAGAGTAGATCTAGCTGGTCTGTCATAATATAATAGAGACGGTAGATCTGGCTGGTCTCTCATAATATAATAGAGACATTAGATCTAGCTGGTCCGTCATATCATAATAGAGACAGTAGATCTCGATGGTCTCTCATAATATAATAGAGACAGTAGATCTACCTGGTCTGTCATAAGATAATAGAGATAGTAGATCTAGCTGGTCTGTCATTATATAATAGAGACAGTAGATCTAGCTAGTCTGTCATAATATAATAGAGACAGTAGATCAAGCTGGTCTTTCATAATATAATAGAGACAGTAGATCTAGCTGGTCTGTCATATAACAGAGACAGTAGATCTAGCTGGTCCGTCATAATATAATAGAGACAGTAGATCTAGCTGGTCTGCCATAATATAATAGAGACAGTAGATCTAGCTGGTCTGTCATAATATAATAGAGACATACAGACAGTAGATTTAGCTCGTCTGTCATATTATAATATAGACAGTAGATCTAGCTGGTCCTTCATAATATAATAGAGACAGTAGATCTAGCTGGTCCTTCATACTATAATTGAGACAGTAGACCGAGCTGGTCTGTCATATTATTATAGAGACATTAGATCTAGCTGGTCTGTCATTATATAATAGAGACAGTAGATCTAGCTGGTATGTCATAATATAATAGAGACAGTAGATTTAGCTGGTCTGTCATTATATAATAGAGGCAGTAGATCTAGCTGGTCTGTCATAATATATTAGAGACAGTAGATCTAGCTGGTCTGTCATAATATATTAGGGACATTAGATCTAGCTGGTCTGTCATAATATAACAGAGACATTAGATCTACCTGGTCTGTCATAAGATAATAGAGACAGTAGAACTAGCTGGTCTGTCATAATATAATAGAGACAGTATATCTAGCTTGTATGTCATAATATAATAGAGACAGTATATCTAGCTGGTCTGTCATAATATAATAGAGACAGTAGATCTAGCTGGTCTGTCAACAATAATAGAGACAATAGATCAAGCTGGTCTTTTACAATATAATAGAGACAGTAGATCTAGCTGGTCTGTCATAATATAATAGAGACAGTAGATCTAAATGGTCTGTCATATTATAATAGAGACAGTAGATCTAGCTGGTCTGTCATAATATAATAGAGACATAGAGACATTAGATCTAGCTGGTCTGTCATAATATAATAGAGACAGTAGATCTAGCTGCTCTGTCAAAATATAATAGAGACAGTAGATCTAGATGGTCTGTCATAATATCATAGAGACAGTATATTTAGCTGGTCTGTCATAATATAACAGAGACAGTAGATCTAGCTGGTCCGTCATAATATAATAGTGACAGTAGATCTAGCTGGTCTGCCATAATATAATAGAGACAGTAGATCTAGCTGGTCTGTCATAACATAATAGAGACAGTAGATCTAGCTGGTCTGTCATAATATAATAGAGACATAGAGACATTAGATCTAGCTGGTCTGTCATAATATAATAGAGACAGTAGATCTAGCTGCTCTGTCAAAATATAATAGAGACAGTAGATCTAGATGGTCTGTCATAATATAATAGAGACAGTGTATCTAGCTGGTCTGTCATAATATAACAGAGACAGTAGATCTAGCTGGTCCGTCATAATATAATAGAGACAGTAGATCTAGCTGGTCTGCCATAATATAATAGAGACAGTAGATCTAGCTGGTCTGCCATAATATAATAGAGACATTATATCTAGCTGGTCTGTCATAATATAATAGAGACATAGAGAAAATAGATATAGCTCGTCTGTCATATTATAATATAGACAGTAGATCTAGCTGGTCCTTCATAATATAATAGAGACAGTAGATCTAGCTGGTCTGTCATAATATAACAGAGACAGTAGATCTAGCTGGTCTGTCATATTATAATAGAGACAGTAGATCTAGATGGTCTGTCAAATATAATAGAGACAGTAGATCTAGCTGCTCTGTCTTAATATAATAGAGACAGTAGATCTAGCTGGTCTGTCAAAATATAATAGAGACAGTAGATCTAGCTGGTCTGTCATAATATAATACAGACAGTAGATCTAGCTGGTCCGTCATATTATAATAGAGACAGTAGATCTCGATGGTCTCTCATAATATAATAGAGACAGTAGATCTAGCTGGTCTCTCATAATATAATAGAGACATTAGATCTAGCTGGTCTGTCATAATATAATAGAGACAGTAGATCTAGCTGGTCTGTCATAATATAATAGGGACATTAGATCTAGCTGGTCTGTCATAATATAACAGAGACATTAGATCTACCTGGTCTGTCATAAGATAATAGAGACATTAGATCTAGCTGGTCCGTCATATTATAATAGAGACAGTAGATCTCGATGGTCTCTCATAAGATAATAGAGACAGTAGATCTAAATGGTCTGTCATTATATAATAGAGACAGTAGATCTAGCTGGTCTGTCATAATATAATAGAGACAGTAAATCTAGCTGGTCTGTCATAATATAATAGGACATTAGATCTAGCTGGTCTGTCATATTATAATAGAGACAGTAGATCTAGATGGTCTGTCATAATATAATAGAGACAGTAGATCTAGCTGCTCTGTCAAAATATAATAGAGACAGTAGATCTAGATGGTCTGTCATAATATAATAGAGACAGTAGATCAAGCTGGTCTGTCATAATATAATAGAGACAGTAGATCTATCTGGTCTGTCATATAATAGAGACAGTAGATCTAGCTGGTCTGTCATAATATAATAGAGACAGTAGATCTAGACGGTCTGTCATAATATAATAGAGACAGTATATCTAGCTGGTCTCTCATAATATAATAGAGACAGTAGATCTAGCTGGTCTGTCATATTATAATAGAGACAGTAGATCTAGCTGGTATGTCATAATATAATAGAGACAGTAGATCAAGCTGGTCTGTCATAATATATTAGAGACAGTAGATCTAGCTGGTCTGTCATGATATATTAGAGACAGATCTAGCTGGTCTGTCATAATATAATAGAGACAGTAGATCTAGCTGGTCTGTCATATTATAATAGAGACAGTAGATCTCAATGGTCTGTCATAATATAATAGAGACAGTAGATCTAGCTGGTCTCTCATAATATAATAGAGACATTAGATCTGGCTGGTCTCTCATAATATAGTAGAGACATTATATCTAGCTGGTCTCTCATAATATAATAGAGACATTAGATCTAGCTGGTCTGTCATAATATAACAGAGACAGTAGATCTAGCTGGTCTGTTATAACATGATAGAGACAGTTGATGTAGCTGGTCTGTCACAATATAATAGAGACAGAAGATTTAGCTGGTCTGTCATTATATAATAGAGGCAGTAGATCTAGCTGGTCTGTCATAATATAATAGAGACAGTAGATCTAGCTGGTCCGTCATAATATAATAGAGACAGTAGATCTAGCTGGTCTGTCATATTATAATAGAGACAGTAGATCTGGCTGGACTCTCATAATATAATAGAGACATTATATCTAGCTGGTCTCTCATAATATAATAGAGACATTAGATCTAGCTGGTCTGTCATAATATTATAGAGACAGTAGATATAGCTGGTCTGTTATAACATTATAGAGACAGTTGATGTAGCTGGTCTGTCACAATATAATAGAGACAGAAGATTTAGCTGGTCTGTCATTATATAATAGAGGCAGTAGATCTAGCTGGTCTGTCATAATATAATAGAGACAGTAGATCTAGCTGGTCCGTCATAATATAATATAGACAGTAGATCTAGCTGGTCTGCCATAATATAATAGAGACAGTAGATCTAGCGGGTCTGTCATATTATAATAGAGACAGTAGATCTAGCTGGTCCTTCATAATATAATAGAGACAGTAGATCTAGCTGGTCTGTCATAATATAATAGAGACAGTAAATCTAGCTGGTCTGTCATAATATAATAGGGACATTAGATCTAGCTGGTCTGTCATAATATAATAGAGACAGTAGATCTAGCTGCTCTGTCAAAATATAATAGAGACAGTAGATCTAGATGGTCTGTCATAATATAATAGAGACAGTATATCTAGCTGGTCTGTCATAATATAATAGAGACAGTAGATCTAGCTGGTCTGCCATATTATATTAGAGACAGTAGATCTAGCTGGTCTGTCATAATATAATAGAGACAGTAGATCAAGCTGCTCTGTCATAATATAATAGAGACAGTAGATCTAGCTGGTCTGTCATATAACAGAGAGAGTAGATCTAGCTGGTCTGTCATAATATAATAGAGACAGTAGATCTGGCTGGTCTCTCATAATATAATAGAGACATTAGATCTAGCTGGTCCGTCATATTATAATAGAGACAGTAGATCTCGATGGTCTCTCATAAGATAATAGAGACAGTAGATGTAAATGGTCTGTCATTATATAATAGAGACAGTAGATCTAGCTGGTCTGTCATAATATAATAGAGACAGTAAATCTAGCTGGTCTGTCATAATATAATAGGACATTAGATCTAGCTGGTCTGTCATAATATAATAGAGACAGTAGATCTAGCTGCTCTGTCAAAATATAATAGAGACAGTAGATCTAGATGGTCTGTCATAATATAATAGAGACAGTAGATCAAGCTGGTCTGTCATAATATAATAGAGACAGTAGATCTATCTGGTCTGTCATATAATAGAGACAGTAGATCTAGCTGGTCTGTCATAATATAATAGAGACAGTAGATCTAGACGGTCTGTCATAATATAATAGAGACAGTATATCTAGCTGGTCTCTCATAATATAATAGAGACAGTAGATCTAGCTGGTCTGTCATATTATAATAGAGACAGTAGATCTAGCTGGTATGTCATAATATAATAGAGACAGTAGATCAAGCTGGTCTGTCATAATATATTAGAGACAGTAGATCTAGCTGGTCTGTCATGATATATTAGAGACAGATCTAGCTGGTCTGTCATAATATAATAGAGACAGTAGATCTAGCTGGTCTGTCATATTATAATAGAGACAGTAGATCTCAATGGTCTGTCATAATATAATAGAGACAGTAGATCTAGCTGGTCTCTCATAATATAATAGAGACATTAGATCTGGCTGGTCTCTCATAATATAGTAGAGACATTATATCTAGCTGGTCTCTCATAATATAATAGAGACATTAGATCTAGCTGGTCTGTCATAATATAACAGAGACAGTAGATCTAGCTGGTCTGTTATAACATGATAGAGACAGTTGATGTAGCTGGTCTGTCACAATATAATAGAGACAGAAGATTTAGCTGGTCTGTCATTATATAATAGAGGCAGTAGATCTAGCTGGTCTGTCATAATATAATAGAGACAGTAGATCTAGCTGGTCCGTCATAATATAATAGAGACAGTAGATCTAGCTGGTCTGTCATATTATAATAGAGACAGTAGATCTGGCTGGACTCTCATAATATAATAGAGACATTATATCTAGCTGGTCTCTCATAATATAATAGAGACATTAGATCTAGCTGGTCTGTCATAATATTATAGAGACAGTAGATATAGCTGGTCTGTTATAACATTATAGAGACAGTTGATGTAGCTGGTCTGTCACAATATAATAGAGACAGAAGATTTAGCTGGTCTGTCATTATATAATAGAGGCAGTAGATCTAGCTGGTCTGTCATAATATAATAGAGACAGTAGATCTAGCTGGTCCGTCATAATATAATATAGACAGTAGATCTAGCTGGTCTGCCATAATATAATAGAGACAGTAGATCTAGCGGGTCTGTCATATTATAATAGAGACAGTAGATCTAGCTGGTCCTTCATAATATAATAGAGACAGTAGATCTAGCTGGTCTGTCATAATATAATAGGGACATTAGATCTAGCTGGTCTGTCTTAATATAACAGAGACATTAGATCTACCTGGTCTGTCATAAGATAATAGAGACAGTAGATCTAGCTGGTCTTGCATAATCTAATAGAGACAGTAAATCTAGCTGGTCTGTCATAATATAATAGGGACATTAGAGTTAGCTGGTCTGTCATAACATAATAGAGACAGTAGATCAAGCTGGTCTGTCATAATATAATAGAGACAGTAGATCTAGCGGGTCTGTCATATTATAATAGAGACAGTAGATCTAGCTGGTCCTTCATAATATAATAGAGACAGTAGATCTAGCTGGTCCGTCATAATATAATAGAGACAGTAGATCTAGCTGGTCTGTCATATTATAATAGAGACAGTAGATCTAGCTGGTCTGTCATTATATAATAGAGACAGTAGATCTAGCTGGTCTTGCATAATATAATAGAGACAGTAAATCTAGCTGGTCTGTCATAATATAATAGGGACATTAGAGTTAGCTGGTCTGTCATAACATAATAGAGACAGTAGATCAAGCTGGTCTGTCATAATATAATAGAGACAGTAGATCTAGCTGGTCTGTCACAATATAATAGAGACAGTAGATCTAGCTGGTCCTTCATAATATAATAGAGACAGTAGATCTAGCTGGTCTGTCATAATATAATAGGGACATTAGATCTAGCTGGTCTGTCTTAATATAACAGAGACATTAGATCTACCTGGTCTGTCATAAGATAATAGAGACAGTAGATCTAGCTGGTCTGTCATAATATAATAGAGACAGTAGATCAAGCTGGTCTGTCATAATATAATAGAGACAGTAGATCTAGCTGGTCTGTCATATTATAATATAGACAGTAGATCTAGCTGGTCCTTCATAATATAATAGAGACAGTAGATCTAGCTGGTCCTTCATAATATAATAGAGACAGTAGATCTAGCTGGTCTGTCATATTATAATAGAGACAGTAGATCTAGCTGGTCCTTCATAATATAATAGAGACATTAGATCTAGCTGGTCCTTCATAATATAATAGAGACAGTAGATCTAGCTGGTCTGTCATAATATAATAGAGACAGTAGATCTAGCTGGTCTGTCACAATATAATAGAGACAGTAGATCTAGCTGGTCCGTCATAATATAATAGAGACAGTAGATCTGGCTGGTCTCTCATAATATAATAGAGACAGTAGATCTAGCTGGTCCATCATATTATAATAGAGACAGTAGATCTCGATGGTCTCTCATAATATAATAGAGACAGTAGATCTACCTGGTCTGTCATAAGATAATAGAGACAGTAGATCTAGCTGGTCTGTCATTATATAATAGAGACAGTAGATCTAGCTGGTCTGTCATAATATAATAGAGACAGTAGATCTAGCTGGTCTGTCATAATATAATAGGGACATTAGATCTAGCTGGTCTGTCATAATATAATAGAGACAGTAGATCTAGCAGGTCTGTCATAATATAATAGAGACAGTAGATCTAGCTGGTCCGTCATAATATAATAGAGACAGTAGATATAGCTGGTCTGTTATAACATTTTAGAGACAGTTGATGTAGCTGGTCTGTCACAATATAATAGAGACAGAAGATTTAGCTGGTCTGTCATTATATAATAGAGGCAGTAGATCTAGCTGGTCTGTCATAATATAATAGAGACAGTAGATCTAGCTGGTCCGTCATAATATAATATAGACAGTAGATCTAGCTGGTCTGCCATAATATAATAGAGACAGTAGATCTAGCTGGTCTGTCATATTATAATAGAGACAGTAGATCTAGCTGGTCCTTCATAATATCATAGAGACAGTAGATCTAGCTGGTCTGTCATAATATAATAGGGACATTAGATCTAGCTGGTCTGTCTTAATATAACAGAGACATTAGATCTACCTGGTCTGTCATAAGATAATAGAGACAGTAGATCTAGCTGGTCTGTCATAATATAATAGAGACAGTAGATCAAGCTGGTCTGTCATAATATAATAGAGACAGTAGATCTAGCTGGTCTGTCATATTATAATATAGACAGTAGATCTAGCTGGTCCTTCATAAAATAATAGAGACAGTAGATATAGCTGGTCCTTCATAATATAATAGAGACAGTAGATCTAGCTGGTCTGTCATATTATAATAGAGACAGTAGATCTAGCTGGTCTGTCATTATATAATAGAGACAGTAGATCTAGCTGGTCTTGCATAATATAATAGAGACAGTAAATCTAGCTGGTCTGTCATAATATAATAGGGACATTAGAGTTAGCTGGTCTGTCATAACATAATAGAGACAGTAGATCAAGCTGGTCTGTCATAATATAATAGAGACAGTAGATCTAGCTGGTCTGTCACAATATAATAGAGACAGTAGATCTAGCTGGTCCGTCATAATATAATAGAGACAGTAGATCTGGCTGGTCTCTCATAATATAATAGAGACAGTAGATCTAGCTGGTCCGTCATAAGATAATAGAGACAGTAGATCTAGCTGGTCTGTCATTATATAATAGAGACAGTAGATCTAGCTGGTCTGTCATAATATAATAGAGACAGTAGATCTAGCTGGTCTGTCATAATATAATAGGGACATTAGATCTAGCTGGTCTGTCATAATATAATAGAGACAGTAGATCTAGCAGGTCTGTCATAATATAATAGAGACAGTAGATCTAGCTGGTCCGTCATAATATAATAGAGACAGTAGATCTAGCTGGTCTGTAATATTATAATAGAGACAGTAGATCTAAATGGTCTGTCATATTATAATAGAGACAGTAGATCTGGCTGGTCTCTCATAATATAATAGAGACATTAGATCTAGCTGGTCTCTCATAATATAATAGAGACAGTAGATCTAGCTGGTCTGTCATAATATAATAGAGACAGTAGATCTAGCTGGTCTGTCATAATATAATAGAGACAGTAGATCTAGCTGGTCTGTCATAAGATAATAGAGACAGTAGATCTAGCTGCTCTGTCATAATATAATAGAGACAATAAATCTAGCTGGTCTGTCATATTATAATAGAGACAGTAGATCTACCTGGTCTGTCATAAGATAATAGAGACAGTAGATCTAGCTGCTCTGTCATAATATAATAGAGACAATAAATCTAGCTCGTCTGTCATAATATAATAGAGACAGTAGATCTAGCTGGTCTGTCATAATATAATAGAGACTGTAAATCTAGCTGGTCTGTCATAATATAATAGAGACATTAGATCTAGCTGGTCTGTCATAATATAATAGAGACAGTAGATCTAGCTGCTCTGTCAAAATATAATAGAGACAGTAGATCTAGATAGTCTGTCATAATATAATTGAGACAGTATATCTAGCTGGTCTGTCATAATATAATAGAGACAGTAGATCTAGCTGGTCTGTCATATTATAATAGAGACAGTAGATCTAGCTGGTCTGTCATAATATAATAGAGACAGTAGATCTAGCTGCTCTGTCATAATATAATAGAGACAATAAATCTAGCTCGTCTGTCATAATATAATAGAGACAGTAGATCTAGCTGGTCTGTCATAATATAATAGAGACTGTAAATCTAGCTGGTCTGTCATAATATAATAGAGACATTAGATCTAGCTGGTCTGTCATAATATAATAGAGACAGTAGATCTAGCTGCTCTGTCAAAATATAATAGAGACAGTAGATCTAGATAGTCTGTCATAATATAATTGAGACAGTATATCTAGCTGGTCTGTCATAATATAATAGAGACAGTAGATCTAGCTGGTCTGTCATATTATAATAGAGACAGTAGATCTAGCTGGTCTGTCATAATATAATAGAGACAGTAGATCAAGCTGGTCCGTCATATTATAATAGAGACAGTAGATCTCGATGGTCTCTCATAATATAATAGAGACAGTAGATCTACCTGGTCTGTCATAAGATAATAGAGATAGTAGATCTAGCTGGTCTGTCATTATATAATAGAGACAGTAGATCTAGCTGGTCTGTCATAATATAATAGAGACAGTAGATCAAGCTGGTCTTTCATAATATAATAGAGACAGTAGATCTAGCTGGTCTGTCATATAACAGAGACAGTAGATCTAGCTGGTCCGTCATAATATAATAGAGACAGTAGATCTAGCTGGTCTGCCATAATATACTAGAGACAGTAGATCTAGCTGGTCTGTCATAATATAATAGAGACATACAGACAGTAGATTTAGCTCGTCTGTCATATTATAATAGAGACAGTAGATCTAGCTGGTCCTTCATACTATAATTGAGACAGTAGACCGAGCTGGTCTGTCATATTATTATAGAGACAGTAGATCTAGCTGGTCTGTCATTATATAATAGAGACAGTAGATCTAGCTGGTATGTCATAATATAATAGAGACAGTAGATTTAGCTGGTCTGTAATATTATAATAGAGACAGTAGATCTAAATGGTCTTTCATATTATAATAGAGACAGTAGATCTGGCTGGTCTCTCATAATATAATAGAGACATTATATCTAGCTGGTCTCTCATAATATAATAGAGACATTATATCTAGCTGGTCTCTCATAATATAATAGAGACAGTAGATCTAGATGGTCTGTCATAATATAATAGGGAAAATAAATCTAGCTGGTCTGTCATAATATAATAGAGACATTAGATCTAGCTGGTCTGTCATAATATAATAGAGACAGTAGATCTAGCTGCTCTGTCAAAATATAATAGAGACAGTAGATCTAGCTGGTCTGTCATAATATAATAGAGAAAATAAATCTAGCTGGTCTGTCATAATATAATAGAGACATTAGATCTAGCTGGTCTGTCATAATATAATAGAGACAGTAGATCTAGCTGCTCTGTCAAAATATAATAGAGACAGTAGATCTAGATATTCTGTCATAATATAATAGAGACAGTATATCTAGCTGGTCTGTCATAATATAATAGAGACAGTAGATCTAGCTGGTCTGTCATATTATAACAGAGACATTAGATCTACCTGGTCTGTCATGAGATAATAGAGACAGTAGATCTAGCTGGTCTGTCATAATATAATAGAGACAGTAGATCAAGCTGGTCTGTCATAATATAATAGAGACAGTAGATCTAGCTGGTCTGTCATATTATAATATAGACAGTAGATCTAGCTGGTCCTTCATAATATAATAGAGACAGTAGATATAGCTGGTCCTTCATAATATAATAGAGACAGTAGATCTAGGTGGTCTGTCATATTATAATAGAGACAGTAGATCTAGCTGGTCTGTCATTATATAATAGAGACAGTAGATCTAGCTGGTCTTGCATAATATAATAGAGACAGTAAATCTAGCTGGTCTGTCATAATATAATAGGGACATTAGAGTTAGCTGGTCTGTCATAACATAATAGAGACAGTAGATCAAGCTGGTCTGTCATAATATAATAGAGACAGTAGATCTAGCTGGTCTGTCACAATATAATAGAGACAGTAGATCTAGCTGGTCCGTCATAATATAATAGAGACAGTAGATCTGGCTGGTCTCTCATAATATAATAGAGACAGTAGATCTAGCTGGTCTGTCATATTATAATAGAGACAGTAGATCTACCTGGTCTGTCATAAGATAATAGAGACAGTAGATCTAGCTGCTCTGTCATAATATAATAGAGACAATAAATCTAGCTCGTCTGTCATAATATAATAGAGACAGTAGATCTAGCTGGTCTGTCATAATATAATAGAGACTGTAAATCTAGCTGGTCTGTCATAATATAATAGAGACATTAGATCTAGCTGGTCTGTCATAATATAATAGAGACAGTAGATCTAGCTGCTCTGTCAAAATATAATAGAGACAGTAGATCTAGATAGTCTGTCATAATATAATTGAGACAGTATATCTAGCTGGTCTGTCATAATATAATAGAGACAGTAGATCTAGCTGGTCTGTCATATTATAATAGAGACAGTAGATCTAGCTGGTCTGTCATAATATAATAGAGACAGTAGATCAAGCTGGTCCGTCATATTATAATAGAGACAGTAGATCTCGATGGTCTCTCATAATATAATAGAGACAGTAGATCTACCTGGTCTGTCATAAGATAATAGAGATAGTAGATCTAGCTGGTCTGTCATTATATAATAGAGACAGTAGATCTAGCTGGTCTCTCATAAAATAATAGAGACATTAGATCTAGCTGGTCCGTCATATTATAATAGAGACAGTAGATCTCGATGGTCTCTCATAATATAATAGAGACAGTAGATCTACCTGGTCTGTCATAAGATAATAGAGATAGTAGATCTAGCATGTCTGTCATTATATAATAGAGACAGTAGATCTAGCTGGTCTGTCATAATATAATAGAGACAGTAGATCAAGCTGGTCTTTCATAATATAATAGAGACAGTAGATCTAGCTGGTCTGTCATATAACAGAGACAGTAGATCTAGCTGGTCCGTCATAATATAATAGAGACAGTAGATCTAGCTGGTCTGCCATAATATACTAGAGACAGTAGATCTAGCTGGTCTGTCATAATATAATAGAGACATACAGACAGTAGATTTAGCTCGTCTGTCATATTATAATAGAGACAGTAGATCTAGCTGGTCCTTCATACTACATACAGACAGTAGATTTAGCTGGTCTGTCATAATATAATAGAGACAGTAGATCTAGCTGGTCTGTCACAATATAATAGAGACAGTAGATCTAGCTGGTCCGTCATAATATAATAGAGACAGTAGATCTGGCTGGTCTCTCATAATATAATAGAGACAGTAGATCTAGCTGGTCCGTCATAAGATAATAGAGACAGTAGATCTAGCTGGTCTGTCATTATATAATAGAGACAGTAGATCTAGCTGGTCTGTCATAATATAATAGAGACAGTAGATCTAGCTGGTCTGTCATAATATAATAGGGACATTAGATCTAGCTGGTCTGTCATAATATAATAGAGACAGTAGATCTAGCAGGTCTGTCATAATATAATAGAGACAGTAGATCTAGCTGGTCCGTCATAATATAATAGAGACAGTAGATCTAGCTGGTCTGTAATATTATAATAGAGACAGTAGATCTAAATGGTCTGTCATATTATAATAGAGACAGTAGATCTGGCTGGTCTCTCATAATATAATAGAGACATTAGATCTAGCTGGTCTCTCATAATATAATAGAGACAGTAGATCTAGCTGGTCTGTCATAATATAATAGAGACAGTAGATCTAGCTGGTCTGTCATAATATAATAGAGACAGTAGATCTAGCTGGTCTGTCATAAGATAATAGAGACAGTAGATCTAGCTGCTCTGTCATAATATAATAGAGACAATAAATCTAGCTGGTCTGTCATATTATAATAGAGACAGTAGATCTACCTGGTCTGTCATAAGATAATAGAGACAGTAGATCTAGCTGCTCTGTCATAATATAATAGAGACAATAAATCTAGCTCGTCTGTCATAATATAATAGAGACAGTAGATCTAGCTGGTCTGTCATAATATAATAGAGACTGTAAATCTAGCTGGTCTGTCATAATATAATAGAGACATTAGATCTAGCTGGTCTGTCATAATATAATAGAGACAGTAGATCTAGCTGCTCTGTCAAAATATAATAGAGACAGTAGATCTAGATAGTCTGTCATAATATAATTGAGACAGTATATCTAGCTGGTCTGTCATAATATAATAGAGACAGTAGATCTAGCTGGTCTGTCATATTATAATAGAGACAGTAGATCTAGCTGGTCTGTCATAATATAATAGAGACAGTAGATCAAGCTGGTCCGTCATATTATAATAGAGACAGTAGATCTCGATGGTCTCTCATAATATAATAGAGACAGTAGATCTACCTGGTCTGTCATAAGATAATAGAGATAGTAGATCTAGCTGGTCTGTCATTATATAATAGAGACAGTAGATCTAGCTGGTCTCTCATAAAATAATAGAGACATTAGATCTAGCTGGTCCGTCATATTATAATAGAGACAGTAGATCTCGATGGTCTCTCATAATATAATAGAGACAGTAGATCTACCTGGTCTGTCATAAGATAATAGAGATAGTAGATCTAGCATGTCTGTCATTATATAATAGAGACAGTAGATCTAGCTGGTCTGTCATAATATAATAGAGACAGTAGATCAAGCTGGTCTTTCATAATATAATAGAGACAGTAGATCTAGCTGGTCTGTCATATAACAGAGACAGTAGATCTAGCTGGTCCGTCATAATATAATAGAGACAGTAGATCTAGCTGGTCTGCCATAATATACTAGAGACAGTAGATCTAGCTGGTCTGTCATAATATAATAGAGACATACAGACAGTAGATTTAGCTCGTCTGTCATATTATAATAGAGACAGTAGATCTAGCTGGTCCTTCATACTATAATTGAGACAGTAGACCGAGCTGGTCTGTCATATTATTATAGAGACAGTAGATCTAGCTGGTCTGTCATTATATAATAGAGACAGTAGATCTAGCTGGTATGTCATAATATAATAGAGACAGTAGATTTAGCTGGTCTGTAATATTATAATAGAGACAGTAGATCTAAATGGTCTTTCATATTATAATAGAGACAGTAGATCTGGCTGGTCTCTCATAATATAATAGAGACATTATATCTAGCTGGTCTCTCATAATATAATAGAGACATTATATCTAGCTGGTCTCTCATAATATAATAGAGACAGTAGATCTAGATGGTCTGTCATAATATAATAGGGAAAATAAATCTAGCTGGTCTGTCATAATATAATAGAGACATTAGATCTAGCTGGTCTGTCATAATATAATAGAGACAGTAGATCTAGCTGCTCTGTCAAAATATAATAGAGACAGTAGATCTAGCTGGTCTGTCATAATATAATAGAGAAAATAAATCTAGCTGGTCTGTCATAATATAATAGAGACAGTAGATCTAGCTGGTATGTCATAATATAATAGAGACAGTAGATTTAGCTGGTCTTTCATTATATAATAGAGACAGTGTATCTAGCTTGTATGTCATAATATAATAGAGACAGTATATCTAGCTGGTCTGTCATAATATAATAGAGACAGTAGATCTAGCTGGTCTGTCAAATATAATAGAGACAGTAGATCAAGCTGGTCTTTTACAATATAATAGAGACAGTAGATCTAGCTGCTCTGTCATAATATAATAGAGACAATAAATCTAGCTGGTCTGTCATAATATAATAGAGACAGTAGATCTAGCTGGTCTGTCATAATATAATAGAGACAGTAAATCTAGCTGGTCTGTCATAATATAATATAGACATTAGATCTAGCTGGTCTGTCATAATATAATAGAGACTGTAAATCTAGCTGGTCTGTCATAATATAATAGAGACATTAGATCTAGCTGGTCTGTCATAATATAATAGAGACAGTAGATCTAGCTGCTCTGTCAAAATATAATAGAGACAGTAGATCTAGATAGTCTGTCATAATATAATTGAGACAGTATATCTAGCTGGTCTGTCATAATATAATAGAGACAGTAGATCTAGCTGGTCTGTCATATTATAATAGAGACAGTAGATCTAGCTGGTCTGTCATAATATAATAGAGACAGTAGATCAAGCTGGTCCGTCATATTATAATAGAGACAGTAGATCTCGATGGTCTCTCATAATATAATAGAGACAGTAGATCTACCTGGTCTGTCATAAGATAATAGAGATAGTAGATCGAGCTGGTCTGTCATTATATAATAGAGACAGTAGATCTAGCTGGTCTCTCATAAAATAATAGAGACATTAGATCTAGCTGGTCCGTCATATTATAATAGAGACAGTAGATCTCGATGGTCTCTCATAATATAATAGAGACAGTAGATCTACCTGGTCTGTCATAAGATAATAGAGATAGTAGATCTAGCATGTCTGTCATTATATAATAGAGACAGTAGATCTAGCTGGTCTGTCATAATATAATAGAGACAGTAGATCAAGCTGGTCTTTCATAATATAATAGAGACAGTAGATCTAGCTGGTCTGTCATATAACAGAGACAGTAGATCTAGCTGGTCCGTCATAATATAATAGAGACAGTAGATCTAGCTGGTCTGCCATAATATACTAGAGACAGTAGATCTAGCTGGTCTGTCATAATATAATAGAGACATACAGACAGTAGATTTAGCTCGTCTGTCATATTATAATAGAGACAGTAGATCTAGCTGGTCCTTCATACTATAATTGAGACAGTAGACCGAGCTGGTCTGTCATATTATTATAGAGACAGTAGATCTAGCTGGTCTGTCATTATATAATAGAGACAGTAGATCTAGCTGGTATGTCATAATATAATAGAGACAGTAGATTTAGCTGGTCTGTAATATTATAATAGAGACAGTAGATCTAAATGGTCTTTCATATTATAATAGAGACAGTAGATCTGGCTGGTCTCTCATAATATAATAGAGACATTATATCTAGCTGGTCTCTCATAATATAATAGAGACATTATATCTAGCTGGTCTCTCATAATATAATAGAGACAGTAGATCTAGATGGTCTGTCATAATATAATAGGGAAAATAAATCTAGCTGGTCTGTCATAATATAATAGAGACATTAGATCTAGCTGGTCTGTCATAATATAATAGAGACAGTAGATCTAGCTGCTCTGTCAAAATATAATAGAGACAGTAGATCTAGCTGGTCTGTCATAATATAATAGAGAAAATAAATCTAGCTGGTCTGTCATAATATAATAGAGACAGTAGATCTAGCTGGTATGTCATAATATAATAGAGACAGTAGATTTAGCTGGTCTTTCATTATATAATAGAGACAGTGTATCTAGCTTGTATGTCATAATATAATAGAGACAGTATATCTAGCTGGTCTGTCATAATATAATAGAGACAGTAGATCTAGCTGGTCTGTCAAATATAATAGAGACAGTAGATCAAGCTGGTCTTTTACAATATAATAGAGACAGTAGATCTAGCTGCTCTGTCATAATATAATAGAGACAATAAATCTAGCTGGTCTGTCATAATATAATAGAGACAGTAGATCTAGCTGGTCTGTCATAATATAATAGAGACAGTAAATCTAGCTGGTCTGTCATAATATAATATAGACATTAGATCTAGCTGGTCTGTCATAATATAATAGAGACTGTAAATCTAGCTGGTCTGTCATAATATAATAGAGACATTAGATCTAGCTGGTCTGTCATAATATAATAGAGACAGTAGATCTAGCTGCTCTGTCAAAATATAATAGAGACAGTAGATCTAGATAGTCTGTCATAATATAATTGAGACAGTATATCTAGCTGGTCTGTCATAATATAATAGAGACAGTAGATCTAGCTGGTCTGTCATATTATAATAGAGACAGTAGATCTAGCTGGTCTGTCATAATATAATAGAGACAGTAGATCAAGCTGGTCCGTCATATTATAATAGAGACAGTAGATCTCGATGGTCTCTCATAATATAATAGAGACAGTAGATCTACCTGGTCTGTCATAAGATAATAGAGATAGTAGATCTAGCTGGTCTGTCATTATATAATAGAGACAGTAGATCTAGCTGGTCTCTCATAAAATAATAGAGACATTAGATCTAGCTGGTCCGTCATATTATAATAGAGACAGTAGATCTCGATGGTCTCTCATAATATAATAGAGACAGTAGATCTACCTGGTCTGTCATAAGATAATAGAGATAGTAGATCTAGCATGTCTGTCATTATATAATAGAGACAGTAGATCTAGCTGGTCTGTCATAATATAATAGAGACAGTAGATCAAGCTGGTCTTTCATAATATAATAGAGACAGTAGATCTAGCTGGTCTGTCATATAACAGAGACAGTAGATCTAGCTGGTCCGTCATAATATAATAGAGACAGTAGATCTAGCTGGTCTGCCATAATATACTAGAGACAGTAGATCTAGCTGGTCTGTCATAATATAATAGAGACATACAGACAGTAGATTTAGCTCGTCTGTCATATTATAATAGAGACAGTAGATCTAGCTAGTCCTTCATACTATAATTGAGACAGTAGACCGAGCTGGTCTGTCATATTATTATAGAGACAGTAGATCTAGCTGGTCTGTCATTATATAATAGAGACAGTAGATCTAGCTGGTATGTCATAATATAATAGAGACAGTAGATTTAGCTGGTCTGTAATATTATAATAGAGACAGTAGATCTAAATGGTCTTTCATATTATAATAGAGACAGTAGATCTGGCTGGTCTCTCATAATATAATAGAGACATTATATCTAGCTGGTCTCTCATAATATAATAGAGACATTATATCTAGCTGGTCTCTCATAATATAATAGAGACAGTAGATCTAGATGGTCTGTCATAATATAATAGGGAAAATAAATCTAGCTGGTCTGTCATAATATAATAGAGACATTAGATCTAGCTGGTCTGTCATAATATAATAGAGACAGTAGATCTAGCTGCTCTGTCAAAATATAATAGAGACAGTAGATCTAGCTGGTCTGTCATAATATAATAGAGAAAATAAATCTAGCTGGTCTGTCATAATATAATAGAGACAGTAGATCTAGCTGGTATGTCATAATATAATAGAGACAGTAGATTTAGCTGGTCTTTCATTATATAATAGAGACAGTGTATCTAGCTTGTATGTCATAATATAATAGAGACAGTATATCTAGCTGGTCTGTCATAATATAATAGAGACAGTAGATCTAGCTGGTCTGTCAAATATAATAGAGACAGTAGATCAAGCTGGTCTTTTACAATATAATAGAGACAGTAGATCTAGCTGCTCTGTCATAATATAATAGAGACAATAAATCTAGCTGGTCTGTCATAATATAATAGAGACAGTAGATCTAGCTGGTCTGTCATAATATAATAGAGACAGTAAATCTAGCTGGTCTGTCATAATATAATATAGACATTAGATCTAGATGGTCTGTCATAATATAATAGAGACAGTAGATCTAGCTGCTCTGTCAAAATATAATAGAGACAGTAGATCTAGATAGTCTGTCATAATATAATAGAGACAGTAGATCTAGCTGGTCTGTCATAATATAATAGAGACAGTAGATCTAGCTGGTCCGTCATAATATAATAGAGACAGTAGATATAGCTGGTCTGTAATATTATAATAGAGACAGTAGATCTAAATGGTCTGTCATATTATAATAGAGACAGTAGATCTACCTGGTCTGTCATAAGATAATAGAGACAGTAGATCTAGCTGGTCTCTCATAATATAATAGAGACATTATATCTAGCTGGTCTCTCATAATATAATAGAGACAGTAGATCTAGATGGTCTGTCATAATATAATAGGGAAATTAGATCTAGCTGGTCTGTCATAATATAACAGAGACATTAGATCTACCTGGTCTGTCAGAAGATAATAGAGACAGTAGATCTAGCTGCTCTGTCATAATATAATAGCGACAATAAATCTAGCTGGTCTGTCATAATATAATAGAGACAGGTGATCTAGCTGGTCTGTCATAATATAATAGAGAAAATAAATCTAGCTGGTCTGTCATAATATAATAGAGACATTAGATCTAGCTGGTCTGTCATAATATAATAGAGACAGTAGATCTAGCTGCTCTGTCAAAATATAATAGAGACAGTAGATCTAGATATTCTCTCATAATATAATAGAGACAGTATATCTAGCTGGTCTGTCATAATATAATAGAGACAGTAGATCTAGCTGGTCTGTCATATTATAATAGAGACAGTAGATCTGGCTGGTCTCTCATAATATAATAGAGACAGTAGATCTAGCTGGTCCGTCATAAGATAATAGAGACAGTAGATCTAGCTGGTCTGTCATTATATAATAGAGACAGTAGATCTAGCTGGTCTGTCATAATATAATAGAGACAGTAGATCTAGCTGGTCTGTCATAATATAATAGGGACATTAGATCTAGCTGGTCTGTCATAATATAATAGAGACAGTAGATCTAGCAGGTCTGTCATAATATAATAGAGACAGTAGATCTAGCTGGTCCGTCATAATATAATAGAGACAGTAGATCTAGCTGGTCTGTAATATTATAATAGAGAAAGTAGATCTAAATGGTCTGTCATATTATAATAGAGACAGTAGATCTGGCTGGTCTCTCATAATATAATAGAGACATTAGATCTAGCTGGTCTCTCATAATTTAATAGAGACAGTAGATCTAGCTGGTCTGTCATAATATAATAGAGACAGTAGATCTAGCTGGTCTGTCATAATATAATAGAGACAGTAGATCTAGCTGGTCTGTCATAAGATAATAGAGACAGTAGATCTAGCTGCTCTGTCATAATATAATAGAGACAATAAATCTAGCTGGTCTGTCATATTATAATAGAGACAGTAGATCTACCTGGTCTGTCATAAGATAATAGAGACAGTAGATCTAGCTGCTCTGTCATAATATAATAGAGACAATAAATCTAGCTCGTCTGTCATAATATAATAGAGACAGTAGATCTAGCTGGTCTGTCATAATATAATAGAGACTGTAAATCTAGCTGGTCTGTCATAATATAATAGAGACATTAGATCTAGCTGGTCTGTCATAATATAATAGAGACAGTAGATCTAGCTGCTCTGTCAAAATATAATAGAGACAGTAGATCTAGATAGTCTGTCATAATATAATTGAGACAGTATATCTAGCTGGTCTGTCATAATATAATAGAGACAGTAGATCTAGCTGGTCTGTCATATTATAATAGAGACAGTAGATCTAGCTGGTCTGTCATAATATAATAGAGACAGTAGATCAAGCTGGTCCGTCATATTATAATAGAGACAGTAGATCTCGATGGTCTCTCATAATATAATAGAGACAGTAGATCTACCTGGTCTGTCATAAGATAATAGAGATAGTAGATCTAGCTGGTCTGTCATTATATAATAGAGACAGTAGATCTAGCTGGTCTCTCATAAAATAATAGAGACATTAGATCTAGCTGGTCCGTCATATTATAATAGAGACAGTAGATCTCGATGGTCTCTCATAATATAATAGAGACAGTAGATCTACCTGGTCTGTCATAAGATAATAGAGATAGTAGATCTAGCATGTCTGTCATTATATAATAGAGACAGTAGATCTAGCTGGTCTGTCATAATATAATAGAGACAGTAGATCAAGCTGGTCTTTCATAATATAATAGAGACAGTAGATCTAGCTGGTCTGTCATATAACAGAGACAGTAGATCTAGCTGGTCCGTCATAATATAATAGAGACAGTAGATCTAGCTGGTCTGCCATAATATACTAGAGACAGTAGATCTAGCTGGTCTGTCATAATATAATAGAGACATACAGACAGTAGATTTAGCTCGTCTGTCATATTATAATAGAGACAGTAGATCTAGCTGGTCCTTCATACTATAATTGAGACAGTAGACCGAGCTGGTCTGTCATATTATTATAGAGACAGTAGATCTAGCTGGTCTGTCATTATATAATAGAGACAGTAGATCTAGCTGGTATGTCATAATATAATAGAGACAGTAGATTTAGCTGGTCTGTAATATTATAATAGAGACAGTAGATCTAAATGGTCTTTCATATTATAATAGAGACAGTAGATCTGGCTGGTCTCTCATAATATAATAGAGACATTATATCTAGCTGGTCTCTCATAATATAATAGAGACATTATATCTAGCTGGTCTCTCATAATATAATAGAGACAGTAGATCTAGATGGTCTGTCATAATATAATAGGGAAAATAAATCTAGCTGGTCTGTCATAATATAATAGAGACATTAGATCTAGCTGGTCTGTCATAATATAATAGAGACAGTAGATCTAGCTGCTCTGTCAAAATATAATAGAGACAGTAGATCTAGATAGTCTGTCATAATATAATTGAGACAGTATATCTAGCTGGTCTGTCATAATATAATAGAGACAGTAGATCTAGCTGGTCTGTCATATTATAATAGAGACAGTAGATCTAGCTGGTCTGTCATAATATAATAGAGACAGTAGATCAAGCTGGTCCGTCATATTATAATAGAGACAGTAGATCTCGATGGTCTCTCATAATATAATAGAGACAGTAGATCTACCTGGTCTGTCATAAGATAATAGAGATAGTAGATCTAGCTGGTCTGTCATTATATAATAGAGACAGTAGATCTAGCTGGTCTCTCATAAAATAATAGAGACATTAGATCTAGCTGGTCCGTCATATTATAATAGAGACAGTAGATCTCGATGGTCTCTCATAATATAATAGAGACAGTAGATCTACCTGGTCTGTCATAAGATAATAGAGATAGTAGATCTAGCATGTCTGTCATTATATAATAGAGACAGTAGATCTAGCTGGTCTGTCATAATATAATAGAGACAGTAGATCAAGCTGGTCTTTCATAATATAATAGAGACAGTAGATCTAGCTGGTCTGTCATATAACAGAGACAGTAGATCTAGCTGGTCCGTCATAATATAATAGAGACAGTAGATCTAGCTGGTCTGCCATAATATACTAGAGACAGTAGATCTAGCTGGTCTGTCATAATATAATAGAGACATACAGACAGTAGATTTAGCTCGTCTGTCATATTATAATAGAGACAGTAGATCTAGCTGGTCCTTCATACTATAATTGAGACAGTAGACCGAGCTGGTCTGTCATATTATTATAGAGACAGTAGATCTAGCTGGTCTGTCATTATATAATAGAGACAGTAGATCTAGCTGGTATGTCATAATATAATAGAGACAGTAGATTTAGCTGGTCTGTAATATTAAAATAGAGACAGTAGATCTAAATGGTCTTTCATATTATAATAGAGACAGTAGATCTGGCTGGTCTCTCATAATATAATAGAGACATTATATCTAGCTGGTCTCTCATAATATAATAGAGACATTATATCTAGCTGGTCTCTCATAATATAATAGAGACAGTAGATCTAGCTGGTCTGCCATAATATACTAGAGACAGTAGATCTAGCTGGTCTGTCATAATATAATAGAGACATACAGACAGTAGATTTAGCTCGTCTGTCATATTATAATAGAGACAGTAGATCTAGCTGGTCCTTCATACTATAATTGAGACAGTAGACCGAGCTGGTCTGTCATATTATTATAGAGACAGTAGATCTAGCTGGTCTGTCATTATATAATAGAGACAGTAGATCTAGCTGGTATGTCATAATATAATAGAGACAGTAGATTTAGCTGGTCTGTAATATTATAATAGAGACAGTAGATCTAAATGGTCTTTCATATTATAATAGAGACAGTAGATCTGGCTGGTCTCTCATAATATAATAGAGACATTATATCTAGCTGGTCTCTCATAATATAATAGAGACATTATATCTAGCTGGTCTCTCATAATATAATAGAGACAGTAGATCTAGATGGTCTGTCATAATATAATAGGGAAAATAAATCTAGCTGGTCTGTCATAATATAATAGAGACATTAGATCTAGCTGGTCTGTCATAATATAATAGAGACAGTAGATCTAGCTGCTCTGTCAAAATATAATAGAGACAGTAGATCTAGCTGGTCTGTCATAATATAATAGAGAAAATAAATCTAGCTGGTCTGTCATAATATAATAGAGACAGTAGATCTAGCTGGTATGTCATAATATAATAGAGACAGTAGATTTAGCTGGTCTTTCATTATATAATAGAGACATTGTATCTAGCTTGTATGTCATAATATAATAGAGACAGTATATCTAGCTGGTCTGTCATAATATAATAGAGACAGTAGATCTAGCTGGTCTGTCAAATATAATAGAGACAGTAGATCAAGCTGGTCTTTTACAATATAATAGAGACAGTAGATCTAGCTGCTCTGTCATAATATAATAGAGACAATAAATCTAGCTGGTCTGTCATAATATAATAGAGACAGTAGATCTAGCTGGTCTGTCATAATATAATAGAGACAGTAAATCTAGCTGGTCTGTCATAATATAATATAGACATTAGATCTAGATGGTCTGTCATAATATAATAGAGACAGTAGATCTAGCTGCTCTGTCAAAATATAATAGAGACAGTAGATCTAGATAGTCTGTCATAATATAATAGAGACAGTAGATCTAGCTGGTCTGTCATAATATAATAGAGACAGTAGATCTAGCTGGTCCGTCATAATATAATAGAGACAGTAGATATAGCTGGTCTGTAATATTATAATAGAGACAGTAGATCTAAATGGTCTGTCATATTATAATAGAGACAGTAGATCTACCTGGTCTGTCATAAGATAATAGAGACAGTAGATCTAGCTGGTCTCTCATAATATAATAGAGACATTATATCTAGCTGGTCTCTCATAATATAATAGAGACAGTAGATCTAGATGGTCTGTCATAATATAATAGGGAAATTAGATCTAGCTGGTCTGTCATAATATAACAGAGACATTAGATCTACCTGGTCTGTCAGAAGATAATAGAGACAGTAGATCTAGCTGCTCTGTCATAATATAATAGCGACAATAAATCTAGCTGGTCTGTCATAATATAATAGAGACAGTAGATCTAGCTGGTCTGTCATAATATAATAGAGAAAATAAATCTAGCTGGTCTGTCATAATATAATAGAGACATTAGATCTAGCTGGTCTGTCATAATATAATAGAGACAGTAGATCTAGCTGCTCTGTCAAAATATAATAGAGACAGTAGATCTAGATATTCTCTCATAATATAATAGAGACAGTATATCTAGCTGGTCTGTCATAATATAATAGAGACAGTAGATCTAGCTGGTCTGTCATATTATAATAGAGACAGTAGATCTAGCTGGTCTGTCATAATATAATAGAGACAGTAGATCAAGCTGGTCTGTCATAATATAATAGAGACAGTAGATCTAGCTGGTCTGTCATAATATTATAGAGACAGTAGATCTGGCTGGTCTCTCATAATATAATAGAGACAGTAGATCTAGCTGGTCCGTCATATTATAATAAAGACAGTAGATCTCGATGGTCTCTCATAATATAATAGAGACAGTAGATCTACCTGGTCTGTCATAAGATAAAAGAGATAGTAGATCTAGCTGGTCTGTCATTATATAATAGAGACAGTAGATCTAGCTGGTCTGTCATAATATAATAGAGACAGTAGATCAAGCTGGTCTTTCATAATATAATAGAGACAGTAGATCTAGCTGGTCTGTCATATAACAGAGACAGTAGATCTAGCTGGTCCGTCATAATATAATAGAGACAGTAGATCTAGCTGGTCTGCCAAAATATAATAGAGACAGTAGATCTAGCTGGTCTGTCATAATATAATAGAGACATACAGACAGTAGATTTAGCTCGTCTGTCATATTATAATATAGACAGTAGATCTACCTTTTCCTTCATAATATAATAGAGACATTAGATCTAGCTGGTCTGTCATACTATAATTGAGACAGTAGACCGAGCTGGTCTGTCATATTATTATGGAGACAGTAGATCTAGATGGTCTGTCATTATATAATAGAGACAGTAGATCTAGCTGGTATGTCATAATATAATAGAGACAGTAGATTTAGCTGGTCTGTCATTATATAATAGAGACAGTGTATCTAGCTTGTATGTCATAATATAATAGAGACAGTATATCTAGCTGGTCTGTCATAATATAATAGAGACAGTAGATCTAGCTGGTCTGTCAAATATAATAGAGACAGTAGATCAAGCTGGTCTTTTACAATATAATAGAGACAGTAGATCTAGCTGCTCTGTCATAATATAATAGAGACAATAAATCTAGCTGGTCTGTCATAATATAATAGAGACAGTAAATCTAGCTGGTCTGTCATAATATAATATAGACATTAGATCTAGATGGTCTGTCATAATATAATAGAGACAGTAGATCTAGCTGCTCTGTCAAAATATAATAGAGACAGTAGATCTAGATAGTCTGTCATAATATAATAGAGACAGTAGATCTAGCTGGTCTGTCATAATATAATAGAGACAGTAGATCTAGCTGGTCCGTCATAATATAATAGAGACAGTAGATATAGCTGGTCTGTAATATTATAATAGAGACAGTAGATCTAAATGGTCTGTCATATTATAATAGAGACAGTAGATCTACCTGGTCTGTCATGAGATAATAGAGACAGTAGATCTAGCTGCTCTGTCATAATATAATAGAGACAATAAATCTAGCTGGTCTGTCATAATATAATAGAGACAGTAGATCTAGCTGGTCTGTCATAATATAATAGAGACAGTAAATCTAGCTGGTCTGTCATAATATAATAGAGACATTAGATCTAGCTGGTCTGTCATAATATAATAGAGACAGTAGATCTAGCTGCTCTGTCAAAATATAATAGAGACAGTAGATCTAGATAGTCTGTCATAATATAATAGAGACAGTATATCTAGCTGGTCTGTCATAATATAATAGAGACAGTAGATCTAGCTGGTCTGTCATATTATAATAGAGACAGTAGATCTAGCTGGTCTGTCATAATATAATAGAGACAGTAGATCAAGCTGGTCCGTCATATTATAATAGAGACAGTAGATCTCGATGGTCTCTCATAATATAATAGAGACAGTAGATCTACCTGGTCTGTCATAAGATAATAGAGATAGTAGATCTAGCTGGTCTGTCATTATATAATAGAGACAGTAGATCTAGCTGGTCTCTCATAATATAATAGAGACATTAGATCTAGCTGGTCCGTCATATTATAATAGAGACAGTAGATCTCGATGGTCTCTCATAATATAATAGAGACAGTAGATCTACCTGGTCTGTCATAAGATAATAGAGATAGTAGATCTAGCTGGTCTGTCATTATATAATAGAGACAGTAGATCTAGCTGGTCTGTCATAATATAATAGAGACAGTAGATCAAGCTGGTTTTTCATAATATAATAGAGACAGTAGATCTAGCTGTTCTGTCATATAACAGAGACAGTAGATCTAGCTGGTCCGTCATACTATAATAGAGACAGTAGATCTAGCTGGTCTGCCATAATATAATAGAGACAGTAGATCTAGCTGGTCTGTCATAATATAATAGAGACATACAGACAGTAGATTTAGCTCGTCTGTCATATTATAATAGAAACAGTAGATCTAGCTGGTCCTTCATACTATAATTGAGACAGTAGACCGAGCTGGTCTGTCATATTATTATAGAGACAGTAGATCTAGCTGGTCTGTCATTATATAATAGAGACAGTAGATCTAGCTGGTATGTCATAATATAATAGAGACAGTAGATCAAGCTGGTCTGTCATAATATAATAGAGACAGTAGATCTAGCTGGTCTGTCATAATATAATAGAGACAGTAGATCTGGCTGGTCTCTCATAATATAATAGAGACAGTAGATCTAGCTGGTCCGTCATATTATAATAAAGACAGTAGATCTCGATGGTCTCTCATAATATAATAGAGACAGTAGATCTACCTGGTCTGTCATATAACAGAGACAGTAGATCTAGCTGGTCCGTCATAATATAATAGAGACAGTAGATCTAGCTGGTCTGCCAAAATATAATAGAGACAGTAGATCTAGCTGGTCTGTCATAATATAATAGAGACATACAGACAGTAGATTTAGCTCGTCTGTCATATTATAATATAGACAGTAGATCTACCTTTTCCTTCATAATATAATAGAGACATTAGATCTAGCTGGTCTGTCATACTATAATTGAGACAGTAGACCGAGCTGGTCTGTCATATTATTATGGAGACAGTAGATCTAGATGGTCTGTCATTATATAATAGAGACAGTAGATCTAGCTGGTATGTCATAATATAATAGAGACAGTAGATTTAGCTGGTCTGTCATTATATAATAGAGACAGTGTATCTAGCTTGTATGTCATAATATAATAGAGACAGTATATCTAGCTGGTCTGTCATAATATAATAGAGACAGTAGATCTAGCTGGTCTGTCAAATATAATAGAGACAGTAGATCAAGCTGGTCTTTTACAATATAATAGAGACAGTAGATCTAGCTGCTCTGTCATAATATAATAGAGACAATAAATCTAGCTGGTCTGTCATAATATAATAGAGACAGTAAATCTAGCTGGTCTGTCATAATATAATATAGACATTAGATCTAGATGGTCTGTCATAATATAATAGAGACAGTAGATCTAGCTGCTCTGTCAAAATATAATAGAGACAGTAGATCTAGATAGTCTGTCATAATATAATAGAGACAGTAGATCTAGCTGGTCTGTCATAATATAATAGAGACAGTAGATCTGGCTGGTCTCTCATAATATAATAGAGACAGTAGATCTAGCTGGTCCGTCATATTATAATAAAGACAGTAGATCTCGATGGTCTCTCATAATATAATAGAGACAGTAGATCTACCTGGTCTGTCATAAGATAAAAGAGATAGTAGATCTAGCTGGTCTGTCATTATATAATAGAGACAGTAGATCTAGCTGGTCTGTCATAATATAATAGAGACAGTAGATCAAGCTGGTCTTTCATAATATAATAGAGACAGTAGATCTAGCTGGTCTGTCATATAACAGAGACAGTAGATCTAGCTGGTCCGTCATAATATAATAGAGACAGTAGATCTAGCTGGTCTGCCAAAATATAATAGAGACAGTAGATCTAGCTGGTCTGTCATAATATAATAGAGACATACAGACAGTAGATTTAGCTCGTCTGTCATATTATAATATAGACAGTAGATCTACCTTTTCCTTCATAATATAATAGAGACATTAGATCTAGCTGGTCTGTCATACTATAATTGAGACAGTAGACCGAGCTGGTCTGTCATATTATTATGGAGACAGTAGATCTAGATGGTCTGTCATTATATAATAGAGACAGTAGATCTAGCTGGTATGTCATAATATAATAGAGACAGTAGATTTAGCTGGTCTGTCATTATATAATAGAGACAGTGTATCTAGCTTGTATGTCATAATATAATAGAGACAGTATATCTAGCTGGTCTGTCATAATATAATAGAGACAGTAGATCTAGCTGGTCTGTCAAATATAATAGAGACAGTAGATCAAGCTGGTCTTTTACAATATAATAGAGACAGTAGATCTAGCTGCTCTGTCATAATATAATAGAGACAATAAATCTAGCTGGTCTGTCATAATATAATAGAGACAGTAAATCTAGCTGGTCTGTCATAATATAATATAGACATTAGATCTAGATGGTCTGTCATAATATAATAGAGACAGTAGATCTAGCTGCTCTGTCAAAATATAATAGAGACAGTAGATCTAGATAGTCTGTCATAATATAATAGAGACAGTAGATCTAGCTGGTCTGTCATAATATAATAGAGACAGTAGATCTAGCTGGTCCGTCATAATATAATAGAGACAGTAGATATAGCTGGTCTGTAATATTATAATAGAGACAGTAGATCTAAATGGTCTGTCATATTATAATAGAGACAGTAGATCTACCTGGTCTGTCATGAGATAATAGAGACAGTAGATCTAGCTGCTCTGTCATAATATAATAGAGACAATAAATCTAGCTGGTCTGTCATAATATAATAGAGACAGTAGATCTAGCTGGTCTGTCATAATATAATAGAGACAGTAAATCTAGCTGGTCTGTCATAATATAATAGAGACATTAGATCTAGCTGGTCTGTCATAATATAATAGAGACAGTAGATCTAGCTGCTCTGTCAAAATATAATAGAGACAGTAGATCTAGATAGTCTGTCATAATATAATAGAGACAGTATATCTAGCTGGTCTGTCATAATATAATAGAGACAGTAGATCTAGCTGGTCTGTCATATTATAATAGAGACAGTAGATCTAGCTGGTCTGTCATAATATAATAGAGACAGTAGATCAAGCTGGTCCGTCATATTATAATAGAGACAGTAGATCTCGATGGTCTCTCATAATATAATAGAGACAGTAGATCTACCTGGTCTGTCATAAGATAATAGAGATAGTAGATCTAGCTGGTCTGTCATTATATAATAGAGACAGTAGATCTAGCTGGTCTCTCATAATATAATAGAGACATTAGATCTAGCTGGTCCGTCATATTATAATAGAGACAGTAGATCTCGATGGTCTCTCATAATATAATAGAGACAGTAGATCTACCTGGTCTGTCATAAGATAATAGAGATAGTAGATCTAGCTGGTCTGTCATTATATAATAGAGACAGTAGATCTAGCTGGTCTGTCATAATATAATAGAGACAGTAGATCAAGCTGGTTTTTCATAATATAATAGAGACAGTAGATCTAGCTGGTATGTCATAATATAATAGAGACAGTAGATTTAGCTGGTCTTTCATTATATAATAGAGACAGTGTATCTAGCTTGTATGTCATAATATAATAGAGACAGTATATCTAGCTGGTCTGTCATAATATAATAGAGACAGTAGATCTAGCTGGTCTGTCAAATATAATAGAGACAGTAGATCAAGCTGGTCTTTTACAATATAATAGAGACAGTAGATCTAGCTGCTCTGTCATAATATAATAGAGACAATAAATCTAGCTGGTCTGTCATAATATAATAGAGACAGTAGATCTAGCTGGTCTGTCATAATATAATAGAGACAGTAAATCTAGCTGGTCTGTCATAATATAATATAGACATTAGATCTAGATGGTCTGTCATAATATAATAGAGACAGTAGATCTAGCTGCTCTGTCAAAATATAATAGAGACAGTAGATCTAGATAGTCTGTCATAATATAATAGAGACAGTAGATCTAGCTGGTCTGTCATAATATAATAGAGACAGTAGATCTAGCTGGTCCGTCATAATATAATAGAGACAGTAGATATAGCTGGTCTGTAATATTATAATAGAGACAGTAGATCTAAATGGTCTGTCATATTATAATAGAGACAGTAGATCTACCTGGTCTGTCATAAGATAATAGAGACAGTAGATCTAGCTGGTCTCTCATAATATAATAGAGACATTATATCTAGCTGGTCTCTCATAATATAATAGAGACAGTAGATCTAGATGGTCTGTCATAATATAATAGGGAAATTAGATCTAGCTGGTCTGTCATAATATAACAGAGACATTAGATCTACCTGGTCTGTCAGAAGATAATAGAGACAGTAGATCTAGCTGCTCTGTCATAATATAATAGCGACAATAAATCTAGCTGGTCTGTCATAATATAATAGAGACAGTAGATCTAGCTGGTCTGTCATAATATAATAGAGAAAATAAATCTAGCTGGTCTGTCATAATATAATAGAGACATTAGATCTAGCTGGTCTGTCATAATATAATAGAGACAGTAGATCTAGCTGCTCTGTCAAAATATAATAGAGACAGTAGATCTAGATATTCTCTCATAATATAATAGAGACAGTAGATCTAGCTGGTCTGTCATATTATAATAGAGACAGTAGATCTAGCTGGTCTGTCATAATATAATAGAGACAGTAGATCAAGCTGGTCTGTCATAATATAATAGAGACAGTAGATCTAGCTGGTCTGTCATAATATAATAGAGACAGTAGATCTGGCTGGTCTCTCATAATATAATAGAGACAGTAGATCTAGCTGGTCCGTCATATTATAATAAAGACAGTAGATCTCGATGGTCTCTCATAATATAATAGAGACAGTAGATCTACCTGGTCTGTCATAAGATAATAGAGATAGTAGATCTAGCTGGTCTGTCATTATATAATAGAGACAGTAGATCTAGCTGGTCTGTCATAATATAATAGAGACAGTAGATCAAGCTGGTCTTTCATAATATAATAGAGACAGTAGATCTAGCTGGTCTGTCATATAACAGAGACAGTAGATCTAGCTGGTCCGTCATAATATAATAGAGACAGTAGATCTAGCTGGTCTGCCAAAATATAATAGAGACAGTAGATCTAGCTGGTCTGTCATAATATAATAGAGACATACAGACAGTAGATTTAGCTCGTCTGTCATATTATAATATAGACAGTAGATCTACCTTTTCCTTCATAATATAATAGAGACATTAGATCTAGCTGGTCTGTCATACTATAATTGAGACAGTACACCGAGCTGGTCTGTCATATTATTATGGAGACAGTAGATCTAGATGGTCTGTCATTATATAATAGAGACAGTAGATCTAGCTGGTATGTCATAATATAATAGAGACAGTAGATTTAGCTGGTCTGTCATTATATAATAGAGACAGTGTATCTAGCTTGTATGTCATAATATAATAGAGACAGTATATCTAGCTGGTCTGTCATAATATAATAGAGACAGTAGATCTAGCTGGTCTGTCAAATATAATAGAGACAGTAGATCAAGCTGGTCTTTTACAATATAATAGAGACAGTAGATCTAGCTGCTCTGTCATAATATAATAGAGACAATAAATCTAGCTGGTCTGTCATAATATAATAGAGACAGTAAATCTAGCTGGTCTGTCATAATATAATATAGACATTAGATCTAGATGGTCTGTCATAATATAATAGAGACAGTAGATCTAGATAGTCTGTCATAATATAATAGAGACAGTAGATCTAGCTGGTCTGTCATAATATAATAGAGACAGTAGATCTAGCTGGTCCGTCATAATATAATAGAGACAGTAGATATAGCTGGTCTGTAATATTATAATAGAGACAGTAGATCTAAATGGTCTGTCATATTATAATAGAGACAGTAGATCTACCTGGTCTGTCATAAGATAATAGAGACAGTAGATCTAGCTGCTCTGTCATAATATAATAGAGACAATAAATCTAGCTGGTCTGTCATAATATAATAGAGACAGTAGATCTAGCTGGTCTGTCATAATA
Organism: Oncorhynchus clarkii lewisi; assembly: GCF_045791955.1. Lineage (NCBI taxonomy): Eukaryota > Metazoa > Chordata > Actinopteri > Salmoniformes > Salmonidae > Oncorhynchus > Oncorhynchus clarkii. Next base: position 63,515,770 of record NC_092165.1, read on the forward strand.
TAATAGAGACAGTAAATCTAGCTGGTCTGTCATAATATAATAGAGACATTAGATCTAGCTGGTCTGTCATAATATAATAGAGACAGTAGATCTAGCTGCTCTGTCAAAATATAATAGAGACAGTAGATCTAGATAGTCTGTCATAATATAATAGAGACAGTATATCTAGCTGGTCTGTCATAATATAATAGAGACAGTAGATCTAGCTGGTCTGTCATATTATAATAGAGACAGTAGATCTAGCTGGTCTGTCATAATATAATAGAGACAGTAGATCAAGCTGGTCCGTCATATTATAATAGAGACAGTAGATCTCGATGGTCTCTCATAATATAATAGAGACAGTAGATCTACCTGGTCTGTCATAAGATAATAGAGATAGTAGATCTAGCTGGTCTGTCATTATATAATAGAGACAGTAGATCTAGCTGGTCTCTCATAATATAATAGAGACATTAGATCTAGCTGGTCCGTCATATTATAATAGAGACAGTAGATCTCGATGGTCTCTCATAATATAATAGAGACAGTAGATCTACCTGGTCTGTCATAAGATAATAGAGATAGTAGATCTAGCTGGTCTGTCATTATATAATAGAGACAGTAGATCTAGCTGGTCTGTCATAATATAATAGAGACAGTAGATCAAGCTGGTTTTTCATAATATAATAGAGACAGTAGATCTAGCTGTTCTGTCATATAACAGAGACAGTAGATCTAGCTGGTCCGTCATACTATAATAGAGACAGTAGATCTAGCTGGTCTGCCATAATATAATAGAGACAGTAGATCTAGCTGGTCTGTCATAATATAATAGAGACATACAGACAGTAGATTTAGCTCGTCTGTCATATTATAATAGAAACAGTAGATCTAGCTGGTCCTTCATACTATAATTGAGACAGTAGACCGAGCTGGTCTGTCATATTATTATAGAGACAGTAGATCTAGCTGGTCTGTCATTATATAATAGAGACAGTAGATCTAGCTGGTATGTCATAATATAATAGAGACAATAGATTTAGCTGGTCTGTAATATTATAATAGAGACAGTAGATCTAAATGGTCTGTCATATTATAATAGAGACAGTAGATCTGGCTGGTCTCTCATAATATAATAGAGACATTATATCTAGCTGGTCTCTCAAAATATAATAGAGACATTATATCTAGCTGGTCTCTCATAATATAATAGAGACAGTAGATCTAGATGGTCTGTCATAATATAATAGGGAAATTAGATCTAGCTGGTCTGTCATAATATAACAGAGACATTAGATCTACCTGGTCTGTCATAAGATAATAGAGACAGTAGATCTAGCTGGTCTGTCATAATATAATAGAGAAAATAAATCTAGCTGGTCTGTCATAATATAATAGAGACATTAGATCTAGCTGGTCTGTCATAATATAATAGAGACAGTAGATCTAGCTGCTCTGTCAAAATATAATAGAGACAGTAGATCTAGATAGTCTGTCATAATATAATAGAGACAGTATATCTAGCTGGTCTGTCATAATATAATAGAGACAGTAGATCTAGCTGGTCTATCATAATATAATAGAGACAGTAGATCAAGCTGGTCTGTCATAATATAATAGAGACAGTAGATCTAGCTGGTCTGTCATATAACAGAGAGAGTAGATCTAGCTGGTCTGTCATATTATAATAAAGACAGTAGATCTCGATGGTCTCTCATAATATAATAGAGACAGTAGATCTACCTGGTCTGTCATAAGATAATAGAGATAGTAGATCTAGCTGGTCTGTCATTATGTAATAGAGACAGTAGATCTAGCTGGTCTGTCATAATATAATAGAGACAGTAGATCAAGCTGGTCTTTCATAATATAATAGAGACAGTAGATCTAGCTGGTCTGTCATATAACAGAGACAGTAGATCTAGCTGGTCCGTCATAATATAATAGAGACAGTAGATCTCGATGGTCTCTCATAATATAATAGAGACAGTAGATCTACCTGGTCTGTCATAAGATAATAGAGATAGTAGATCTAGCTGGTCTGTCATTATATAATAGAGACAGTAGATCTAGCTGGTCTCTCATAATATAATAGAGACATTAGATCTAGCTGGTCCGTCATATTATAATAGAGACAGTAGATCTCGATGGTCTCTCATAATATAATAGAGACAGTAGATCTACCTGGTCTGTCATAAGATAATAGAGACAGTAGATCTAGCTGGTCTGTCATAATATAATAGGGACATTAGATCTAGCTGGTCTGTCATAATATAATAGAGACAGTAGATCTAGCAGGTCTGTCATAATATAATAGAGACAGTAGATCTAGCTGGTCCGTCATAATATAATAGAGACAGTAGATCTAGCTGGTCTGTAATATTATAATAGAGACAGTAGATCTAAATGGTCTCTCATAATATAATAGAGACATTAGATCTAGCTGGTCTCTCATAATATAATAGAGACAGTAGATCTAGCTGGTCTGTCATAATATAATAGAGACAGTAGATCTAGCTGGTCTGTCATAATATAATAGAGACAGTAGATCTAGCTGGTCCGTCATAATATAATAGAGACAGTAGATATAGCTGGTCTGTAATATTATAATAGAGACAGTAGATCTAAGTGGTCTGTCATATTATAATAGAGACAGTAGATCTACCTGGTCTGTCATAAGATAATAGAGACAGTAGATCTAGCTGCTCTGTCATAATATAATAGAGACAATAAATCTAGCTGGTCTGTCATAATATAATAGAGACAGTAGATCTAGCTGGTCTGTCATAATATAATAGAGACTGTAAATCTAGCTGGTCTGTCATAATATAATAGAGACATTAGATCTAGCTGGTCTGTCATAATATAATAGAGACATTAGATCTAGCTGGTCTGTCATAATATAATAGAGACAGTAGATCTAGCTGCTCTGTCAAAATATAATAGAGACAGTAGATCTAGATAGTCTGTCATAATATAATAGAGACAGTATATCTAGCTGGTCTGTCATAATATAATAGAGACAGTAGATCTAGCTGGTCTGTCATATTATAATAGAGACAGTAGATCTAGCTGGTCTGTCATAATATAATAGAGACAGTAGATCTAGCTGGTCCGTCATATTATAATAGAGACAGTAGATCTCGATGGTCTCTCATAATATAATAGAGACAGTAGATCTACCTGGTCTGTCATAAGATAATAGAGATAGTAGATCTAGCTGGTCTGTCATTATATAATAGAGACAGTAGATCTAGCTGGTCTGTCATAATATAATAGAGACAGTAGATCAAGCTGGTTTTTCATAATATAATAGAGACAGTAGATCTAGCTGTTCTGTCATATAACAGAGACAGTAGATCTAGCTGGTCCGTCATACTATAATAGAGACAGTAGATCTAGCTGGTCTGCCATAATATAATAGAGACAGTAGATCTAGCTGGTCTGTCATAATATAATAGAGACATACAGACAGTAGATTTAGCTCGTCTATCATATTATAATAGAAACAGTAGATCTAGCTGGTCCTTCATACTATAATTGAGACAGTAGACCGAGCTGGTCTGTCATATTATTATAGAGACAGTAGATCTAGCTGGTCTGTCATTATATAATAGAGACAGTAGATCTAGCTGGTATGTCATAATATAATAGAGACAATAGATTTAGCTGGTCTGTAATATTATAATAGAGACAGTAGATCTAAATGGTCTGTCATATTATAATAGAGACAGTAGATCTGGCTGGTCTCTCATAATATAATAGAGACATTATATCTAGCTGGTCTCTCAAAATATAATAGAGACATTATATCTAGCTGGTCTCTCATAATATAATAGAGACAGTAGATCTAGATGGTCTGTCATAATATAATAGGGAAATTAGATCTAGCTGGTCTGTCATAATATAACAGAGACATTAGATCTACCTGGTCTGTCATAAGATAATAGAGACAGTAGATCTAGCTGCTCTGTCATAATATAATAGCGACAATAAATCTAGCTGGTCTGTCATAATATAATAGAGACAGTAGATCTAGCTGGTCTGTCATAATATAATAGAGAAAATAAATCTAGCTGGTCTGTCATAATATAATAGAGACATTAGATCTAGCTGGTCTGTCATAATATAATAGAGACAGTAGATCTAGCTGCTCTGTCAAAATATAATAGAGACAGTAGATCTAGATAGTCTGTCATAATATAATAGAGACAGTATATCTAGCTGGTCTGTCATAATATAATAGAGACAGTAGATCTAGCTGGTCTATCATAATATAATAGAGACAGTAGATCAAGCTGGTCTGTCATAATATAATAGAGACAGTAGATCTAGCTGGTCTGTCATATAACAGAGAGAGTAGATCTAGCTGGTCTGTCATATTATAATAAAGACAGTAGATCTCGATGGTCTCTCATAATATAATAGAGACAGTAGATCTACCTGGTCTGTCATAAGATAATAGAGATAGTAGATCTAGCTGGTCTGTCATTATGTAATAGAGACAGTAGATCTAGCTGGTCTGTCATAATATAATAGAGACAGTAGATCAAGCTGGTCTTTCATAATATAATAGAGACAGTATATCTAGCTGGTCTGTCATATAACAGAGACAGTAGATCTAGCTGGTCCGTCATAATATAATAGAGACAGTAGATCTCGATGGTCTCTCATAATATAATAGAGACAGTAGATCTACCTGGTCTGTCATAAGATAATAGAGATAGTAGATCTAGCTGGTCTGTCATTATATAATAGAGACAGTAGATCTAGCTGGTCTCTCATAATATAATAGAGACATTAGATCTAGCTGGTCCGTCATATTATAATAGAGACAGTAGATCTCGATGGTCTCTCATAATATAATAGAGACAGTAGATCTACCTGGTCTGTCATAAGATAATAGAGACAGTAGATCTAGCTGGTCTGTCATAATATAATAGGGACATTAGATCTAGCTGGTCTGTCATAATATAATAGAGACAGTAGATCTAGCAGGTCTGTCATAATATAATAGAGACAGTAGATCTAGCTGGTCCGTCATAATATAATAGAGACAGTAGATCTAGCTGGTCTGTAATATTATAATAGAGACAGTAGATCTAAATGGTCTCTCATAATATAATAGAGACATTAGATCTAGCTGGTCTCTCATAATATAATAGAGACAGTAGATCTAGCTGGTCTGTCATAATATAATAGAGACAGTAGATCTAGCTGGTCTGTCATAATATAATAGAGACAGTAGATCTAGCTGGTCCGTCATAATATAATAGAGACAGTAGATATAGCTGGTCTGTAATATTATAATAGAGACAGTAGATCTAAGTGGTCTGTCATATTATAATAGAGACAGTAGATCTACCTGGTCTGTCATAAGATAATAGAGACAGTAGATCTAGCTGCTCTGTCATAATATAATAGAGACAATAAATCTAGCTGGTCTGTCATAATATAATAGAGACAGTAGATCTAGCTGGTCTGTCATAATATAATAGAGACTGTAAATCTAGCTGGTCTGTCATAATATAATAGAGACATTAGATCTAGCTGGTCTGTCATAATATAATAGAGACATTAGATCTAGCTGGTCTGTCATAATATAATAGAGACAGTAGATCTAGCTGCTCTGTCAAAATATAATAGAGACAGTAGATCTAGATAGTCTGTCATAATATAATAGAGACAGTATATCTAGCTGGTCTGTCATAATATAATAGAGACAGTAGATCTAGCTGGTCTGTCATATTATAATAGAGACAGTAGATCTAGCTGGTCTGTCATAATATAATAGAGACAGTAGATCAAGCTGGTCCGTCATATTATAATAGAGACAGTAGATCTCGATGGTCTCTCATAATATAATAGAGACAGTAGATCTACCTGGTCTGTCATAAGATAATAGAGATAGTAGATCTAGCTGGTCTGTCATTATATAATAGAGACAGTAGATCTAGCTGGTCTCTCATAATATAATAGAGACATTAGATCTAGCTGGTCCGTCATATTATAATAGAGACAGTAGATCTCGATGGTCTCTCATAATATAATAGAGACAGTAGATCTACCTGGTCTGTCATAAGATAATAGAGATAGTAGATCTAGCTGGTCTGTCATTATATAATAGAGACAGTAGATCTAGCTGGTCTGTCATAATATAATAGAGACAGTAGATCAAGCTGGTTTTTCATAATATAATAGAGACAGTAGATCTAGCTGTTCTGTCATATAACAGAGACAGTAGATCTAGCTGGTCCGTCATACTATAATAGAGACAGTAGATCTAGCTGGTCTGCCATAATATAATAGAGACAGTAGATCTAGCTGGTCTGTCATAATATAATAGAGACATACAGACAGTAGATTTAGCTCGTCTGTCATATTATAATAGAAACAGTAGATCTAGCTGGTCCTTCATACTATAATTGAGACAGTAGACCGAGCTGGTCTGTCATATTATTATAGAGACAGTAGATCTAGCTGGTCTGTCATTATATAATAGAGACAGTAGATCTAGCTGGTATGTCATAATATAATAGAGACAATAGATTTAGCTGGTCTGTAATATTATAATAGAGACAGTAGATCTAAATGGTCTGTCATATTATAATAGAGACAGTAGATCTGGCTGGTCTCTCATAATATAATAGAGACATTATATCTAGCTGGTCTCTCAAAATATAATAGAGACATTATATCTAGCTGGTCTCTCATAATATAATAGAGACAGTAGATCTAGATGGTCTGTCATAATATAATAGGGAAATTAGATCTAGCTGGTCTGTCATAATATAACAGAGACATTAGATCTACCTGGTCTGTCATAAGATAATAGAGACAGTAGATCTAGCTGCTCTGTCATAATATAATAGCGACAATAAATCTAGCTGGTCTGTCATAATATAATAGAGACAGTAGATCTAGCTGGTCTGTCATAATATAATAGAGAAAATAAATCTAGCTGGTCTGTCATAATATAATAGAGACATTAGATCTAGCTGGTCTGTCATAATATAATAGAGACAGTAGATCTAGCTGCTCTGTCAAAATATAATAGAGACAGTAGATCTAGATAGTCTGTCATAATATAATAGAGACAGTATATCTAGCTGGTCTGTCATAATATAATAGAGACAGTAGATCTAGCTGGTCTATCATAATATAATAGAGACAGTAGATCAAGCTGGTCTGTCATAATATAATAGAGACAGTAGATCTAGCTGGTCTGTCATATAACAGAGAGAGTAGATCTAGCTGGTCTGTCATATTATAATAAAGACAGTAGATCTCGATGGTCTCTCATAATATAATAGAGACAGTAGATCTACCTGGTCTGTCATAAGATAATAGAGATAGTAGATCTAGCTGGTCTGTCATTATGTAATAGAGACAGTAGATCTAGCTGGTCTGTCATAATATAATAGAGACAGTAGATCAAGCTGGTCTTTCATAATATAATAGAGACAGTAGATCTAGCTGGTCTGTCATATAACAGAGACAGTAGATCTAGCTGGTCCGTCATAATATAATAGAGACAGTAGATCTCGATGGTCTCTCATAATATAATAGAGACAGTAGATCTACCTGGTCTGTCATAAGATAATAGAGATAGTAGATCTAGCTGGTCTGTCATTATATAATAGAGACAGTAGATCTAGCTGGTCTCTCATAATATAATAGAGACATTAGATCTAGCTGGTCCGTCATATTATAATAGAGACAGTAGATCTCGATGGTCTCTCATAATATAATAGAGACAGTAGATCTACCTGGTCTGTCATAAGATAATAGAGACAGTAGATCTAGCTGGTCTGTCATAATATAATAGGGACATTAGATCTAGCTGGTCTGTCATAATATAATAGAGACAGTAGATCTAGCAGGTCTGTCATAATATAATAGAGACAGTAGATCTAGCTGGTCCGTCATAATATAATAGAGACAGTAGATCTAGCTGGTCTGTAATATTATAATAGAGACAGTAGATCTAAATGGTCTCTCATAATATAATAGAGACATTAGATCTAGCTGGTCTCTCATAATATAATAGAGACAGTAGATCTAGCTGGTCTGTCATAATATAATAGAGACAGTAGATCTAGCTGGTCTGTCATAATATAATAGAGACAGTAGATCTAGCTGGTCCGTCATAATATAATAGAGACAGTAGATATAGCTGGTCTGTAATATTATAATAGAGACAGTAGATCTAAGTGGTCTGTCATATTATAATAGAGACAGTAGATCTACCTGGTCTGTCATAAGATAATAGAGACAGTAGATCTAGCTGCTCTGTCATAATATAATAGAGACAATAAATCTAGCTGGTCTGTCATAATATAATAGAGACAGTAGATCTAGCTGGTCTGTCATAATATAATAGAGACTGTAAATCTAGCTGGTCTGTCATAATATAATAGAGACATTAGATCTAGCTGGTCTGTCATAATATAATAGAGACAGTAGATCTAGCTGGTCTGTCATATTATAATAGAGACAGTAGAGCTAGCTGGTCTGTCATAATATAATAGAGACAGTAGATCAAGCTGGTCCGTCATATTATAATAGAGACAGTAGATCTCGATGGTCTCTCATAATATAATAGAGACAGTAGATCTACCTGGTCTGTCATAAGATAATAGAGATAGTAGATCTAGCTGGTCTGTCATTATATAATAGAGACAGTAGATCTAGCTGGTCTCTCATAATATAATAGAGACATTAGATCTAGCTGGTCCGTCATATTATAATAGAGACAGTAGATCTCGATGGTCTCTCATAATATAATAGAGACAGTAGATCTACCTGGTCTGTCATAAGATAATAGAGATAGTAGATCTAGCTGGTCTGTCATTATATAATAGAGACAGTAGATCTAGCTGGTCTGTCATAATATAATAGAGACAGTAGATCAAGCTGGTCTTTCATAATATAATAGAGACAGTAGATCTAGCTGGTCTGTCATATAACAGAGACAGTAGATCTAGCTGGTCCGTCATAATATAATAGAGACAGAAGATCTAGCTGGTCTGCCATAATATAATAGAGACAGTAGATCTAGCTGGTCTGTCATAATATAATAGAGACATACAGACAGTAGATTTAGCTCGTCTGTCATATTATAATAGAGACAGTAGATCTAGCTGGTCCTTCATACTATAATTGAGACAGTAGACCGAGCTGGTCTGTCATATTATTATAGAGACAGTAGATCTAGCTGGTCTGTCATTATATAATAGAGACAGTAGATCTAGCTGGTATGTCATAATATAATAGAGACAGTAGATTTAGCTGGTCTGTAATATTATAATAGAGACAGTAGATCTAAATGGTCTGTCATATTATAATAGAGACAGTAGATCTGGCTGGTCTCTCATAATATAATAGAGACATTATATCTAGCTGGTATCTCATATTATAATAGAGACATTATATCTAGCTGGTCTCTCATAATATAATAGAGACAGTAGATCTAGATGGTCTGTCATAATATAATAGGGAAATTAGATCTAGCTGGTCTGTCATAATATAACAGAGACATAAGATCTACCTGGTCTGTCATAAGATAATAGAGACAGTAGATCTAGCTGCTCTGTCATAATATAATAGCGACAATAAATCTAGCTGGTCTGTCATAATATAATAGAGACAGTAGATCTAGCTGGTCTGTCATAATATAATAGAGAAAATAAATCTAGCTGGTCTGTCATAATATAATAGAGACATTAGATCTAGCTGGTCTGTCATAATATAATAGAGACAGTAGATCTAGCTGCTCTGTCAAAATAATAGAGACAGTAGATCTAGATAGTCTGTCATAATATAATAGAGACAGTAGATCAAGCTGGTCTGTCATAATATAATAGAGACAGTAGATCTAGCTGGTCTGTCATATAACAGAGAGAGTAGATCTAGCTGGTCTGTCATAATATAATAGAGACAGTAGATCTGGCTGGTCTCTCATAATATAATAGAGACAGTAGATCTAGCTGGTCCGTCATATTATAATAAAGACAGTAGATCTCGATGGTCTCTCATAATATAATAGAGACAGTAGATCTACCTGGTCTGTCATAAGATAATAGAGATAGTAGATCTAGCTGGTCTGTCATTATATAATAGAGACAGAAGATCTAGCTGGTCTGTCATAATATAATAGAGACAGTAGATCAAGCTGGTCTTTCATAATATAATAGAGACAGTAGATCTAGCTGGTCTGTCATATAACAGAGACAGTAGATCTAGCTGGTCCGTCATAATATAATAGAGACAGTAGATCTAGCTGGTCTGCCATAATATAATAGAGACATTAGATCTAGCTGGTCTGTCATAATATAATAGAGACATACAGACAGTAGATTTAGCTCGTCTGTCATATTATAATATAGACAGTAGATCTACCTTTTCCTTCATAATATAATAGAGACATTAGATCTAGCTGGTCCTTCATACTATAATTGAGACAGTAGACCGAGCTGGTCTGTCATATTATAATAGAGACAGTAGATCTGGCTGGTCTCTCATAATATAATAGAGACATTATATCTAGCTGGTATCTCATATTATAATAGAGACATTATATCTAGCTGGTCTCTCATAATATAATAGAGACAGTAGATCTAGATGGTCTGTCATAATATAATAGGGAAATTAGATCTAGCTGGTCTGTCATAATATAACAGAGACATAAGATCTACCTGGTCTGTCATAAGATAATAGAGACAGTAGATCTAGCTGCTCTGTCATAATATAATAGCGACAATAAATCTAGCTGGTCTGTCATAATATAATAGAGACAGTAGATCTAGCTGGTCTGTCATAATATAATAGAGAAAATAAATCTAGCTGGTCTGTCATAATATAATAGAGACATTAGATCTAGCTGGTCTGTCATAATATAATAGAGACAGTAGATCTAGCTGCTCTGTCAAAATAATAGAGACAGTAGATCTAGATAGTCTGTCATAATATAATAGAGACAGTAGATCAAGCTGGTCTGTCATAATATAATAGAGACAGTAGATCTAGCTGGTCTGTCATATAACAGAGAGAGTAGATCTAGCTGGTCTGTCATAATATAATAGAGACAGTAGATCTGGCTGGTCTCTCATAATATAATAGAGACAGTAGATCTAGCTGGTCCGTCATATTATAATAAAGACAGTAGATCTCGATGGTCTCTCATAATATAATAGAGACAGTAGATCTACCTGGTCTGTCATAAGATAATAGAGATAGTAGATCTAGCTGGTCTGTCATTATATAATAGAGACAGAAGATCTAGCTGGTCTGTCATAATATAATAGAGACAGTAGATCAAGCTGGTCTTTCATAATATAATAGAGACAGTAGATCTAGCTGGTCTGTCAAATAACAGAGACAGTAGATCTAGCTGGTCCGTCATAATATAATAGAGACAGTAGATCTAGCTGGTCTGCCATAATATAATAGAGACATTAGATCTAGCTGGTCTGTCATAATATAATAGAGACATACAGACAGTAGATTTAGCTCGTCTGTCATATTATAATATAGACAGTAGATCTACCTTTTCCTTCATAATATAATAGAGACATTAGATCTAGCTGGTCCTTCATACTATAATTGAGACAGTAGACCGAGCTGGTCTGTCATATTATTATAGAGACAGTAGATCTAGCTGGTCTGTCATTATATAATAGAGACAGTAGATCTAGCTGGTATGTCATAATATAATAGAGACAGTAGATTTAGCTGGTCTGTCATTATATAATAGAGGCAGTAGATCTAGCTGGTCTGTCATAATATATTAGAGACAGTAGATCTAGCTGGTCTGTCATAATATATTAGGGACATTAGATCTAGCTGCTCTGTCATAATATAACAGAGACATTAGATCTACCTGGTCTGTCATAAGATAATAGAGACAGTAGATCTAGCTGGTCTGTCATAATATAATAGAGACAGTGTATCTAGCTTGTATGTCATAATATAATAGAGACAGTATATCTAGCTGGTCTGTCATAATATAATAGAGACAGTAGATCTAGCTGGTCTGTCAAATATAATAGAGACAGTAGATCAAGCTGGTCTTTTACAATATAATAGAGACAGTAGATCTAGCTGCTCTGTCATAATATAATAGAGACAATAAATCTAGCTGGTCTGTCATAATATAATAGAGACAGTAGATCTAGCTGGTCTGTCATAATATAATAGAGACTGTACATCTGGCTGGTCTGTCATAATATAATATAGACATTAGATCTAGATGGTCTGTCATAATATAATAGAGACAGTAGATCTAGCTGCTCTGTCAAAATATAATAGAGACAGTAGATCTAGATAGTCTGTCATAATATAATAGAGACATTAGATCTAGCTGGTCCGTCATATTATAATAGAGACAGTAGATCTCGATGGTCTCTCATAATATAATAGAGACAGTAGATCTACCTGGTCTGTCATAAGATAATAGAGATAGTAGATCTAGCTGGTCTGTCATTATATAATAGAGACAGTAGATCTAGCTGGTCTGTCATAATATATTAGAGACAGTAGATCAAGCTGGTCTTTCATAATATAATAGAGACAGTAGATCTAGCTGGTCTGTCATATAACAGAGACAGTAGATCTAGCTGGTCTGTCATAATATAATAGAGACAGTAGATCTAGCTGCTCTGTCAAAATATAATAGAGACAGTAGATCTAGATAGTTTGTCATAATATAATCGAGACTTTATATCTAGCTGGTCTGTCATAATATAATAGAGACAGTAGATCTAGCTGGTCTGTCATATTATAATAGAGACAGTAGATCTAGCTGGTCTGTCATAATATAATAGAGACAGTAGATCAAGCTGGTCTGTCATAATATAATAGAGACAGTAGATCTAGCTGGTCTGTCATATAACAGAGAGAGTAGATCTAGCTGGTCTGTCATAATATAATAGAGACAGTAGATCTGGTTGGTCTCTCATAATATAATAGAGACATTAGATCTAGCTGGTCCGTCATATCATAATAGAGACAGTAGATCTCGATGGTCTCTCATAATATAATAGAGACAGTAGATCTACCTGGTCTGTCATAAGATAATAGAGATAGTAGATCTAGCTGGTCTGTCATTATATAATAGAGACAGTAGATCTAGCTAGTCTGTCATAATATAATAGAGACAGTAGATCAAGCTGGTCTTTCATAATATAATAGAGACAGTAGATCTAGCTGGTCTGTCATATAACAGAGACAGTAGATCTAGCTGGTCCGTCATAATATAATAGAGACAGTAGATCTAGCTGGTCTGCCATAATATAATAGAGACAGTAGATCTAGCTGGTCTGTCATAATATAATAGAGACATACAGACAGTAGATTTAGCTCGTCTGTCATATTATAATATAGACAGTAGATCTAGCTGGTCCTTCATAATATAATAGATACAGTAGATCTAGCTGGTCCTTCATACTATAATTGAGACAGTAGACCGAGCTGGTCTGTCATATTATTATAGAGACAGTAGATCTAGCTGGTCTGTCATTATATAATAGAGACAGTAGATCTAGCTGGTATGTCATAATATAATAGAGACAGTAGATTTAGCTGGTCTGTCATTATATAATAGAGGCAGTAGATCTAGCTGGTATGTCATAATATATTAGAGACAGTAGATCTAGCTGGTCTGTCATAATATATTAGGGACATTAGATCTAGCTGGTCTGTCATAATATAACAGAGACATTAGATCTACCTGGTCTGTCATAAGATAATAGAGACAGTAGAACTAGCTGGTCTGTCATAATATAATAGAGACAGTATATCTAGCTTGTATGTCATAATATAATAGAGACAGTATATCTAGCTGGTCTGTCATAATATAATAGAGACAGTAGATCTAGCTGGTCTGTCAAAAATAATAGAGACAATAGATCAAGCTGGTCTTTTACAATATAATAGAGACAGTAGATCTAGCTGGTCTGTCATAATATAATAGAGACAGTAGATCTAAATGGTCTGTCATATTATAATAGAGACAGTAGATCTAGCTGGTCTGTCATAATATAATAGAGACATAGAGACATTAGATCTAGCTGGTCTGTCATAATATAATAGAGACAGTAGATCTAGCTGCTCTGTCAAAATATAATAGAGACAGTAGATCTAGATGGTCTGTCATAATATCATAGAGACAGTATATTTAGCTGGTCTGTCATAATATAACAGAGACAGTAGATCTAGCTGGTCCGTCATAATATAATAGAGACAGTAGATCTAGCTGGTCTGCCATAATATAATAGAGACAGTAGATCTAGCTGGTCTGTCATAACATAATAGAGACAGTAGATCTTGCTGGTCTCTTATAATATAATAGAGACATTAGATCTAGCTGGTCTGTCATAATATAATAGAGACATAGAGACAGTAGATCTAGCTGGTCTGTCATAATATAATAGAGACAGTAGATCTAGCTGCTCTGTCAAAATATAATAGAGACAGTAGATCTAGATGGTCTGTCATAATATAATAGAGACAGTGTATCTAGCTGGTCTGTCATAATATAACAGAGACAGTAGATCTAGCTGGTCCGTCATAATATAATAGAGACAGTAGATCTAGCTGGTCTGCCATAATATAATAGAGACAGTAGATCTAGCTGGTCTGCCATAATATAATAGAGACATTATATCTAGCTGGTCTGTCATAATATAATAGAGACATAGAGAAAATAGATATAGCTCGTCTGTCATATTATAATATAGACAGTAGATTTAGCTGGTCCTTCATAATATAATAGAGACAGTAGATCTAGCTGGTCTGTCATAATATAACAGAGACAGTAGATCTAGCTGGTCTGTCATATTATAATAGAGACAGTAGATCTAGATGGTCTGTCAAATATAATAGAGACAGTAGATCTAGCTGCTCTGTCTTAATATAATAGAGACAGTAGATCTAGCTGGTCTGTCATAATATAATACAGACAGTAGATCTAGCTGGTCCGTCATATTATAATAGAGACAGTAGATCTCGATGGTCTCTCATAATATAATAGAGACAGTAGATCTAGCTGGTCTCTCATAATATAATAGAGACAGTAGATCTAACTGGTCTGTCATAATATAATAGAGACAGTAGATCTGGATGGTCTCTCATAATATAATAGAGACATTATATCTAGCTGGTCTCTCATAATATAATAGAGACATTAGATCTAGCTGGTCTGTCATAATATAATAGAGACAGTAGATCTAGCTGGTCTGTCATAATATAATAGGGACATTAGATCTAGCTGGTCTGTCATAATATAACAGAGACATTAGATCTAGCTGGTCTGTCATAAGATAATAGAGACAGTAGATCTAGCTGGTCTGTCATTATATAATAGAGACAGTAGATCTAGCTGGTCTGTCATAATATAATAGAGACAGTAAATCTAGCTGGTCTGTCATAATATAATAGGGACATTAGATCTAGCTGGTCTGTCATAATATAATAGAGACAGTAGATCTAGCTGCTCTGTCAAAATATAATAGAGACAGTAGATCTAGATGGTCTGTCATAATATAATAGAGACAGTATATCTAGCTGGTCTGTCATAATATAATAGAGACAGTAGATCTAGCTGGTCTGCCATATTATATTAGAGACAGTAGATCTAGCTGGTCTGTCATAATATAATAGAGACAGTAGATCAAGCTGCTCTGTCATAATATAATAGAGACAGTAGATCTAGCTGGTCTGTCATATAACAGAGAGAGTAGATCTAGCTGGTCTGTCATAATATAATAGAGACAGTAGATCTGGCTGGTCTCTCATAATATAATAGAGACATTAGATCTAGCTGGTCCGTCATATTATAATAGAGACAGTAGATCTCGATGGTCTCTCATAAGATAATAGAGACAGTAGATCTAGCTGGTCTGTCATTATATAATAGAGACAGTAGATCTAGCTGGTCTGTCATAATATAATAGAGACAGTAAATCTAGCTGGTCTGTCATAATATAATAGGACATTAGATCTAGCTGGTCTGTCATAATATAATAGAGACAGTAGATCTAGCTGCTCTGTCAAAATATAATAGAGACAGTAGATCTAGATGGTCTGTCATAATATAATAGAGACAGTAGATCAAGCTGGTCTGTCATAATATAATAGAGACAGTAGATCTATCTGGTCTGTCATATAATAGAGACAGTAGATCTAGCTGGTCTGTCATAATATAATAGAGACAGGAGATCTAGACGGTCTGTCATAATATAATAGAGACAGTATATCTAGCTGGTCTGTCATAATATAATAGAGACAGTAGATCTAGCTGGTCTGTCATATTATAATAGAGACAGTAGATCTAGCTGGTCTGTCATAATATAATAGAGACAGTAGATCAAGCTGGTCTGTCATAATATAATAGAGACAGTAGATCTATCTGGTCTGTCATATAATCGAGACAGTAGATCTAGCTGGTCTGTCATAATATAATAGAGACAGTAGATCTAGATGGTCTGTCATAATATAATAGAGACAGTATATCTAGCTGGTCTGTCATAATATAATAGAGACAGTAGATCTAGCTGGTCTGTCATATTATAATAGAGACAGTAGATCTAGCTGGTCTGTCATAATATAATAGAGACAGTAGATCAAGCTGGTCTGTCATAATATAATAGAGACAGTAGATCTATCTGGTCTGTCATAATATAATAGAGACAGTATATCTAGCTGGTCTGTCATAATATAACAGAGATATAACAGAGACAGTAGATCTAGCTGGTCCGTCATAATATAATAGAGACAGTAGATCTAGCTGGTCTGTCATAATATAATAGAGACAGTAGATCTAGATGGTCTGTCATAATATAATAGAGACAGTATATCTAGCTGGTCTGTCATAATATAATAGAGACAGTAGATCTAGCTGGTCTGTCATATTATAATAGAGACAGTAGATCTAGCTGGTCTGTCATAATATAATAGAGACAGTAGATCAAGCTGGTCTGTCATAATATAATAGAGACAGTAGATATATCTGGTCTGTCATAATATAATAGAGACAGTATATCTAGCTGGTCTGTCATAATATAACAGAGATATAACAGAGACAGTAGATCTAGCTGGTCCGTCATAATATAATAGAGACAGTAGATCTAGCTGGTCTGTCATATTATAATAGAGACAGTAGATCTAGCTGGTCTGTCATAATATAATAGAGACAGTAAATCTAGCTGGTCTGTCATAATATAATAGGGACATTAGATCTAGCTGGTCTGTCATAATATAATAGAGACAGTAGATCTAGCTGCTCTGTCAAAATATAATAGAGACAGTAGATCTAGATGGTCTGTCATAATATAATAGAGACAGTATATCTAGCTGGTCTGTCATAATATAATAGAGACAGTAGATCTAGCTGGTCTGCCATATTATATTAGAGACAGTAGATCTAGCTGGTCTGTCATAATATAATAGAGACAGTAGATCAAGCTGCTCTGTCATAATATAATAGAGACAGTAGATCTAGCTGGTCTGTCATATAACAGAGAGAGTAGATCTAGCTGGTCTGTCATAATATAATAGAGACAGTAGATCTGGCTGGTCTCTCATAATATAATAGAGACATTAGATCTAGCTGGTCCGTCATATTATAATAGAGACAGTAGATCTCGATGGTCTCTCATAAGATAATAGAGACAGTAGATCTAGCTGGTCTGTCATTATATAATAGAGACAGTAGATCTAGCTGGTCTGTCATAATATAATAGAGACAGTAAATCTAGCTGGTCTGTCATAATATAATAGGACATTAGATCTAGCTGGTCTGTCATAATATAATAGAGACAGTAGATCTAGATGGTCTGTCATAATATAATAGAGACAGTATATCTAGCTGGTCTGTCATAATATAATAGAGACAGTAGATCTAGCTGGTCTGTCATATTATAATAGAGACAGTAGATCTAGCTGGTCTGTCATAATATAATAGAGACAGTAGATCAAGCTGGTCTGTCATAATATAATAGAGACAGTAGATATATCTTGTCTGTCATAATATAATAGAGACAGTATATCTAGCTGGTCTGTCATAATATAACAGAGATATAACAGAGACAGTAGATCTAGCTGGTCCGTCATAATATAATAGAGACAGTAGATCTAGCTGGTCTGTCATATTATAATAGAGACAGTAGATCTAGCTGGTCTGTCATAATATAATAGAGACAGTAAATCTAGCTGGTCTGTCATAATATAATAGGGACATTAGATCTAGCTGGTCTGTCATAATATAATAGAGACAGTAGATCTAGCTGCTCTGTCAAAATATAATAGAGACAGTAGATCTAGATGGTCTGTCATAATATAATAGAGACAGTAGATCTAGCTGGTCTGCCATATTATATTAGAGACAGTAGATCTAGCTGGTCTGTCATAATATAATAGAGACAGTAGATCAAGCTGCTCTGTCATAATATAATAGAGACAGTAGATCTAGCTGGTCTGTCATATAACAGAGAGAGTAGATCTAGCTGGTCTGTCATAATATAATAGAGACAGTAGATCTGGCTGGTCTCTCATAATATAATAGAGACATTAGATCTAGCTGGTCCGTCATATTATAATAGAGACAGTAGATCTCGATGGTCTCTCATAAGATAATAGAGACAGTAGATCTAGCTGGTCTGTCATTATATAATAGAGACAGTAGATCTAGCTGGTCTGTCATAATATAATAGAGACAGTAAATCTAGCTGGTCTGTCATAATATAATAGGACATTAGATCTAGCTGGTCTGTCATAATATAATAGAGACAGTAGATCTAGCTGCTCTGTCAAAATATAATAGAGACAGTAGATCTAGATGGTCTGTCATAATATAATAGAGACAGTAGATCAAGCTGGTCTGTCATAATATAATAGAGACAGTAGATCTATCTGGTCTGTCATATAATAGAGACAGTAGATCTAGCTGGTCTGTCATAATATAATAGAGACAGTAGATCTAGACGGTCTGTCATAATATAATAGAGACAGTATATCTAGCTGGTCTGTCATAATATAATAGAGACAGTAGATCTAGCTGGTCTGTCATAGTATAATAGAGACAGTAGATCTAGCTGGTCTGTCATAATATAATAGAGACAGTAGATCAAGCTGGTCTGTCATAATATAATAGAGACAGTAGATCTATCTGGTCTGTCATATAATAGAGACAGTAGATCTAGCTGGTCTGTCATAATATAATAGAGACAGTAGATCTAGATGGTCTGTCATAATATAATAGAGACAGTATATCTAGCTGGTCTGTCATAATATAATAGAGACATTAGATCTAGCTGGTCCGTCATATTATAATAGAGACAGTAGATCTCGATGGTCTCTCATAAGATAATAGAGACAGTAGATCTAGCTGGTCTGTCATTATATAATAGAGACAGTAGATCTAGCTGGTCTGTCATAATATAATAGAGACAGTAAATCTAGCTGGTCTGTCATAATATAATAGGACATTAGATCTAGCTGGTCTGTCATAATATAATAGAGACAGTAGATCTAGCTGCTCTGTCAAAATATAATAGAGACAGTAGATCTAGATGGTCTGTCATAATATAATAGAGACAGTAGATCAAGCTGGTCTGTCATAATATAATAGAGACAGTAGATCTATCTGGTCTGTCATATAATAGAGACAGTAGATCTAGCTGGTCTGTCATAATATAATAGAGACAGTAGATCTAGACGGTCTGTCATAATATAATAGAGACAGTATATCTAGCTGGTCTGTCATAATATAATAGAGACAGTAGATCTAGCTGGTCTGTCATATTATAATAGAGACAGTAGATCTAGCTGGTCTGTCATAATATAATAGAGACAGTAGATCAAGCTGGTCTGTCATAATATAATAGAGACAGTAGATCTATCTGGTCTGTCATATAATAGAGACAGTAGATCTAGCTGGTCTGTCATAATATAATAGAGACAGTAGATCTAGATGGTCTGTCATAATATAATAGAGACAGTAGATCTCGATGGTCTCTCATAAGATAATAGAGACAGTAGATCTAGCTGGTCTGTCATTATATAATAGAGACAGTAGATCTAGCTGGTCTGTCATAATATAATAGAGACAGTAAATCTAGCTGGTCTGTCATAATATAATAGGACATTAGATCTAGCTGGTCTGTCATAATATAATAGAGACAGTAGATCTAGCTGCTCTGTCAAAATATAATAGAGACAGTAGATCTAGATGGTCTGTCATAATATAATAGAGACAGTAGATCAAGCTGGTCTGTCATAATATAATAGAGACAGTAGATCTATCTGGTCTGTCATATAATAGAGACAGTAGATCTAGCTGGTCTGTCATAATATAATAGAGACAGTAGATCTAGATGGTCTGTCATAATATAATAGAGACAGTATATCTAGCTGGTCTGTCATAATATAATAGAGACAGTAGATCTAGCTGGTCTGTCATATTATAATAGAGACAGTAGATCTAGCTGGTCTGTCATAATATAATAGAGACAGTAGATCAAGCTGGTCTGTCATAATATAATAGAGACAGTAGATCTATCTGGTCTGTCATATAATAGAGACAGTAGATCTAGCTGGTCTGTCATAATATAATAGAGACAGTAGATCTAGATGGTCTGTCATAATATAATAGAGACAGTATATCTAGCTGGTCTGTCATAATATAATAGAGACAGTAGATCTAGCTGGTCTGTCATATTATAATAGAGACAGTAGATCTAGCTGGTCTGTCATAATATAATAGAGACAGTAGATCAAGCTGGTCTGTCATAATATAATAGAGACAGTAGATCTATCTGGTCTGTCATAATATAATAGAGACAGTATATCTAGCTGGTCTGTCATAATATAACAGAGATATAACAGAGACAGTAGATCTAGCTGGTCCGTCATAATATAATAGAGACAGTAGATCTAGCTGGTCTGTCATAATATAATAGAGACAGTAGATCTAGATGGTCTGTCATAATATAATAGAGACAGTATATCTAGCTGGTCTGTCATAATATAATAGAGACAGTAGATCTAGCTGGTCTGTCATATTATAATAGAGACAGTAGATCTAGCTGGTCTGTCATAATATAATAGAGACAGTAGATCAAGCTGGTCTGTCATAATATAATAGAGACAGTAGATATATCTGGTCTGTCATAATATAATAGAGACAGTATATCTAGCTGGTCTGTCATAATATAACAGAGATATAACAGAGACAGTAGATCTAGCTGGTCCGTCATAATATAATAGAGACAGTAGATCTAGCTGGTCTGTCATATTATAATAGAGACAGTAGATCTAGCTGGTCTGTCATAATATAATAGAGACAGTAAATCTAGCTGGTCTGTCATAATATAATAGGGACATTAGATCTAGCTGGTCTGTCATAATATAATAGAGACAGTAGATCTAGCTGCTCTGTCAAAATATAATAGAGACAGTAGATCTAGATGGTCTGTCATAATATAATAGAGACAGTATATCTAGCTGGTCTGTCATAATATAATAGAGACAGTAGATCTAGCTGGTCTGCCATATTATATTAGAGACAGTAGATCTAGCTGGTCTGTCATAATATAATAGAGACAGTAGATCAAGCTGCTCTGTCATAATATAATAGAGACAGTAGATCTAGCTGGTCTGTCATATAACAGAGAGAGTAGATCTAGCTGGTCTGTCATAATATAATAGAGACAGTAGATCTGGCTGGTCTCTCATAATATAATAGAGACATTAGATCTAGCTGGTCCGTCATATTATAATAGAGACAGTAGATCTCGATGGTCTCTCATAAGATAATAGAGACAGTAGATCTAGCTGGTCTGTCATTATATAATAGAGACAGTAGATCTAGCTGGTCTGTCATAATATAATAGAGACAGTAAATCTAGCTGGTCTGTCATAATATAATAGGACATTAGATCTAGCTGGTCTGTCATAATATAATAGAGACAGTAGATCTAGCTGCTCTGTCAAAATATAATAGAGACAGTAGATCTAGATGGTCTGTCATAATATAATAGAGACAGTAGATCAAGCTGGTCTGTCATAATATAATAGAGACAGTAGATCTATCTGGTCTGTCATATAATAGAGACAGTAGATCTAGCTGGTCTGTCATAATATAATAGAGACAGTAGATCTAGACGGTCTGTCATAATATAATAGAGACAGTATATCTAGCTGGTCTGTCATAATATAATAGAGACAGTAGATCTAGCTGGTCTGTCATATTATAATAGAGACAGTAGATCTAGCTGGTCTGTCATAATATAATAGAGACAGTAGATCAAGCTGGTCTGTCATAATATAATAGAGACAGTAGATCTATCTGGTCTGTCATATAATAGAGACAGTAGATCTAGCTGGTCTGTCATAATATAATAGAGACAGTAGATCTAGATGGTCTGTCATAATATAATAGAGACAGTATATCTAGCTGGTCTGTCATAATATAATAGAGACAGTAGATCTAGCTGGTCTGTCATATTATAATAGAGACAGTAGATCTAGCTGGTCTGTCATAATATAATAGAGACAGTAGATCAAGCTGGTCTGTCATAATATAATAGAGACAGTAGATCTATCTGGTCTGTCATAATATAATAGAGACAGTATATCTAGCTGGTCTGTCATAATATAACAGAGATATAACAGAGACAGTAGATCTAGCTGGTCCGTCATAATATAATAGAGACAGTAGATCTAGCTGGTCTGTCATAATATAATAGAGACAGTAGATCTAGATGGTCTGTCATAATATAATAGAGACAGTATATCTAGCTGGTCTGTCATAATATAATAGAGACAGTAGATCTAGCTGGTCTGTCATATTATAATAGAGACAGTAGATCTAGCTGGTCTGTCATAATATAATAGAGACAGTAGATCAAGCTGGTCTGTCATAATATAATAGAGACAGTAGATCTATCTGGTCTGTCATATAATAGAGACAGTAGATCTAGCTGGTCTGTCATAATATAATAGAGACAGTAGATCTAGATGGTCTGTCATAATATAATAGAGACAGTATATCTAGCTGGTCTGTCATAATATAATAGAGACAGTAGATCTAGCTGGTCTGTCATATTATAATAGAGACAGTAGATCTAGCTGGTCTGTCATAATATAATAGAGACAGTAGATCAAGCTGGTCTGTCATAATATAATAGAGACAGTAGATCTATCTGGTCTGTCATAATATAATAGAGACAGTATATCTAGCTGGTCTGTCATAATATAACAGAGATATAACAGAGACAGTAGATCTAGCTGGTCCGTCATAATATAATAGAGACAGTAGATCTAGCTGGTCTGTCATAATATAATAGAGACAGTAGATCTAGATGGTCTGTCATAATATAATAGAGACAGTATATCTAGCTGGTCTGTCATAATATAATAGAGACAGTAGATCTAGCTGGTCTGTCATATTATAATAGAGACAGTAGATCTAGCTGGTCTGTCATAATATAATAGAGACAGTAGATCAAGCTGGTCTGTCATAATATAATAGAGACAGTAGATATATCTGGTCTGTCATAATATAATAGAGACAGTATATCTAGCTGGTCTGTCATAATATAACAGAGATATAACAGAGACAGTAGATTTAGCTGGTCCGTCATAATATAATAGAGACAGTAGATCTAGCTGGTCTGTCATATTATAATAGAGACAGTAGATCTGGCTGGACTCTCATAATATAATAGAGACATTATATCTAGCTGGTTTCTCATAATATAATAGAGATATTAGATCTACCTGGTCTGTCACAATATAATAGAGACAGTAGTTTTAGCTGGTCTGTCATTATATAATAGAGACAGTAGATCTAGCTGGTCTTTCATAATATAATAGAGACAGTAAATCTAGCTGGTCTGTCATAATATAATAGGGACATTAGATCTAGCTGGTCTGTCATAATATAATAGAGACAGTAGATCTAGCTGCTCTGTCAAAATATAACAGAGACAGTAGATCTAGCTGGTCCGTCATGATATAATAGAGACAGTAGATCTAGCTGTTCTCTCATATTATATTAGAGACAGTAGATCTAGCTGGTCTGTCATAATATGATAGAGACAGTTGATGTAGCTGGTCTGTCATAATATAATAGAGACAGTAGATCTAGCTGGTCTGTCATATAACAGAGAGAGTAGATCTAGCTGGTCTGTCATAATATAATAGAGACAGTAGATCTGGCTGGTCTCTCATAATATAATAGAGACATTAGATCTAGCTGGTCCGTCATATTATAATAGAGACAGTAGATCTCGATGGTCTCTCATAAGATAATAGAGACAGTAGATCTAGCTGGTCTGTCATTATATAATAGAGACAGTAGATCTAGCTGGTCTGTCATAATATAATAGAGACAGTAAATCTAGCTGGTCTGTCATAATATAATAGGACATTAGATCTAGCTGGTCTGTCATAATATAATAGAGACAATAGATCTAGCTGGTCTGTCATATTATAATAGAGACAGTAGATCTAGCTGGTCTGTCATAATATAATAGAGACAGTAGATCAAGCTGGTCTGTCATAATATAATAGAGACAGTAGATCTATCTGGTCTGTCATATAATAGAGACAGTAGATCTAGCTGGTCTGTCATAATATAATAGAGACAGTAGATCTAGATGGTCTGTCATAATATAATAGAGACAGTATATCTAGCTGGTCTGTCATAATATAATAGAGACAGTAGATCTAGCTGGTCTGTCATATTATAATAGAGACAGTAGATCTAGCTGGTCTGTCATAATATAATAGAGACAGTAGATCAAGCTGGTCTGTCATAATATAATAGAGACAGTAGATCTATCTGGTCTGTCATAATATAATAGAGACAGTATATCTAGCTGGTCTGTCATAATATAACAGAGATATAACAGAGACAGTAGATCTAGCTGGTCCGTCATAATATAATAGAGACAGTAGATCTAGCTGGTCTGTCATAATATAATAGAGACAGTAGATCTAGATGGTCTGTCATAATATAATAGAGACAGTATATCTAGCTGGTCTGTCATAATATAATAGAGACAGTAGATCTAGCTGGTGTGTCATATTATAATAGAGACAGTAGATCTAGCTGGTCTGTCATAATATACTAGAGACAGTAGATCAAGCTGGTCTGTCATAATATAATAGAGACAGTAGCTCTATCTGGTCTGTCATAATATAATAGAGACAGTATATCTAGCTGGTCTGTCATAATATAACAGAGATATAACAGAGACAGTAGATCTAGCTGGTCCGTCATAATATAATAGAGACAGTAGATCTAGCTGGTCTGTCATATTATAATAGAGACAGTAGATCTGGCTGGACTCTCATAATATAATAGAGACATTATATCTAGCTGGTTTCTCATAATATAATAGAGATATTAGATCTACCTGGTCTGTCACAATATAATAGAGACAGTAGTTTTAGCTGGTCTGTCATTATATAATAGAGACAGTAGATCTAGCTGGTCTTTCATAATATAATAGAGACAGTAAATCTAGCTGGTCTGTCATAATATAATAGGGACATTAGATCTAGCTGGTCTGTCATAATATAATAGAGACAGTAGATCTAGCTGCTCTGTCAAAATATAACAGAGACAGTAGATCTAGCTGGTCCGTCATAATATAATAGAGACAGTAGATCTAGCTGTTCTCTCATATTATATTAGAGACAGTAGATCTAGCTGGTCTGTCATAATATGATAGAGACAGTTGATGTAGCTGGTCTGTCATAATATAATAGAGACAGTAGATCTAGCTGGTCTGTCATATAACAGAGAGAGTAGATCTAGCTGGTCTGTCATAATATAATAGAGACAGTAGATCTGGCTGGTCTCTCATAATATAATAGAGACATTAGATCTAGCTGGTCCGTCATATTATAATAGAGACAGTAGATCTCGATGGTCTCTCATAAGATAATAGAGACAGTAGATCTAGCTGGTCTGTCATTATATAATAGAGACAGTAGATCTAGCTGGTCTGTCATAATATAATAGAGACAGTAAATCTAGCTGGTCTGTCATAATATAATAGGACATTAGATCTAGCTGGTCTGTCATAATATAATAGAGACAGTAGATCTAGCTGCTCTGTCAAAATATAATAGAGACAGTAGATCTAGATGGTCTGTCATAATATAATAGAGACAGTAGATCAAGCTGGTCTGTCATAATATAATAGAGACAGTAGATCTATCTGGTCTGTCATATAATAGAGACAGTAGATCTAGCTGGTCTGTCATAATATAATAGAGACAGTAGATCTAGATGGTCTGTCATAATATAATAGAGACAGTATATCTAGCTGGTCTGTCATAATATAATAGAGACAGTCGATCTAGCTGGTCTGTCATATTATAATAGAGACAGTAGATCTAGCTGGTCTGTCATACTATAATAGAGACAGTAGATCAAGCTGGTCTGTCATAATATAATAGAGACAGTAGATCTATCTGGTCTGTCATATAATAGAGACAGTAGATCTAGCTGGTCTGTCATAATATAATAGAGACAGTAGATCTAGATGGTCTGTCATAATATAATAGAGACAGTATATCTAGCTGGTCTGTCATAATATAATAGAGACAGTAGATCTAGCTGGTCTGTCATATTATAATAGAGACAGTAGATCTAGCTGGTCTGTCATAATATAATAGAGACAGTAGATCAAGCTGGTCTGTCATAATATCATAGAGACAGTAGATCTATCTGGTCTGTCATAATATAATAGAGACAGTATATCTAGCTGGTCTGTCATAATATAACAGAGATATAACAGAGACAGTAGATCTAGCTGGTCCGTCATAATATAATAGAGACAGTAGATCTAGCTGGTCTGTCATAATATAATAGAAACAGTAGATCTAGATGGTCTGTCATAATATAATAGAGACAGTATATCTAGCTGGTCTGTCATAATATAATAGAGACAGTAGATCTAGCTGGTCTGTCATATTATAATAGAGACAGTAGATCTAGCTGGTCTGTCATAATATAATAGAGACAGTAGATCAAGCTGGTCTGTCATAATATAATAGAGACAGTAGATCTATCTGGTCTTTCATAATATAATAGAGACAGTATATCTAGCTGGTCTGTCATAATATAACAGAGATATAACAGAGACAGTAGATCTAGCTGGTCCGTCATAATATAATAGAGACAGTAGATCTAGCTGGTCTGTCATATTATAATAGAGACAGTAGATCTGGCTGGACTCTCATAATATAATAGAGACATTATATCTAGCTGGTTTCTCATAATATAATAGAGATATTAGATCTACCTGGTCTGTCACAATATAATAGAGACAGTAGTTTTAGCTGGTCTGTCATTATATAATAGAGACAGTAGATCTAGCTGGTCTGTTATAACATGATAGAGACAGTTGATGTAGCTGGTCTGTCACAATATAATAGAGACAGTAGATTTAGCTGGTCTGTCATTATATAATAGAGGCTGTAGATCTAGCTGGTCTGTCATAATATAATAGAGACAGTAGATCTAGCTGGTCTGTCATAATATAATAGGGACATTAGATCTAGCTGGTCTGTCATAATATAACAGAGATATAAGATCTACCTGGTCTGTCATAAGATAATAGAGACAGTAGATCTAGCTGGTCTGTCATAATATAATAGAGACAGTAAATCTAGCTGGTCTGTCATAATATAATAGAGACAGTAGATCTAGCTGGTCTGTCATATTATAATAAAGACAGTAGATCTAGCTGGTCTGTCATAATATAATAGAGACAGTAGATCTAGCTGGTCTGTCATAATATAATAGAGACAGTAGATCAAACTGGTCTGTCATAATATAATAAAGACAGTAGATCAAGCTGGTCTGTCATAATATCATAGAGACAGTAGATCTAGCTGGTCTGTCATATAACAGAGACAGTAGATCTAGCTGGTCCGTCATAATATAATAGAGACATAGAGACAGTAGATCTAGCTGGTCTGTCATAATATAATAGAGACAGTAGATCTAGCTGCTCTGTCAAAATATAATAGAGACAGTAGATCTAGATGGTCTGTCATAATATAATAGAGACAGTGTATCTAGCTGGTCTGTCATAATATAACAGAGACAGTAGATCTAGCTGGTCCGTCATAATATAATAGAGACAGTAGATCTAGCTGGTCTGCCATAATATAATAGAGACAGTAGATCTAGCTGGTCTGCAATAATATAATAGAGACATTATATCTAGCTGGTCTGTCATAATATAATAGAGACATAGAGACAGTAGATATAGCTCGTCTGTCATATTATAATATAGACAGTAGATCTAGCTGGTCCTTCATAATATAATAGAGACAGTAGATCTAGCTGGTCTGTCATAATATAATAGAGACAGTAGATCTAGCTGGTCTGTCATATTATAATAGAGACAGTAGATCTAGATGGTCTGTCAAATATAATAGAGACAGTAGATCTAGCTGCTCTGTCTTAATATAATAGAGACAGTAGATCTAGCTGGTCTGTCAAAATATAATAGAGACAGTAGATCTAGCTGGTCTGTCATAATATAATACAGACAGTAGATCTAGCTGGTCCGTCATATTATAATAGAGACAGTAGATCTCAATGGTCTCTCATAATATAATAGAGACAGTAGATCTACTTGGTCTGTCATAATATAATAGAGACAGTAGATCTAACTGGTCTGTCATAATATAATAGAGACAGTAGATCTGGATGGTCTCTCATAATATAATAGAGACATTATATCTAGCTGGTCTCTCATAATATAATAGAGACATTAGATCTAGCTGGTCTGTCATAATATAATAGAGACAGTAGATCTAGCTGGTCTGTCATAATATAATAGGGACATTAGATCTAGCTGGTCTGTCATAATATAACAGAGACATTAGATCTACCTGGTCTGTCATAAGATAATATAGACAGTAGATCTAGCTGGTCTGTCATTATATAATAGAGACAGTAGATCTAGCTGGTCTGTCATAATATAATAGAGACAGTAAATCTAGCTGGTCTGTCATAATATAATAGGGACATTAGATCTAGCTGATCTGTCATAATATAATAGAGACAGTAGATCTAGCTGCTCTGTCAAAATATAATAGAGACAGTAGATCTAGATGGTCTGTCATAATATAATAGAGACAGTATATCTAGCTGGTCTGTCATAATATAATAGAGACAGTAGATCTAGCTGGTCTGTCATATTATATTAGAGACAGTAGATCTAGCTGGTCTGTCATAATATAATAGAGACAGTAGATCAAGCTGGTCTGTCATAATATCATAGAGACAGTAGATCTATCTGGTCTGTCATAATATAATAGAGACAGTATATCTAGCTGGTCTGTCATAATATAACAGAGATATAACAGAGACAGTAGATCTAGCTGGTCCGTCATAATATAATAGAGACAGTAGATCTAGCTGGTCTGTCATAATATAATAGAAACAGTAGATCTAGATGGTCTGTCATAATATAATAGAGACAGTATATCTAGCTGGTCTGTCATAATATAATAGAGACAGTAGATCTAGCTGGTCTGTCATATTATAATAGAGACAGTAGATCTAGCTGGTCTGTCATAATATAATAGAGACAGTAGATCAAGCTGGTCTGTCATAATATAATAGAGACAGTAGATCTATCTGGTCTTTCATAATATAATAGAGACAGTATATCTAGCTGGTCTGTCATAATATAACAGAGATATAACAGAGACAGTAGATCTAGCTGGTCCGTCATAATATAATAGAGACAGTAGATCTAGCTGGTCTGTCATATTATAATAGAGACAGTAGATCTGGCTGGACTCTCATAATATAATAGAGACATTATATCTAGCTGGTTTCTCATAATATAATAGAGATATTAGATCTACCTGGTCTGTCACAATATAATAGAGACAGTAGTTTTAGCTGGTCTGTCATTATATAATAGAGACAGTAGATCTAGCTGGTCTGTTATAACATGATAGAGACAGTTGATGTAGCTGGTCTGTCACAATATAATAGAGACAGTAGATTTAGCTGGTCTGTCATTATATAATAGAGGCTGTAGATCTAGCTGGTCTGTCATAATATAATAGAGACAGTAGATCTAGCTGGTCTGTCATAATATAATAGGGACATTAGATCTAGCTGGTCTGTCATAATATAACAGAGATATAAGATCTACCTGGTCTGTCATAAGATAATAGAGACAGTAGATCTAGCTGGTCTGTCATAATATAATAGAGACAGTAAATCTAGCTGGTCTGTCATAATATAATAGAGACAGTAGATCTAGCTGGTCTGTCATATTATAATAAAGACAGTAGATCTAGCTGGTCTGTCATAATATAATAGAGACAGTAGATCTAGCTGGTCTGTCATAATATAATAGAGACAGTAGATCAAACTGGTCTGTCATAATATAATAGAGACAGTAGATCAAGCTGGTCTGTCATAATATCATAGAGACAGTAGATCTAGCTGGTCTGTCATATAACAGAGACAGTAGATCTAGCTGGTCCGTCATAATATAATAGAGACATAGAGACAGTAGATCTAGCTGGTCTGTCATAATATAATAGAGACAGTAGATCTAGCTGCTCTGTCAAAATATAATAGAGACAGTAGATCTAGATGGTCTGTCATAATATAATAGAGACAGTGTATCTAGCTGGTCTGTCATAATATAACAGAGACAGTAGATCTAGCTGGTCCGTCATAATATAATAGAGACAGTAGATCTAGCTGGTCTGCCATAATATAATAGAGACAGTAGATCTAGCTGGTCTGCAATAATATAATAGAGACATTATATCTAGCTGGTCTGTCATAATATAATAGAGACATAGAGACAGTAGATATAGCTCGTCTGTCATATTATAATATAGACAGTAGATTTAGCTGGTCCTTCATAATATAATAGAGACAGTAGATCTAGCTGGTCTGTCATAATATAATAGAGACAGTAGATCTAGCTGGTCTGTCATATTATAATAGAGACAGTAGATCTAGATGGTCTGTCAAATATAATAGAGACAGTAGATCTAGCTGCTCTGTCTTAATATAATAGAGACAGTAGATCTAGCTGGTCTGTCAAAATATAATAGAGACAGTAGATCTAGCTGGTCTGTCATAATATAATACAGACAGTAGATCTAGCTGGTCCGTCATATTATAATAGAGACAGTAGATCTCAATGGTCTCTCATAATATAATAGAGACAGTAGATCTACTTGGTCTGTCATAATATAATAGAGACAGTAGATCTGGATGGTCTCTCATAATATAATAGAGACATTATATCTAGCTGGTCTCTCATAATATAATAGAGACATTAGATCTAGCTGGTCTGTCATAATATAATAGAGACAGTAGATCTAGCTGGTCTGTCATAATATAATAGGGACATTAGATCTAGCTGGTCTGTCATAATATAACAGAGACATTAGATCTACCTGGTCTGTCATAAGATAATATAGACAGTAGATCTAGCTGGTCTGTCATTATATAATAGAGACAGTAGATCTAGCTGGTCTGTCATAATATAATAGAGACAGTAAATCTAGCTGGTCTGTCATAATATAATAGGGACATTAGATCTAGCTGATCTGTCATAATATAATAGAGACAGTAGATCTAGCTGCTCTGTCAAAATATAATAGAGACAGTAGATCTAGATGGTCTGTCATAATATAATAGAGACAGTATATCTAGCTGGTCTGTCATAATATAATAGAGACAGTAGATCTAGCTGGTCTGTCATATTATATTAGAGACAGTAGATCTAGCTGGTCTGTCATAATATAATAGAGACAGTAGATCAAGCAGCTCTGTCATAATATAATAGAGACAGTAGATCTAGCTGGTCTGTCATATAACAGAGAGAGTAGATCTAGCTGGTCTGTCATAATATAATAGAGACAGTAGATCTGGCTGGTCTCTCATAATATAATAGAGACATTAGATCTAGCTGGTCCGTCATATTATAATAGAGACAGTAGATCTCGATGGTCTCTCATAAGATAATAGAGACAGTAGATCTAGCTGGTCTGTCATTATATAATAGAGACAGTAGATCTAGCTGGTCTGTCATAAGTTAATAGAGACAGTAAATCTAGCTGGTCTGTCATAATATAATAGGACATTAGATCTAGCTGGTCTGTCATAATATAATAGAGATAGTAGATCTAGCTGCTCTGTCATAATATAATAGAGACAGTGTATCTAGCTGGTCTGTCATAATATAACAGAGACAGTAGATCTAGCTGGTCCGTCATAATATAATAGAGACAGTAGATCTAGCTGGTCTGCCATAATATAATAGAGACAGTAGATCTAGCTGGTCTGCCATAATATAATAGAGACATTATATCTAGCTGGTCTGTCATAATATAATAGAGACATAGAGACAGTAGATATAGCTCGTCTGTCATATTATAATATAGACAGTAGATCTAGCTGGTCCTTCATAATATAATAGAGACAGTAGATCTAGCTGGTCTGTCATAATATAATAGAGACAGTAGATCTAGCTGGTCTGTCATATTATAATAGAGACAGTAGATCTAGATGGTCTGTCAAATATAATAGAGACAGTAGATCTAGCTGCTCTGTCTTAATATAATAGAGACAGTAGATCTAGCTGGTCTGTCAAAATATAATAGAGACAGTAGATCTAGCTGGTCTGTCATAATATAATACAGACAGTAGATCTAGCTGGTCCGTCATATTATAATAGAGACAGTAGATCTCAATGGTCTCTCATAATATAATAGAGACAGTAGATCTAGCTGGTCTGTCATAATATAATAGAGACAGTAGATCTAACTGGTCTGTCATAATATAATAGAGACAGTAGATCTGGATGGTCTCTCATAATATAATAGAGACATTATATCTAGCTGGTCTCTCATAATATAATAGAGACATTAGATCTAGCTGGTCTGTCATAATATAATAGAGACAGTAGATCTAGCTGGTCTGTCATAATATAATAGGGACATTAGATCTAGCTGGTCTGTCATAATATAACAGAGACATTAGATCTACCTGGTCTGTCATAAGATAATAGAGACAGTAGATCTAGCTGGTCTGTCATTATATAATAGAGACAGTAGATCTAGCTGGTCTGTCATAATATAATAGAGACAGTAAATCTAGCTGGTCTGTCATAATATAATAGAGACATTAGATCTAGCTGGTCTGTCATAATATAATAGAGACAGTAGATCTAGCTGGTCTGTCATATTATATTAGAGACAGTAGATCTAGCTGGTCTGTCATAATATAATAGAGACAGTAGATCAAGCAGCTCTGTCATAATATAATAGAGACAGTAGATCTAGCTGGTCTGTCATATAACAGAGAGAGTAGATCAAGCTGGTCTGTCATAATATAATAGAGACAGTAGATCTGGCTGGTCTCTCATAATATAATAGAGACATTAGATCTAGCTGGTCCGTCATATTATAATAGAGACAGTAGATCTCGATGGTCTCTCATAAGATAATAGAGACAGTAGATCTAGCTGGTCTGTCATTATATAATAGAGACAGTAGATCTAGCTGGTCTGTCATAAGTTAATAGAGACAGTAAATCTAGCTGGTCTGTCATAATATAATAGGACATTAGATCTAGCTGGTCTGTCATAATATAATAGAGATAGTAGATCTAGCTGCTCTGTCATAATATAATAGAGACAGTGTATCTAGCTGGTCTGTCATAATATAACAGAGACAGTAGATCTAGCTGGTCCGTCATAATATAATAGAGACAGTAGATCTAGCTGGTCTGCCATAATATAATAGAGACAGTAGATCTAGCTGGTCTGCCATAATATAATAGAGACATTATATCTAGCTGGTCTGTCATAATATAATAGAGACATAGAGACAGTAGATATAGCTCGTCTGTCATATTATAATATAGACAGTAGATCTAGCTGGTCCTTCATAATATAATAGAGACAGTAGATCTAGCTGGTCTGTCATAATATAATAGAGACAGTAGATCTAGCTGGTCTGTCATATTATAATAGAGACAGTAGATCTAGATGGTCTGTCAAATATAATAGAGACAGTAGATCTAGCTGCTCTGTCTTAATATAATAGAGACAGTAGATCTAGCTGGTCTGTCAAAATATAATAGAGACAGTAGATCTAGCTGGTATGTCATAATATAATACAGACAGTAGATCTAGCTGGTCCGTCATATTATAATAGAGACAGTAGATCTCAATGGTCTCTCATAATATAATAGAGACAGTAGATCTAGCTGGTCTGTCATAATATAATAGAGACAGTAGATCTAACTGGTCTGTCATAATATAATAGAGACAGTAGATCTGGATGGTCTCTCATAATATAATAGAGACATTATATCTAGCTGGTCTCTCATAATATAATAGAGACATTAGATCTAGCTGGTCTGTCATAATATAATAGAGACAGTAGATCTAGCTGGTCTGTCATAATATAATAGGGACATTAGATCTAGCTGGTCTGTCATAATATAACAGAGACATTAGATCTACCTGGTCTGTCATAAGATAATAGAGACAGTAGATCTAGCTGGTCTGTCATTATATAATAGAGACAGTAGATCTAGCTGGTCTGTCATAATATAATAGAGACAGTAAATCTAGCTGGTCTGTCATAATATAATAGAGACATTAGATCTAGCTGGTCTGTCATAATATAATAGAGACAGTAGATCTAGCTGGTCTGTCATATTATATTAGAGACAGTAGATCTAGCTGGTCTGTCATAATATAATAGAGACAGTAGATCAAGCAGCTCTGTCATAATATAATAGAGACAGTAGATCTAGCTGGTCTGTCATATAACAGAGAGAGTAGATCAAGCTGGTCTGTCATAATATAATAGAGACAGTAGATCTGGCTGGTCTCTCATAATATAATAGAGACATTAGATCTAGCTGGTCCGTCATATTATAATAGAGACAGTAGATCTCGATGGTCTCTCATAAGATAATAGAGACAGTAGATCTAGCTGGTCTGTCATTATATAATAGAGACAGTAGATCTAGCTGGTCTGTCATAAGTTAATAGAGACAGTAAATCTAGCTGGTCTGTCATAATATAATAGGACATTAGATCTAGCTGGTCTGTCATAATATAATAGAGATAGTAGATCTAGCTGCTCTGTCATAATATAATAGAGACAGTGTATCTAGCTGGTCTGTCATAATATAACAGAGACAGTAGATCTAGCTGGTCTGTCATAATATAATAGAGACAGTAGATCTAGCTGGTCTGCCATAATATAATAGAGACAGTAGATCTAGCTGGTCTGCCATAATATAATAGAGACATTATATCTAGCTGGTCTGTCATAATATAATAGAGACATAGAGACAGTAGATATAGCTCGTCTGTCATATTATAATATAGACAGTAGATCTAGCTGGTCCTTCATAATATAATAGAGACAGTAGATCTAGCTGGTCTGTCATAATATAATAGAGACAGTAGATCTAGCTGGTCTGTCATATTATAATAGAGACAGTAGATCTAGATGGTCTGTCAAATATAATAGAGACAGTAGATCTAGCTGCTCTGTCTTAATATAATAGAGACAGTAGATCTAGCTGGTCTGTCAAAATATAATAGAGACAGTAGATCTAGCTGGTATGTCATAATATAATACAGACAGTAGATCTAGCTGGTCCGTCATATTATAATAGAGACAGTAGATCTCAATGGTCTCTCATAATATAATAGAGACAGTAGATCTAGCTGGTCTGTCATAATATAATAGAGACAGTAGATCTAACTGGTCTGTCATAATATAATAGAGACAGTAGATCTGGATGGTCTCTCATAATATAATAGAGACATTATATCTAGCTGGTCTCTCATAATATAATAGAGACATTAGATCTAGCTGGTCTGTCATAATATAATAGAGACAGTAGATCTAGCTGGTCTGTCATAATATAATAGGGACATTAGATCTAGCTGGTCTGTCATAATATAACAGAGACATTAGATCTACCTGGTCTGTCATAAGATAATAGAGACAGTAGATCTAGCTGGTCTGTCATTATATAATAGAGACAGTAGATCTAGCTGGTCTGTCATAATATAATAGAGACAGTAAATCTAGCTGGTCTGTCATAATATAATAGAGACATTAGATCTAGCTGGTCTGTCATAATATAATAGAGACAGTAGATCTAGCTGCTCTGTCAAAATATAATAGAGACAGTAGATCTAGATGGTCTGTCATAATATAATAGAGACAGTATATCTAGCTGGTCTGTCATAATATAATAGAGACAGTAGATCTAGCTGGTCTGTCATATTATATTAGAGACAGTAGATCTAGCTGGTCTGTCATAATATAATAGAGACAGTAGATCAAGCAGCTCTGTCATAATATAATAGAGACAGTAGATCTAGCTGGTCTGTCATATAACAGAGAGAGTAGATCAAGCTGGTCTGTCATAATATAATAGAGACAGTAGATCTGGCTGGTCTCTCATAATATAATAGAGACATTAGATCTAGCTGGTCCGTCATATTATAATAGAGACAGTAGATCTCGATGGTCTCTCATAAGATAATAGAGACAGTAGATCTAGCTGGTCTGTCATTATATAATAGAGACAGTAGATCTAGCTGGTCTGTCATAAGTTAATAGAGACAGTAAATCTAACTGGTCTGTCATAATATAATAGGACATTAGATCTAGCTGGTCTGTCATAATATAATAGAGACAGTAGATCTAGCTGCTCTGTCAAAATATAATAGAGACAGTAGATCTAGCTGGTCTGTCATATTATAATAGAGACAGTAGATCTAGCTGGTCTGTCATAATATAATAGAGACAGTAGATCAAGCTGGTCTGTCATAATATAATAGAGACAGTAGATCTATCTGGTCTGTCATATAATAGAGACAGTAGATCTAGCTGGTCTGTCATAATATAATAGAGACAGTAGATCTAGATGGTCTGTCATAATATAATAGAGACAGTATATCTAGCTGGTCTGTCATAATATAATAGAGACAGTAGATCTAGCTGGTCTGTCATATTATAATAGAGACAGTAGATCTAGCTGGTCTGTCATAATATAATAGAGACAGTAGATCAAGCTGGTCTGTCATAATATAATAGAGACAGTAGATCTATCTGGTCTGTCATAATATAATAGAGACAGTATATCTAGCTGGTCTGTCATAATATAACAGAGATATAACAGAGACAGTAGATCTAGCTGGTCCGTCATAATATAATAGAGACAGTAGATCTAGCTGGTCTGTCATATTATAATAGAGACAGTAGATCTGGCTAGTCTCTCATAATATAATAGAGACATTATATCTAGCTGGTTTCTCATAATATAATAGAGATATTAGATCTACCTGGTCTGTCACAATATAATAGAGACAGTAGTTTTAGCTGGTCTGTCATTATATAATAGAGACAGTAGATCTAGCTGGTCTTTCATAATATAATAGAGACAGTAAATCTAGCTGGTCTGTCATAATATAATAGAGACAGTAGATCTAGCTGCTCTGTCAAAATATAACAGAGACAGTAGATCTAGCTGGTCCGTCATAATATAATAGAGACAGTAGATCTAGCTGGTCTCTCATAATATAATAGAGACAGTAGATCTAGCTGGTCTGTTATAACATGATAGAGACAGTTGATGTAGCTGGTCTGTCACAATATAATAGAGACAGTAGATTTAGCTGGTCTGTCATTATATAATAGAGGCTGTAGATCTAGCTGGTCTGTCATAATATAATAGAGACAGTAGATCTAGCTGGTCTGTCATAATATAATAGGGACATTAGATCTAGCTGGTCTGTCATAATATAACAGAGATATTAGATCTACCTGGTCTGTCATAAGATAATAGAGACAGTAGATCTAGCTGGTCTGTCATAATATAATAGAGACAGTAAATCTAGCTGGTCTGTCATAATATAATAGAGACAGTAGATCTAGCTGGTCTGTCATATTATAATAAAGACAGTAGATCTAGCTGGTCTGTCATATTATATTAGAGACAGTAGATCTAGCTGGTCTGTCATAATATAATAGAGACAGTAGATCAAGCAGCTCTGTCATAATATAATAGAGACAGTAGATCTAGCTGGTCTGTCATATAACAGAGAGAGTAGATCAAGCTGGTCCGTCATAATATAATAGAGACAGTAGATCTAGCTGGTCTGCCATAATATAATAGAGACAGTAGATCTAGCTGGTCTGCCATAATATAATAGAGACATTATATCTAGCTGGTCTGTCATAATATAATAGAGACATAGAGACAGTAGATATAGCTCGTCTGTCATATTATAATATAGACAGTAGATCTAGCTGGTCCTTCATAATATAATAGAGACAGTAGATCTAGCTGGTCTGTCATAATATAATAGAGACAGTAGATCTAGCTGGTCTGTCATATTATAATAGAGACAGTAGATCTAGATGGTCTGTCAAATATAATAGAGACAGTAGATCTAGCTGCTCTGTCTTAATATAATAGAGACAGTAGATCTAGCTGGTCTGTCAAAATATAATAGAGACAGTAGATCTAGCTGGTATGTCATAATATAATACAGACAGTAGATCTAGCTGGTCCGTCATATTATAATAGAGACAGTAGATCTCAATGGTCTCTCATAATATAATAGAGACAGTAGATCTAGCTGGTCTGTCATAATATAATAGAGACAGTAGATCTAACTGGTCTGTCATAATATAATAGAGACAGTAGATCTGGATGGTCTCTCATAATATAATAGAGACATTATATCTAGCTGGTCTCTCATAATATAATAGAGACATTAGATCTAGCTGGTCTGTCATAATATAATAGAGACAGTAGATCTAGCTGGTCTGTCATAATATAATAGGGACATTAGATCTAGCTGGTCTGTCATAATATAACAGAGACATTAGATCTACCTGGTCTGTCATAAGATAATAGAGACAGTAGATCTAGCTGGTCTGTCATTATATAATAGAGACAGTAGATCTAGCTGGTCTTTCATAATATAATAGAGACAGTAAATCTAGCTGGTCTGTCATAATATAATAGAGACATTAGATCTAGCTGGTCTGTCATAATATAATAGAGACAGTAGATCTAGCTGCTCTGTCAAAATATAATAGAGACAGTAGATCTAGATGGTCTGTCATAATATAATAGAGACAGTATATCTAGCTGGTCTGTCATAATATAATAGAGACAGTAGATCTAGCTGGTCTGTCATATTATATTAGAGACAGTAGATCTAGCTGGTCTGTCATAATATAATAGAGACAGTAGATCAAGCAGCTCTGTCATAATATAATAGAGACAGTAGATCTAGCTGGTCTGTCATATAACAGAGAGAGTAGATCAAGCTGGTCTGTCATAATATAATAGAGACAGTAGATCTGGCTGGTCTCTCATAATATAATAGAGACATTAGATCTAGCTGGTCCGTCATATTATAATAGAGACAGTAGATCTCGATGGTCTCTCATAAGATAATAGAGACAGTAGATCTAGCTGGTCTGTCATTATATAATAGAGACAGTAGATCTAGCTGGTCTGTCATAAGTTAATAGAGACAGTAAATCTAACTGGTCTGTCATAATATAATAGGACATTAGATCTAGCTGGTCTGTCATAATATAATAGAGACAGTAGATCTAGCTGCTCTGTCAAAATATAATAGAGACAGTAGATCTAGCTGGTCTGTCATATTATAATAGAGACAGTAGATCTAGCTGGTCTGTCATAATATAATAGAGACAGTAGATCAAGCTGGTCTGTCATAATATAATAGAGACAGTAGATCTATCTGGTCTGTCATATAATAGAGACAGTAGATCTAGCTGGTCTGTCATAATATAATAGAGACAGTAGATCTAGATGGTCTGTCATAATATAATAGAGACAGTATATCTAGCTGGTCTGTCATAATATAATAGAGACAGTAGATCTAGCTGGTCTGTCATATTATAATAGAGACAGTAGATCTAGCTGGTCTGTCATAATATAATAGAGACAGTAGATCAAGCTGGTCTGTCATAATATAATAGAGACAGTAGATCTATCTGGTCTGTCATAATATAATAGAGACAGTATATCTAGCTGGTCTGTCATAATATAACAGAGATATAACAGAGACAGTAGATCTAGCTGGTCCGTCATAATATAATAGAGACAGTAGATCTAGCTGGTCTGTCATATTATAATAGAGACAGTAGATCTGGCTAGTCTCTCATAATATAATAGAGACATTATATCTAGCTGGTTTCTCATAATATAATAGAGATATTAGATCTACCTGGTCTGTCACAATATAATAGAGACAGTAGTTTTAGCTGGTCTGTCATTATATAATAGAGACAGTAGATCTAGCTGGTCTTTCATAATATAATAGAGACAGTAAATCTAGCTGGTCTGTCATAATATAATAGAGACAGTAGATCTAGCTGCTCTGTCAAAATATAACAGAGACAGTAGATCTAGCTGGTCCGTCATAATATAATAGAGACAGTAGATCTAGCTGGTCTCTCATAATATAATAGAGACAGTAGATCTAGCTGGTCTGTTATAACATGATAGAGACAGTTGATGTAGCTGGTCTGTCACAATATAATAGAGACAGTAGATTTAGCTGGTCTGTCATTATATAATAGAGGCTGTAGATCTAGCTGGTCTGTCATAATATAATAGAGACAGTAGATCTAGCTGGTCTGTCATAATATAATAGGGACATTAGATCTAGCTGGTCTGTCATAATATAACAGAGATATTAGATCTACCTGGTCTGTCATAAGATAATAGAGACAGTAGATCTAGCTGGTCTGTCATAATATAATAGAGACAGTAAATCTAGCTGGTCTGTCATAATATAATAGAGACAGTAGATCTAGCTGGTCTGTCATATTATAATAAAGACAGTAGATCTAGCTGGTCTGTCATATTACATTAGAGACAGTAGATCTAGCTGGTCTGTCATAATATAATAGAGACAGTAGATCAAGCAGCTCTGTCATAATATAATAGAGACAGTAGATCTAGCTGGTCTGTCATATAACAGAGAGAGTAGATCAAGCTGGTCCGTCATAATATAATAGAGACAGTAGATCTAGCTGGTCTGCCATAATATAATAGAGACAGTAGATCTAGCTGGTCTGCCATAATATAATAGAGACATTATATCTAGCTGGTCTGTCATAATATAATAGAGACATAGAGACAGTAGATATAGCTCGTCTGTCATATTATAATATAGACAGTAGATCTAGCTGGTCCTTCATAATATAATAGAGACAGTAGATCTAGCTGGTCTGTCATAATATAATAGAGACAGTAGATCTAGCTGGTCTGTCATATTATAATAGAGACAGTAGATCTAGATGGTCTGTCAAATATAATAGAGACAGTAGATCTAGCTGCTCTGTCTTAATATAATAGAGACAGTAGATCTAGCTGGTCTGTCAAAATATAATAGAGACAGTAGATCTAGCTGGTATGTCATAATATAATACAGACAGTAGATCTAGCTGGTCCGTCATATTATAATAGAGACAGTAGATCTCAATGGTCTCTCATAATATAATAGAGACAGTAGATCTAGCTGGTCTGTCATAATATAATAGAGACAGTATATCTAGCTGGTCTGTCATAATATAATAGAGACAGTAGATCTAGCTGGTCTGTCATATTATATTAGAGACAGTAGATCTAGCTGGTCTGTCATAATATAATAGAGACAGTAGATCAAGCAGCTCTGTCATAATATAATAGAGACAGTAGATCTAGCTGGTCTGTCATATAACAGAGAGAGTAGATCAAGCTGGTCTGTCATAATATAATAGAGACAGTAGATCTGGCTGGTCTCTCATAATATAATAGAGACATTAGATCTAGCTGGTCCGTCATATTATAATAGAGACAGTAGATCTCGATGGTCTCTCATAAGATAATAGAGACAGTAGATCTAGCTGGTCTGTCATTATATAATAGAGACAGTAGATCTAGCTGGTCTGTCATAAGTTAATAGAGACAGTAAATCTAACTGGTCTGTCATAATATAATAGGACATTAGATCTAGCTGGTCTGTCATAATATAATAGAGACAGTAGATCTAGCTGCTCTGTCAAAATATAATAGAGACAGTAGATCTAGCTGGTCTGTCATATTATAATAGAGACAGTAGATCTAGCTGGTCTGTCATAATATAATAGAGACAGTAGATCAAGCTGGTCTGTCATAATATAATAGAGACAGTAGATCTATCTGGTCTGTCATATAATAGAGACAGTAGATCTAGCTGGTCTGTCATAATATAATAGAGACAGTAGATCTAGATGGTCTGTCATAATATAATAGAGACAGTATATCTAGCTGGTCTGTCATAATATAATAGAGACAGTAGATCTAGCTGGTCTGTCATATTATAATAGAGACAGTAGATCTAGCTGGTCTGTCATAATATAATAGAGACAGTAGATCAAGCTGGTCTGTCATAATATAATAGAGACAGTAGATCTATCTGGTCTGTCATAATATAATAGAGACAGTATATCTAGCTGGTCTGTCATAATATAACAGAGATATAACAGAGACAGTAGATCTAGCTGGTCCGTCATAATATAATAGAGACAGTAGATCTAGCTGGTCTGTCATATTATAATAGAGACAGTAGATCTGGCTAGTCTCTCATAATATAATAGAGACATTATATCTAGCTGGTTTCTCATAATATAATAGAGATATTAGATCTACCTGGTCTGTCACAATATAATAGAGACAGTAGTTTTAGCTGGTCTGTCATTATATAATAGAGACAGTAGATCTAGCTGGTCTTTCATAATATAATAGAGACAGTAAATCTAGCTGGTCTGTCATAATATAATAGAGACAGTAGATCTAGCTGCTCTGTCAAAATATAACAGAGACAGTAGATCTAGCTGGTCCGTCATAATATAATAGAGACAGTAGATCTAGCTGGTCTCTCATAATATAATAGAGACAGTAGATCTAGCTGGTCTGTTATAACATGATAGAGACAGTTGATGTAGCTGGTCTGTCACAATATAATAGAGACAGTAGATTTAGCTGGTCTGTCATTATATAATAGAGGCTGTAGATCTAGCTGGTCTGTCATAATATAATAGAGACAGTAGATCTAGCTGGTCTGTCATAATATAATAGGGACATTAGATCTAGCTGGTCTGTCATAATATAACAGAGATATTAGATCTACCTGGTCTGTCATAAGATAATAGAGACAGTAGATCTAGCTGGTCTGTCATAATATAATAGAGACAGTAAATCTAGCTGGTCTGTCATAATATAATAGAGACAGTAGATCTAGCTGGTCTGTCATATTATAATAAAGACAGTAGATCTAGCTGGTCTGTCATATTATATTAGAGACAGTAGATCTAGCTGGTCTGTCATAATATAATAGAGACAGTAGATCAAGCAGCTCTGTCATAATATAATAGAGACAGTAGATCTAGCTGGTCTGTCATATAACAGAGAGAGTAGATCAAGCTGGTCCGTCATAATATAATAGAGACAGTAGATCTAGCTGGTCTGCCATAATATAATAGAGACAGTAGATCTAGCTGGTCTGCCATAATATAATAGAGACATTATATCTAGCTGGTCTGTCATAATATAATAGAGACATAGAGACAGTAGATATAGCTCGTCTGTCATATTATAATATAGACAGTAGATCTAGCTGGTCCTTCATAATATAATAGAGACAGTAGATCTAGCTGGTCTGTCATAATATAATAGAGACAGTAGATCTAGCTGGTCTGTCATATTATAATAGAGACAGTAGATCTAGATGGTCTGTCAAATATAATAGAGACAGTAGATCTAGCTGCTCTGTCTTAATATAATAGAGACAGTAGATCTAGCTGGTCTGTCAAAATATAATAGAGACAGTAGATCTAGCTGGTATGTCATAATATAATACAGACAGTAGATCTAGCTGGTCCGTCATATTATAATAGAGACAGTAGATCTCAATGGTCTCTCATAATATAATAGAGACAGTAGATCTAGCTGGTCTGTCATAATATAATAGAGACAGTAGATCTAACTGGTCTGTCATAATATAATAGAGACAGTAGATCTGGATGGTCTCTCATAATATAATAGAGACATTATATCTAGCTGGTCTCTCATAATATAATAGAGACATTAGATCTAGCTGGTCTGTCATAATATAATAGAGACAGTAGATCTAGCTGGTCTGTCATAATATAATAGGGACATTAGATCTAGCTGGTCTGTCATAATATAACAGAGACATTAGATCTACCTGGTCTGTCATAAGATAATAGAGACAGTAGATCTAGCTGGTCTGTCATTATATAATA
This sequence comes from Oncorhynchus clarkii lewisi, assembly GCF_045791955.1. Lineage (NCBI taxonomy): Eukaryota > Metazoa > Chordata > Actinopteri > Salmoniformes > Salmonidae > Oncorhynchus > Oncorhynchus clarkii. Next base: position 63,560,155 of record NC_092165.1, read on the forward strand.
GAGACAGTAGATCTAGCTGGTCTGTCATAATATAATAGAGACAGTAAATCTAGCTGGTCTGTCATAATATAATAGAGACATTAGATCTAGCTGGTCTGTCATAATATAATAGAGACAGTAGATCTAGCTGCTCTGTCAAAATATAATAGAGACAGTAGATCTAGATGGTCTGTCATAATATAATAGAGACAGTATATCTAGCTGGTCTGTCATAATATAATAGAGACAGTAGATCTAGCTGGTCTGTCATATTATATTAGAGACAGTAGATCTAGCTGGTCTGTCATAATATAATAGAGACAGTAGATCAAGCAGCTCTGTCATAATATAATAGAGACAGTAGATCTAGCTGGTCTGTCATATAACAGAGAGAGTAGATCAAGCTGGTCTGTCATAATATAATAGAGACAGTAGATCTGGCTGGTCTCTCATAATATAATAGAGACATTAGATCTAGCTGGTCCGTCATATTATAATAGAGACAGTAGATCTCGATGGTCTCTCATAAGATAATAGAGACAGTAGATCTAGCTGGTCTGTCATTATATAATAGAGACAGTAGATCTAGCTGGTCTGTCATAAGTTAATAGAGACAGTAAATCTAACTGGTCTGTCATAATATAATAGGACATTAGATCTAGCTGGTCTGTCATAATATAATAGAGACAGTAGATCTAGCTGCTCTGTCAAAATATAATAGAGACAGTAGATCTAGCTGGTCTGTCATATTATAATAGAGACAGTAGATCTAGCTGGTCTGTCATAATATAATAGAGACAGTAGATCAAGCTGGTCTGTCATAATATAATAGAGACAGTAGATCTATCTGGTCTGTCATATAATAGAGACAGTAGATCTAGCTGGTCTGTCATAATATAATAGAGACAGTAGATCTAGATGGTCTGTCATAATATAATAGAGACAGTATATCTAGCTGGTCTGTCATAATATAATAGAGACAGTAGATCTAGCTGGTCTGTCATATTATAATAGAGACAGTAGATCTAGCTGGTCTGTCATAATATAATAGAGACAGTAGATCAAGCTGGTCTGTCATAATATAATAGAGACAGTAGATCTAGCTGCTCTGTCTTAATATAATAGAGACAGTAGATCTAGCTGGTCTGTCAAAATATAATAGAGACAGTAGATCTAGCTGGTATGTCATAATATAATACAGACAGTAGATCTAGCTGGTCCGTCATATTATAATAGAGACAGTAGATCTCAATGGTCTCTCATAATATAATAGAGACAGTAGATCTAGCTGGTCTGTCATAATATAATAGAGACAGTAGATCTAACTGGTCTGTCATAATATAATAGAGACAGTAGATCTGGATGGTCTCTCATAATATAATAGAGACATTATATCTAGCTGGTCTCTCATAATATAATAGAGACATTAGATCTAGCTGGTCTGTCATAATATAATAGAGACAGTAGATCTAGCTGGTCTGTCATAATATAATAGGGACATTAGATCTAGCTGGTCTGTCATAATATAACAGAGACATTAGATCTAGCTGGTCTGTCATAAGATAATAGAGACAGTAGATCTAGCTGGTCTGTCATTATATAATAGAGACAGTAGATCTAGCTGGTCTGTCATAATATAATAGAGACAGTAAATCTAGCTGGTCTGTCATAATATAATAGAGACATTAGATCTAGCTGGTCTGTCATAATATAATAGAGACAGTAGATCTAGCTGCTCTGTCAAAATATAATAGAGACAGTAGATCTAGATGGTCTGTCATAATATAATAGAGACAGTATATCTAGCTGGTCTGTCATAATATAATAGAGACAGTAGATCTAGCTGGTCTGTCATATTATATTAGAGACAGTAGATCTAGCTGGTCTGTCATAATATAATAGAGACAGTAGATCAAGCAGCTCTGTCATAATATAATAGAGACAGTAGATCTAGCTGGTCTGTCATATAACAGAGAGAGTAGATCAAGCTGGTCTGTCATAATATAATAGAGACAGTAGATCTGGCTGGTCTCTCATAATATAATAGAGACATTAGATCTAGCTGGTCCGTCATATTATAATAGAGACAGTAGATCTCGATGGTCTCTCATAAGATAATAGAGACAGTAGATCTAGCTGGTCTGTCATTATATAATAGAGACAGTAGATCTAGCTGGTCTGTCATAAGTTAATAGAGACAGTAAATCTAACTGGTCTGTCATAATATAATAGGACATTAGATCTAGCTGGTCTGTCATAATATAATAGAGACAGTAGATCTAGCTGCTCTGTCAAAATATAATAGAGACAGTAGATCTAGCTGGTCTGTCATATTATAATAGAGACAGTAGATCTAGCTGGTCTGTCATAATATAATAGAGACAGTAGATCAAGCTGGTCTGTCATAATATAATAGAGACAGTAGATCTATCTGGTCTGTCATATAATAGAGACAGTAGATCTAGCTGGTCTGTCATAATATAATAGAGACAGTAGATCTAGATGGTCTGTCATAATATAATAGAGACAGTATATCTAGCTGGTCTGTCATAATATAATAGAGACAGTAGATCTAGCTGGTCTGTCATATTATAATAGAGACAGTAGATCTAGCTGGTCTGTCATAATATAATAGAGACAGTAGATCAAGCTGGTCTGTCATAATATAATAGAGACAGTAGATCTATCTGGTCTGTCATAATATAATAGAGACAGTATATCTAGCTGGTCTGTCATAATATAACAGAGATATAACAGAGACAGTAGATCTAGCTGGTCCGTCATAATATAATAGAGACAGTAGATCTAGCTGGTCTGTCATATTATAATAGAGACAGTAGATCTGGCTAGTCTCTCATAATATAATAGAGACATTATATCTAGCTGGTTTCTCATAATATAATAGAGATATTAGATCTACCTGGTCTGTCACAATATAATAGAGACAGTAGTTTTAGCTGGTCTGTCATTATATAATAGAGACAGTAGATCTAGCTGGTCTTTCATAATATAATAGAGACAGTAAATCTAGCTGGTCTGTCATAATATAATAGAGACAGTAGATCTAGCTGCTCTGTCAAAATATAACAGAGACAGTAGATCTAGCTGGTCCGTCATAATATAATAGAGACAGTAGATCTAGCTGGTCTCTCATAATATAATAGAGACAGTAGATCTAGCTGGTCTGTTATAACATGATAGAGACAGTTGATGTAGCTGGTCTGTCACAATATAATAGAGACAGTAGATTTAGCTGGTCTGTCATTATATAATAGAGGCTGTAGATCTAGCTGGTCTGTCATAATATAATAGAGACAGTAGATCTAGCTGGTCTGTCATAATATAATAGGGACATTAGATCTAGCTGGTCTGTCATAATATAACAGAGATATTAGATCTACCTGGTCTGTCATAAGATAATAGAGACAGTAGATCTAGCTGGTCTGTCATAATATAATAGAGACAGTAAATCTAGCTGGTCTGTCATAATATAATAGAGACAGTAGATCTAGCTGGTCTGTCATATTATAATAAAGACAGTAGATCTAGCTGGTCTGTCATAATATAATAGAGACAGTAGATCAAACTGGTCTGTCATAATATAATAGAGACAGTAGATCAAGCTGGTCTGTCATAATATAATAGAGACAGTAGATCTAGCTGGTCTGTCATATAACAGAGAAAATAGATCTAGCTGGTCCGTCATAATATAATAGAGACATAGAGACAGTAGATCTAGCTGGTCTGTCATAATATAATAGAGACAGTAGATCTAGCTGCTCTGTCAAAATATAATAGAGACAGTAGATCTAGATGGTCTGTCATAATATAATAGAGACAGTGTATCTAGCTGGTCTGTCATAATATAACAGAGACAGTAGATCTAGCTGGTCCGTCATAATATAATAGAGACAGTAGATCTAGCTGGTCTGCCATAATATAATAGAGACAGTAGATCTAGCTGGTCTGCCATAATATAATAGAGACATTATATCTAGCTGGTCTGTCATAATATAATAGAGACATAGAGACAGTAGATATAGCTCGTCTGTCATATTATAATATAGACAGTAGATCTAGCTGGTCCTTCATAATATAATAGAGACAGTAGATCTAGCTGGTCTCTCATAATATAATAGAGACAGTAGATCTAGCTGGTCTGTCATATTATAATAGAGACAGTAGATCTAGATGGTCTGTCAAATATAATAGAGACAGTAGATCTAGCTGCTCTGTCTTAATATAATAGAGACAGTAGATCTAGCTGGTCTGTCAAAATATAATAGAGACAGTAGATCTAGCTGGTCTGTCATAATATAATACAGACAGTAGATCTAGCTGGTCCGTCATATTATAATAGAGACAGTAGATCTCGATGGTCTCTCATAATATAATAGAGACAGTAGATCTAGCTGGTCTGTCATAATATAATAGAGACAGTAGATCTAACTGGTCTGTCATAATATAATAGAGACAGTAGATCTGGATGGTCTCTCATAATATAATAGAGACATTATATCTAGCTGGTCTCTCATAATATAATAGAGACATTAGATCTAGCTGGTCTGTCATAATATAATAGAGACAGTAGATCTAGCTGGTCTGTCATAATATAATAGGGACATTAGATCTAGCTGGTCTGTCATTATATAATAGAGACAGTAGATCTAGCTGGTCTGTCATAATATAATAGAGACAGTAAATCTAGCTGGTCTGTCATAATATAATAGGGACATTAGATCTAGCTGGTCTGTCATAATATAATAGAGACAGTAGATCTAGCTGCTCTGTCAAAATATAATAGAGACAGTAGATCTAGATGGTCTGTCATAATATAATAGAGACAGTATATCTAGCTGGTCTGTCATAATATAATAGAGACAGTAGATCTAGCTGGTCTGTCATATTATATTAGAGACAGTAGATCTAGCTGCTCTGTCATAATATAATAGAGACAGTAGATCTAGCTGGTCTGTCATATAACAGAGAGAGTAGATCTAGCTGGTCTGTCATAATATAATAGAGACAGTAGATCTGGCTGGTCTCTCATAATATAATAGAAACATTAGATCTAGCTGGTCCGTCATATTATAATAGAGACAGTAGATCTCGATGGTCTCTCATAAGATAATAGAGACAGTAGATCTAGCTGGTCTGTCATTATATAATAGAGACAGTAGATCTAGCTGGTCTGTCATAATATAATAGAGACAGTAAATCTAGCTGGTCTGTCATAATATAATAGGACATTAGATCTAGCTGGTCTGTCATAATATAATAGAGACAGTAGATCTAGCTGCTCTGTCAAAATATAATAGAGACAGTAGATCTAGATAGTCTGTCATAATATAATAGAGACAGTAGATCAAGCTGGTCTGTCATAATATAATAGAGACAGTAGATCTATCTGGTCTGTCATATAATAGAGACAGTAGATCTAGCTGGTCTGTCATAATATAATAGAGACAGTAGATCTAGATGGTCTGTCATAATATAATAGAGACAGTATATCTAGCTGGTCTGTCATAATATAATAGAGACAGTAGATCTAGCTGGTCTGTCATATTATAATAGAGACAGTAGATCTAGCTGGTCTGTCATAATATAATAGATACAGTAGATCAAGCTGGTCTGTCATAATATAATAGAGACAGTAGATCTATCTGGTCTGTCATAATATAATAGAGACAGTATATCTAGCTGGTCTGTCATAATATAACAGAGATATAACAGAGACAGTAGATCTAGCTGGTCTGTCATAATATAATAGATACAGTAGATCTAGCTGGTCTTTCATAATATAATAGAGACAGTAAATCTAGCTGGTCTGTCATAATATAATAGGGACATTAGATCTAGCTGGTCTGTCATAATATAATAGAGACAGTAGATCTAGCTGCTCTGTCAAAATATAACAGAGACAGTAGATCTAGCTGGTCCGTCATAATATAATAGAGACAGTAGATCTAGCTGGTCTCTCATAATATAATAGAGACAGTAGATCTAGCTGGTCTGTTATAACATGATAGAGACAGTTGATGTAGCTGGTCTGTCACAATACAATAGAGACAGTAGATTTAGCTGGTCTGTCATTATATAATAGAGGCTGTAGATCTAGCTGGTCTGTCATAATATAATAGAGACAGTAGATCTAGCTGGTCTGTCATAATATAATAGGGACATTAGATCTAGCTGGTCTGTCATAATATAATAGAGACAGTAGATCTAGCTGGTCTGTCATATAACAGAGACAGTAGATCTAGCTGGTCCGTCATAATATAATAGAGACAGTAGATCTAGCTGGTCTGTCATAATATAATAGAGACAGTAGATCTAGCTGGTCTGTCATATAACAGAGACAGTAGATCTAGCTGGTCTGTCATAATATAATAGAGACAGTAGATCTGGCTGGTCTCTCATAATATAATAGAGACATTAGATCTAGCTGGTCCGTCATATTATAATAGAGACAGTAGATTTCTATGGTCTCTCATAATATAATAGAGACAGTAGATCTACCTGGTCTGTCATAAGATAATAGAGACAGTAGATCTAGCTGGTCTGTCATTATATAATAGAGACAGTAGATCTAGCTGGTCTGTCATAATATAATAGAGACAGTACATCTAGCTGGTCTGTCATAATATAATAGGGACATAAGATCTAGCTGGTCTGTCATAATATAATAGGGACAGTAGATCTAGCTGCTCTGTCAAAATATAATAGAGACAGTAGATCTAGATGGTCTGTCATAATATAATAGAGACAGTATATCTAGCTGGTCTGTCATAATATAATAGAGACAGTAGATCTAGCTGGTCTGTCATAATATAATAGAGACAGTAAATCTAGATGGTCTGTCATAATATAATAGAGACAGTAGATCTAGCTTGTCTGTCATATTATAATAGAGACAGTAGATCTAGCTGGTCTGTCATAATATAATAGAGACAGTAGATCAAGCTGGTCTGTCATAATATAATAGAGACATTATATCTAGCTGGTCTGTCATAAGATAATAGAGACAGTAGATCTAGCTGGTCTGTCATAATATAATAGAGACAGTAAATCTAGCTGGTCTGTCATAATATAATAGAGACAGTAGATCTAGCTGGTCTGTCATATTATAATAAAGACAGTAGATCTAGCTGGTCCGTCATAATATAATAGAGACAGTAGATCTAGCTGGTCTGTCATAATATAATAGAGACAGTAGATCTAGCTGGTCTGTCATATAACAGAGAGAGTAGATCTAGCTGGTCTGTCATAATATAATAGAGACAGTAGATCTGGCTGGTCTCTCATAATATAATAGAGACATTAGATCTAGCTTGTCCGTCATATTATTATAGAGACAGTAGATCTCTATGGTCTCTCATAATATAATAGAGACAGTAGATCTACCTGGTCTGTCATAAGATAATAGAGACAGTAGATCTAGCTGGTCTGTCATTATATAATAGAGACAGTAGATCTAGCTGGTCTGTCATAATATAATAGAGACAGTACATCTAGCTGGTCTGTCATAATATAATAGGGACATTAGATCTAGCTGGTCTGTCATAATATAATAGGGACAGTAGATCTAGCTGCTCTGTCAAAATATAATAGAGACAGTAGATCTAGATGGTCTGTCATAATATAATAGAGACAGTATATCTAGCTGGTCTGTCATAATATAATAGAGACAGTAGATCTAGCTGGTCTGTCATAATATAATAGAGACAGTAAATCTAGCTGGTCTGTCATAATATAATAGAGACAGTAGATCTAGCTTGTCTGTCATATTATAATAGAGACAGTAGATCTAGCTGGTCTGTCATAATATAATAGAGACATTAGATCTAGCTTGTCCGTCATATTATAATAGAGACAGTAGATCTCTATGGTCTCTCATAATATAATAGAGACAGTAGATCTACCTGGTCTGTCATAAGATAATAGAGACAGTAGATTTAGCTGGTCTGTCATTATATAATAGAGGCTGTAGATCTAGCTGGTCTGTCATAATATAATAGAGACAGTAGATCTAGCTGGTCTGTCATAATATAATAGGGACATTAGATCTAGCTGGTCTGTCATAATATAACAGAGATATTAGATCTACCCGGTCTGTCATAAGATAATAGAGACAGTAGATCTAGCTGGTCTGTCATAATATAATAGAGACAGTAAATCTAGCTGGTCTGTCATAATATAATAGAGACAGTAGATCTAGCTGGTCTGTCATAATATAATAGAGACAGTAGATCTAGCTGGTCTGTCATAATATAATAGAGACAGTAGATCAAACTGGTCTGTCATAATATAATAGAGACAGTAGATCAAGCTGGTCTGTCATAATATAATAGAGACAGTAGATCTAGCTGGTCTGTCATATAACAGAGACAGTAGATCTAGCTGGTCCGTCATAATATAATAGAGACAGTAGATCTAGCTGGTCTGTCATAATATAATAGAGACAGTAGATCTAGCTGGTCTCTCATAATATAATAGAGACAGTAGATCTGGCTGGTCTCTCATAATATCATAGAGACATTAGATCTAGCTGGTCCGTCATATTATAATAGAGACATTAGATCTCTATGGTCTCTCATAATATAATAGAGACAGTAGATCAAACTGGTCTGTCATAATATAATAGAGACAGTAGATCAAGCTGGTCTGTCATAATATAATAGAGACAGTAGATCTAGCTGGTCTGTCATATAACAGAGACAGTAGATCTAGCTGGTCCGTCATAATATAATAGAGACAGTAGATCTAGCTGGTCTGTCATAATATAATAGAGACAGTAGATCTAGCTGGTCTCTCATAATATAATAGAGACAGTAGATCTGGCTGGTCTCTCATAATATAATAGAGACATTAGATCTAGCTGGTCCGTCATATTATAATAGAGACATTAGATCTCTATGGTCTCTCATAATATAATAGAGACAGTAGATCTACCTGGTCTGTCATAAGATAATAGAGACAGTAGATCTAGCTGGTCTGTCATAATATAATAGAGACAGTAGATCTAGCTTGTCTGTCATATAACAGAGACAGTAGATCTAGCTGGTCCGTCATAATATAGAGACAGTAGATCTAGCCGGTCTGTCATAATATAATAGGGACAGTAGATCTAGCTGCTCTGTCAAAATATAATAGAGACAGTAGATCTAGCTGGTCTGTCATAATATAATAGAAACAGTAGATCTAGCTGCTCTGTCAAAATATAACAGAGACAGTAGATCTAGCTGGTCCGTCATAATATAATAGAGACAGTAGATCTAGCTGGTCTCTCATAATATAATAGAGACAGTAGATCTAGCTGGTCTGTCATAATATAATAGAAACAGTAGATCTAGCTGCTCTGTCAAAATATAACAGAGACAGTAGATCTAGCTGGTCCGTCATAATATAATAGAGACAGTAGATCTAGCTGGTCTCTCATAATATAATAGAGACAGTAGATCTAGCTGGTCTGTTATAACATGATAGAGACAGTTGATGTAGCTGGTCTGTCACAATATAATAGAGACAGTAGATTTAGCTGGTCTGTCATTATATAATAGAGGCTGTAGATCTAGCTGGTCTGTCATAATATAATAGAGACAGTAGATCTAGCTGGTCTGTCATAATATAATAGGGACATTAGATCTAGCTGGTCTGTCATAATATAACAGAGATATTAGATCTACCCGGTCTGTCATAAGATAATAGAGACAGTAGATCTAGCTGGTCTGTCATAATATAATAGAGACAGTAAATCTAGCTGGTCTGTCATAATATAATAGAGACAGTAGATCTAGCTGGTCTGTCATATTATAATAGAGACAGTAGATCTAGCTGGTCTGTCATAATATAATAGAGACATTAGATCTAGCTGGTCTGTCATAATATAATAGAGACAGTAGATCAAACTGGTCTGTCATAATATAATAGAGACAGTAGATCAAGCTGGTCTGTCATAATATAATAGAGACAGTAGATCTAGCTGGTCTGTCATATAACAGAGACAGTAGATCTAGCTGGTCCGTCATAATATAATAGAGACAGTAGATCTAGCTGGTCTGTCATAATATAATAGAGACAGTAGATCTAGCTGGTCTCTCATAATATAATAGAGACAGTAGATCTGGCTGGTCTCTCATAATATAATAGAGACATTAGGTCTAGCTGGTCCGTCATATTATAATAGAGACATTAGATCTCTATGGTCTCTCATAATATAATAGAGACAGTAGATCTACCTGGTCTGTCATAAGATAATAGAGACAGTAGATCTAGCTGGTCTGTCATAATATAATAGAGACAGTAAATCTAGCTGGTCTGTCATAATATAATAGAGACAGTAGATCTAGCTTGTCTGTCATATAACAGAGACAGTAGATCTAGCTGGTCCGTCATAATATAATAGAGACAGTAGATCTAGCCGGTCTGTCATAATATAATAGGGACAGTAGATCTAGCTGCTCTGTCAAAATATAATAGAGACAGTAGATCTAGATCGTCTGTCATATAATAGAGACAGTATATCTAGCTGGTCTGTCATAATATAATAGAGACAGTAGATCTAGCTGGTCTGTCATAATATAATAGAGACAGTAAATCTAGCTGGTCTGTCATAATATAATAGAGACAGTAGATCTAGCTTGTCTGTCATATTATAATAGAGACAGTAGATCTAGCTGGTCTCTCATAATATAATAGAGACAGTAGATCAAGCTGGTCTGTCATAATATAATAGAGACAGTAGATCAAGCTGGTCTGTCATAATATAATAGAGACAGTAGATCTAGCTGGTCTGTCATATAACAGAGACAGTAGATCTAGCTGGTCCGTCATAATATAATAGAGACAGTAGATCTAGCTGGTCTGTCATAATATAATAGAGACAGTAGATCTAGCTGGTCTCTCATAATATAATAGAGACAGTAGATCTGGCTGGTCTCTCATAATATAATAGAGACATTAGATCTAGCTGGTCTGTCATAAGATAATAGAGACATTAGATCTAGCTGGTCCGTCATATTATAATAGAGACATTAGATCTCTATGGTCTCTCATAATATAATAGAGACAGTAGATCTACCTGGTCTGTCATAAGATAATAGAGACATTAGATCTAGCTGGTCCGTCATATTATAATAGAGACATTAGATCTCTATGGTCTCTCATAATATAATAGAGACAGTAGATCTACCTGGTCTGTCATAAGATAATAGAGACAGTAGATCTAGCTGGTCTGTCATAATATAATAGAGACAGTAAATCTAGCTGGTCTGTCATAATATAATAGAGACAGTAGATCTAGCTTGTCTGTCATATAACAGAGACAGTAGATCTAGCTGGTCCGTCATAATATAATAGAGACAGTAGATCTAGCCGGTCTGTCATAATATAATAGGGACAGTAGATCTAGCTGCTCTGTCAAAATATAATAGAGACAGTAGATCTAGATCGTCTGTCATAATATAATAGAGACAGTATATCTAGCTGGTCTGTCATAATGTAATAGAGACAGTAGATCTAGCTGGTCTGTCATAATATAATAGAGACAGTAAATCTAGCTGGTCTGTCATAATATAATAGAGACAGTAGATCTAGCTTGTCTGTCATATTATAATAGAGACAGTAGATCTAGCTGGTCTGTCATAATATAATAGAGACAGTAGATCAAGCTGGTCTGTCATAATATAATAGAGACAGTAGATCAAGCTGGTCTGTCATAATATAATAGAGACAGTAGATCTAGCTGGTCTGTCATATAACAGAGACAGTAGATCTAGCTGGTCCGTCATAATATAATAGAGACAGTAGATCTAGCTGGTCTGCCATAATATAATAGAGACAGTAGAACTAGCTGGTCTGTCATAATATAATAGAGACTTTAAATCTAGCTGGTCTGTCATAATATAATAGGGACATTAGAGCTAGCTGGTCTGTCATAATATAATAGAGACAGTAGATCTAGCTGGTCTGTCATAATATAATAGAGACAGTAGATCAAGCTGGTCTGTCATAATATAATAGAGACAGTAGATCTAGCTGGTCTGTCATATAACAGAGACAGTAGATCTAGCTGGTCCGTCATAATATAATAGAGACAGTAGATCTAGCTAGTCTGCCATAATATAATAGAGACAGTAGATCAAGCTGGTCTGTCATAATATAATAGAGACATTATATCTAGCTGGTCTGTCATAAGATAATAGAGACAGTAGATCTAGCTGGTCTGTCATAATATAATAGAGACAGTAAATCTAGCTGGTCTGTCATAATATAATAGAGACAGTAGATCTAGCTGGTCTGTCATATTATAATAAAGACAGTAGATCTAGCTGGTCCGTCATAATATAATAGAGACAGTAGATCTAGCTGGTCTGTCATATAACAGAGAGAGTAGATCTAGCTGGTCTGTCATAATATAATAGAGACAGTAGATCTGGCTGGTCTCTCATAATATAATAGAGACATTAGATCTAGCTGGTCCGTCATATTATAATAGAGACAGTAGATCTCTATGGTCTCTCATAATATAATAGAGACAGTAGATCTACCTGGTCTGTCATAAGATAATAGAGACAGTAGATCTAGCTGGTCTGTCATTATATAATAGAGACAGTAAATCTAGCTGGTCTGTCATAATATAATAGAGACAGTAGATCTAGCTGGTCTGTCATATTATAATAGAGACAGTAGATCTAGCTGGTCTGTCATAATATAATAGAGACAGTAGATCTAGCTGGTCTGTCATAATATAATAGAGACAGTAGATCAAACTGGTCTGTCATAATATAATAGAGACAGTAGATCAAGCTGGTCTGTCATAATATAATAGAGACAGTAGATCTAGCTGGTCTGTCATATAACAGAGACAGTAGATCTAGCTGGTCCGTCATAATATAATAGAGACAGTAGATCTAGCTGGTCTGTCATAATATAATAGAGACAGTAGATCTAGCTGGTCTCTCATAATATAATAGAGACAGTAGATCTGGCTGGTCTCTCATAATATAATAGAGACATTAGATCTAGCTGGTCCGTCATATTATAATAGAGACATTAGATCTCTATGGTCTCTCATAATATAATAGAGACAGTAGATCTACCTGGTCTGTCATAAGATAATAGAGACAGTAGATCTAGCTGGTCTGTCATAATATAATAGAGACAGTAAATCTAGCTGGTCTGTCATAATATAATAGAGACAGTAGATCTAGCTTGTCTGTCATATAACAGAGACAGTAGATCTAGCTGGTCCGTCATAATATAGAGACAGTAGATCTAGCCGGTCTGTCATAATATAATAGGGACAGTAGATCTAGCTGGTCTGTCACAATATAATAGAGACAGTAGATTTAGCTGGTCTGTCATTATATAATAGAGACAGTAGATCTAGCTGGTCTTTCATGATATAATAGAGACAGTAAATCTAGCTGGTCTGTCATAATATAATAGGGACATTAGATCTAGCTGGTCTGTCATAATATAATAGAAACAGTAGATCTAGCTGCTCTGTCAAAATATAACAGAGACAGTAGATCTAGCTGGTCCGTCATAATATAATAGAGACAGTAGATCTAGCTGGTCTCTCATAATATAATAGAGACAGTAGATCTAGCTGGTCTGTTATAACATGATAGAGACAGTTGATGTAGCTGGTCTGTCACAATATAATAGAGACAGTAGATTTAGCTGGTCTGTCATTATATAATAGAGGCTGTAGATCTAGCTGGTCTGTCATAATATAATAGAGACAGTAGATCTAGCTGGTCTGTCATAATATAATAGGGACATTAGATCTAGCTGGTCTGTCATAATATAACAGAGATATTAGATCTACCCGGTCTGTCATAAGATAATAGAGACAGTAGATCTAGCTGGTCTGTCATAATATAATAGAGACAGTAAATCTAGCTGGTCTGTCATAATATAATAGAGACAGTAGATCTAGCTGGTCTGTCATATTATAATAGAGACAGTAGATCTAGCTGGTCTGTCATAATATAATAGAGACAGTAGATCTAGCTGGTCTGTCATAATATAATAGAGACAGTAGATCAAACTGGTCTGTCATAATATAATAGAGACAGTAGATCAAGCTGGTCTGTCATAATATAATAGAGACAGTAGATCTAGCTGGTCTGTCATATAACAGAGACAGTAGATCTAGCTGGTCCGTCATAATATAATAGAGACAGTAGATCTAGCTGGTCTGTCATAATATAATAGAGACAGTAGATCTAGCTGGTCTCTCATAATATAATAGAGACAGTAGATCTGGCTGGTCTCTCATAATATAATAGAGACATTAGATCTAGCTGGTCCGTCATATTATATATAATAGAGACAGTAGATCTAGCTGCTCTGTCAAAATATAACAGAGACAGTAGATCTAGCTGGTCCGTCATAATATAATAGAGACAGTAGATCTAGCTGGTCTCTCATAATATAATAGAGACAGTAGATCTAGCTGGTCTGTTATAACATGATAGAGACAGTTGATGTAGCTGGTCTGTCACAATATAATAGAGACAGTAGATTTAGCTGGTCTGTCATTATATAATAGAGGCTGTAGATCTAGCTGGTCTGTCATAATATAATAGGGACATTAGATCTAGCTGGTCTGTCATAATATAACAGAGATATTAGATCTACCTGGTCTGTCATAATATAATAGAGACAGTAGATCATACTTGTCTGTCATATAACAGAGACAGTAGATCTAGCTGGTCCGTCATAATATAATAGAGACAGTAGATCTAGCCGGTCTGTCATAATATAATAGGGACAGTAGATCTAGCTGCTCTGTCAAAATATAATAGAGACAGTAGATCTAGATCGTCTGTCATAATATAATAGAGACAGTAGATCTAGCTGGTCTGTCATAATATAATAGAGACAGTAGATCTAGCTGGTCTGTCATAATATAATAGAGACAGTAAATCTAGCTGGTCTGTCATAATATAATAGAGACAGTAGATCTAGCTTGTCTGTCATATTATAATAGAGACAGTAGATCTAGCTGGTCTGTCATAATATAATAGAGACAGTAGATCAAGCTGGTCTGTCATAATATAATAGAGACAGTAGATCAAGCTGGTCTGTCATAATATAATAGAGACAGTAGATCTAGCTGGTCTGTCATATAACAGAGACAGTAGATCTAGCTGGTCCGTCATAATATAATAGAGACAGTAGATCTAGCTGGTCTGCCATAATATAATAGAGACAGTAGAACTAGCTGGTCTGTCATAATATAATAGAGACAGTAGATCTAGCTGGTCTGTCATAATATAATAGGGACATTAGATCTAGCTGGTCTGTCATAATATAACAGAGATATTAGATCTACCTGGTCTGTCATAATATAATAGAGACAGTAGATCTAGCTTGTCTGTCATATAACAGAGACAGTAGATCTAGCTGGTCCGTCATAATATAATAGAGACAGTAGATCTAGCCGGTCTGTCATAATATAATAGGGACAGTAGATCTAGCTGCTCTGTCAAAATATAATAGAGACAGTAGATCTAGATCGTCTGTCATAATATAATAGAGACAGTATATCTAGCTGGTCTGTCATAATATAATACAGACAGTAGATCTAGCTGGTCTGTCATAATA
Organism: Oncorhynchus clarkii lewisi; assembly: GCF_045791955.1. Taxonomy (NCBI): domain Eukaryota; kingdom Metazoa; phylum Chordata; class Actinopteri; order Salmoniformes; family Salmonidae; genus Oncorhynchus; species Oncorhynchus clarkii. The sequence goes on from NC_092165.1 coordinate 63,575,752, forward strand.
TAATAGAGACAGTAAATCTAGCTGGTCTGACATAATATAATAGAGACAGTAGATCTAGCTTGTCTGTCATATTATAATAGAGACAGTAGATCTAGCTGGTCTGTCATAATATAATAGAGACAGTAGATCAAGCTGGTCTGTCATAATATAATAGAGACAGTAGATCAAGCTGGTCTGTCATAATATAATAGAGACAGTAGATCTAGCTGGTCTGTCATATAACAGAGACAGTAGATCTAGCTGGTCCGTCATAATATAATAGAGACAGTAGATCTAGCTGGTCTGCCATAATATAATAGAGACAGTAGAACTAGCTGGTCTGTCATAATATAATAGAGACTTTAAATCTAGCTGGTCTGTCATAATATAATAGGGACATTAGAGCTAGCTGGTCTGTCATAATATAATAGAGACAGTAGATCTAGCTGGTCTGTCATAATATAATAGAGACAGTAGATCAAGCTGGTCTGTCATAATATAATAGAGACAGTAGATCTAGCTGGTCTGTCATATAACAGAGACAGTAGATCTAGCTGGTCCGTCATAATATAATAGAGACAGTAGATCTAGCTAGTCTGCCATAATATAATAGAGACAGTAGATCTAGCTGGTCTGTCATAATATAATAGAGACAGTAGATCTAGCTGGTCTGTCATAATATAATAGGGACATTAGATCTAGCTGGTCTGTCATAATATAATAGAGACATTATATCTAGCTGGTTTCTCATAATATAATAGAGACATTAGATCTAGCTGGTCTGTCATAATATAACAGAGATATTAGATCTACCTGGTCTGTCACAATATAATAGAGACCGTAGATTTAGCTGGTCTGTCATTATATAATAGAGACAGTAGATCTAGCTGGTTTTTCATGATATAATAGAGACAGTAAATCTAGCTGGTCTGTCATAATATAATAGGGACATTAGATCTAGCTGGTCTGTCATAATATAATAGAGACAGTAGATCTAGCTGCTCTGTCAAAATATAACAGAGACAGTAGATCTAGCTGGTCCGTCATAATATAATAGAGACAGTAGATCTAGCTGGTCTCTCATAATATAATAGAGACAGTAGATCTAGCTGGTCTGTTATAACATGATAGAGACAGTTGATGTAGCTGGTCTGTCACAATATAATAGAGACAGTAGATTTAGCTGGTCTGTCATTATATAATAGAGGCTGTAGATCTAGCTGGTCTGTCATAATATAATAGGGACATTAGATCTAGCTGGTCTGTCATAATATAACAGAGATATTAGATCTACCTGGTCTGTCATAATATAATAGAGACAGTAGATCATACTTGTCTGTCATATAACAGAGACAGTAGATCTAGCTGGTCCTTCATAATATAATAGAGACAGTAGATCTAGCCGGTCTGTCATAATATAATAGGGACAGTAGATCTAGCTGCTCTGTCAAAATATAATAGAGACAGTAGATCTAGATCGTCTGTCATAATATAATAGAGACAGTATATCTAGCTGGTCTGTCATAATATAATAGAGACAGTAGATCTAGCTGGTCTGTCATAATATAATAGAGACAGTAGATCGAGCCGGTCTTTCATAATATAATAGAGACAGTAGATCTAGCTGGTCTGTCATATAACAGAGACAGTAGATCTAGCTGGTCCGTCATAATATAATAGAGACAGTAGATCTAGCTGGTCTGCCATAATATAATAGAGACAGTAGATCTAGCTGGTCTGTCATAATATAATAGAGACAGTAGATATGGCTGGTCTCTCATAATATCATAGAGACAGTAGATCTAGCTGGTCTGTTATAACATGATAGAGACAGTTGATGTAGCTGGTCTGTCACAATATAATAGAGACAGTAGATTTAGCTGGTCTGTCATTATATAATAGAGGCTGTAGATCTAGCTGGTCTGTCATAATATAATAGGGACATTAGATCTAGCTGGTCTGTCATAATATAACAGAGATATTAGATCTACCTGGTCTGTCATAATATAATAGAGACAGTAGATCATACTTGTCTGTCATATAACAGAGACAGTAGATCTAGCTGGTCCTTCATAATATAATAGAGACAGTAGATCTAGCCGGTCTGTCATAATATAATAGGGACAGTAGATCTAGCTGCTCTGTCAAAATATAATAGAGACAGTAGATCTAGATCGTCTGTCATAATATAATAGAGACAGTATATCTAGCTGGTCTGTCATAATATAATAGAGACAGTAGATCTAGCTGGTCTTTCATAATATAATAGAGACAGTAGATCGAGCCGGTCTTTCATAATATAATAGAGACAGTAGATCTAGCTGGTCTGTCATATAACAGAGACAGTAGATCTAGCTGGTCCGTCATAATATAATAGAGACAGTAGATCTAGCTGGTCTGCCATAATATAATAGAGACAGTAGATCTAGCTGGTCTGTCATAATATAATAGAGACAGTAGATATGGCTGGTCTCTCATAATATCATAGAGACAGTAGATCTAGCTGCTCTGTCAAAATATAAAAGAGACAGTAGATCTGGCTGGTCTCTCATAATATAATAGAGACATTATATCTAGCTGGTCTCTCATAATATAATAGAGACAGTAGATCTAGCTGGTCTGTCATAATATAATAGAGACAGTAGATCTAGCTGCTCTGTCAAAATAGAATAGAGACAGTAGATCTAGCTGGTCTGTCATATTATAATAGAGACAGTAGATCTAGCTGGTCTGTCATAATATAATAGAGACAGTAGATCAAGCTGGTCTGTCATAATATAATAGAGACAGTAGATCTATCTGATCTGTCATATAATAGAGACAGTAGACCTAGCTGGTCCGTCATAATATAATAGAGACAGTAGATCTAGCTGGTCTGTCATATTATAATAGAGACAGTAGATCTGGCTGGTCTCTCATAGTATAATAGAGACATTATATCTAGCTGGTCTCTCATAATATAATAGAGACATTAGATCTAGCTGGTCTGTCATAATATAATAGAGACAGTAGATCTAGCTGGTCTGTTATAACATGATAGAGACAGTTGATGTAGCTGGTCTGTCACAATATAATAGAGACAGTAGATTTAGCTGGTCTGTCATTATATAATAGGGACATTAGATCTAGCTGGTCTGTCATAATATAATAGAGACAGTAGATCTAGCTGCTCTGTCAAAATATATTAGAGACAGTAGATCTAGCTGGTCTGTCATAACATAGTAGAGACAGTAGATCTGGCTGGTCTCTCATAATATAATAGAGACATTAGATCTAGCTAGTCTGTCATAATATAATAGAGACATAGAGACAGTAGATCTAGCTCGTCTGTCATATTATAATATAGACAGTAGATCTAGCTGGTCCTTCATAATCTAATAGAGACAGTAGATCTAGCTGGTCCGTCATAATATAATAGAGACAGTAGATCTAGCTGGTCTGTAATATTATAATAGAGACAGTAGATCTAGCTGGTCCGTCATAATATAATAGAGACAGTAGATCTAGCTGGTCTGTAATATTATAATAGAGACAGTAGATCTAAATGGTCCGTCATACTATAATAGAGACATTAGATCTAGCTGGTCTCTCATGATATAATAGAGACATTAGATCTAGCTGGTCTGTCATAATATAATAGAGACAGTAGATCTAGCTGGTCTGTAATATTATAATAGAGACAGTAGATCTGGCAGGTCTCTCATAATATAATAGAGACATTAGATCTAGCTGGTCTCTCATAATATAATAGAGACAGTAGATCTAGCTGGTCTGTAATATTATAATAGCGACAGTAGATCTAAATGTTCTGTCATATTATAATAGAGACAGTAGATGTGGCTGGTCTCTCATAATATAATAGAGACAGTAGATCTGGCTGGTCTCTCATAATATAATAGAGACATTAGATCTAGCTGGTCTGTCATAATATAATAGAGACAGTAGATCTAGCTGGTCCGTCATAATATAATAGAGACAGTAGATCTAGCTGGTCTGTAATATTATCATAGAGACAGTAGATCTAGCTGGTCTGTAATATAATAATAGAGACAGTAGATCTAAATGGTCTGTCATATTATAATAGAGACATTAGATCTGGCTGGTCTCTCATAATATAATAGAGACAGTAGATCTGGCTGGTCTCTCATAATATAATAGAGACATTAGATCTAGCTGGTCTGTCATAATATAATAGAGACAGTAGATCTAGCTGGTCTGTCATATCATAATAGAGACAGTAGATCTAGCTGGTCTGTCATAATATAATAGAGACAGTAGATCTAGCTGCTCTGTCAAAATATAATAGAGACAGTAGATCTAGATGGTCTGTCATTATATAATAGAGACAGTATATCTAGCTGGTCTGTCATAATATAACAGAGACAGTAGATCTGGCTGGTCTCTCATAATATAATAGAGACATTAGATCTAGCTGGTCTGTCATAATATAATAGAGACAGTAGATCTAGCTGGTCTGTCATATCATAATAGAGACAGTAGATCTAGCTTGTCTGTCATAATATAATAGAGACAGTAGATCTAAATGGTCTGTCATATTATAATAGAGACAGTAGATCTGGCTGGTTTCTCATAATATAATAGAGACAGTAGATCTAGCTGGTCTCTCATAATATAATATAGACATTAGATCTAGCTGGTCTGTCATAATATAATAGAGACAGTATATCTAGCTGGTCTGTTATAACATGATAGAGACAGTTGATGTAGCTGGTCTGTCACAATATAATAGAGACAGTAGATTTAGCTGGTCTGTCATTATATAATAGAGGCAGTAGATCTAGCTGGTCTGTCATAATATAATAAAGACAGTAGATCTAGCTGGTCTGTCATAATATAATAGGGACATTAGATCTAGCTGGTCTGTCATAATATAATAGAGACAGTAGATCTAGCTGCTCTGTCAAAATATAATAGAGACAGTAGATCTAGATGGTCTCTCATAATATAACAGAGACAGTAGATCTGGGGCGGCAGGGTAGCCTAGTGGTTAGAGCGTTGGACTAGTAACCGGAAGGTTGCGAGTTCAAACCCCCGAGCTGAAAAGGTACAAATCTGTCGTTCTGCCCCTGAACAGGCAGTTAACCCACTGTTCCCAGGCCGTCATTGAAAATAAGAATTTGTTCTTAACTGACTTGCCTGGTTAAATAAAGGTAAAATAAAAAATAAATAAAAAAAAAAAAATGGTCTGTCATAATATAATAGAGACAGTAGATCTAGCTGGTCTGTCATAATATAACAGAGACAGTAGATCTACCTGGTCCGTCATAATATAATAGAGACAGTAGATCTAGCTGGTCTGCCATAATATAATAGAGACAGTAGATCTAGCTGGTCTGTCATAATATAATAGAGACAGTAGATCTGGCTGGTCTCTCATAATATAATAGAGACATTAGATCTAGCTGGTCTGTCATAATATAATAGAGACATAGAGACAGTAGATCTAGCTCGTCTGTCATATTATAATATAGACAGTAGATCTAGCTGGTCCTTCATAATCTAATAGAGACAGTAGATCTAGCTGGTCCTTCATAATATAATAGAGACAGTAGATCTAGATGGTCTGTCAAATATAATAGAGACAGTAGATCTAGCTGCTCTGTCTTAATATCATAGAGACAGTAGATCTAGCTAGTCTGTCAAAATATAATAGAGACAGTAGATCTAGCTGGTCTGTCATAATACAATGCAGACAGTAGATCTAGCTGGTCTGTCATATTATAATAGAGACAGTAGATCTAGCCGGTTCTTCATGATCTAATAGAGACAGTAGATCTAGCTGGTCCGTCATATTATAATGCAGACAGTAGATCTAGCTGGTCTGTCAAACTATAATAGAGACAGTAGATATCGATGGTCTCTCATAATATAATAGAGACAGTAGATCTAGGTGGTCTGTCATAATATAATAGAGACAGTAGATCTAAATGGTATGTCATAATATAATAGGGACATTAGATATAGCTGGTCTGTCATAATATAATGGAGACAATAGATCTAGCTGGTCTGTCATAATATTATAGAGACAGTAGATCAAGCTGGTCTGTCATAATATAATAGAGACAGTAGAGCTAGCTGGTCTGTCATATAACAGAGAGAGTAGATCTAGCTGGTCTGTCATAATATAATAGAGACAGTAGATCTGGCAGGTCTCTCATAATATAATAGAGACATTAGATCTAGCTGGTCCGTCATATTATATCAGAGACAGTAGATCTCGATTGTCTCTCATAATATAATAGAGACATTAGGCAGTAGATCTACCTGGTCTGTCATAACATAATAGAGACAGTAGATCTAGCTGGTCTGTCATAATATAAGAGGGACATTAGATCTAGCTGGTCTGTCATGATACAACAGAGATATTAGATCTACCTGGTCTGTCATAAGATAATAGAGACAGTAGATCTAGCTGGTCTGTCATTATATAATAGAGACAGTAGATCTAGCTGGTCTGTCATAATATAATGGAGACAGTAAATCTAGCTGGTCTGTCATAATATAATAGAGACAGTAGATCTAGCTGGTCTGTCATATTATAATAGGGACAGTAGATCTAGCTGGTCTGTCATAATATAATAGAGACAGTAAATCTGGCTGGTCTCTCATAATATAATAGAGACATTAGTTCTAGCTGATCTGTCATAATAAAATAGAGACATAGAGACAATAGATCTAGCTCGTCTGTCATATTATAATAGAGACAGTAGATCTAGCTGGTCCTTCATAATATAATAGAGACAGTCGATCTAGCTGGTCCGTCATAATATAATAGAGACAGTAGATCTAGCTGGTCTGTAATATTATAATAGAGACAGTAGATCTAAATGGTCTGTCATAATATAATAGAGACATTAGATCTAGCTGGTCTGTCATAATATAATAGGGACATTAGATATAGCTGGTCTGTCATAATATAATGGAGACAGTAGATCTAGCTGGTCTGTCATAATATAATAGAGACAGTAGATCTAGCTGGTCTGTCATAATATAATAGGGACATTAGATATAGCTGGTCTGTCATAATATAATGGAGACAGTAGATCTAGCTGGTCTGTCATAATATTATAGAGACAGTAGATCAAGCTGGTCTGTCATAATATAATAGAGACAGTAGAGCTAGCTGGTCTGTCATATAACAGAGAGAGTAGATCTAGCTGGTCTGTCATAATATAATAGAGACAGTAGATCTGGCAGGTCTCTCATAATATAATAGAGACATTAGATCTAGCTGGTCCGTCATATTATATCAGAGACAGTAGATCTCGATGGTCTCTCATAATATAATAGAGACAGTAGATCTACCTGGTCTGTCATAAGATAATAGAGACAGTAGATCTAGCTGGTCTGTCATTATATAATAGAGACAGTAGATCTAGCTGGTCTGTCATAATATAATAGAGACAGTAGATCGAGCTGGTCTTTCATAATATAATAGAGACAGTAGATCTAGCTGGTCTGTCATATAACAGAGACAGTAGATCTAGCTGGTCCGTCATAATATAATAGAGACAGTAGATCTAGCTGGTCTGCCATAATATAATAGAGACAGTAGATCTAGCTGGTCTGTCATAATATAATAGAGATAGTAGATCTGGCTGGTCTCTCATAATATAATAGAGACAGTAGATCTAGCTGCTCTGTCAAAATATAAAAGAGACAGTAGATCTGTCTGGTCTCTCATAATATAATAGAGACATTATATCTAGCTGGTCTCTCATAATATAATAGAGACAATAGATCTAGCTGGTCTGTCATAATATAATAGAGACAGTAGATCTAGCTCCTCTTTCAAAATATAATAGAGACAGTAGATCTAGCTGGTCTGTCATATTATAATAGAGACAGTAGATCTAGCTGGTCTGTCATAATATAATAGAGACAGTAGATCAAGCTGGTCTGTCATAATACAATAGAGACAGTAGATCTATCTGATCTGTCATATAATAGAGACAGTAGATCTAGCTGGTCCGTCATAATATAATAGAGACAGTAGATCTAGCTGGTCTCTCATATTATAATAGAGACAGTAGATCTGGCTGGTCTCTCATAATATAATAGAGACATTATATCTAGCTGGTCTCTCATAATATAATAGAGACATTCGATCTAGCTGGTCTGTCATAATATAATAGAGACAGTAGATCTAGCTGGTCTGTTATAACATGATAGAGACAGTTGATGTAGCTGGTCTGTCACAATATAATAGAGACAGTAGATTTAGCTGGTCTGTCATTATATAATAGAGGCAGTAGATCTACCTGGTCTGTCATAACATAATAGAGACAGTAGATCTAGCTGGTCTCTCATAATATAAGAGGGACATTAGATCTAGCTGGTCTGTCATGATACAACAGAGATATTAGATCTACCTGGTCTGTCATAAGATAATAGAGACAGTAGATCTAGCTGGTCTGTCATTATATAATAGAGACAGTAGATCTAGCTGGTCTGTCATAATATAATGGAGACAGTAAATCTAGCTGGTCTGTCATAATATAATAGAGACAGTAGATCTAGCTGGTCTGTCATATTATAATAGGGACAGTAGATCTAGCTGGTCTGTCATAATATAATAGAGACAGTAGATCTGGCTGGTCTCTCATAATATAATAGAGACATTAGTTCTAGCTGATCTGTCATAATAAAATAGAGACATAGAGACAATAGATCTAGCTCGTCTGTCATATTATAATAGAGACAGTAGATCTAGCTGGTCCTTCATAATATAATAGAGACAGTCGATCTAGCTGGTCCGTCATAATATAATAGAGACAGTAGATCTAGCTGGTCTGTAATATTATAATAGAGACAGTAGATCTAAATGGTCTGTCATATTATAATATAGACATTAGATCTAGCTGGTCTCTCATAATATAATAGAGACAGTAGATCTAGCTGGTCCGTCATAATATAATAGAGACAGTAGATCTAGCTGGTCTGTAATATTATAATAGAGACAGTAGATCTAGCTGGCCCGTCATAATATAATAGAGACAGTAGATCTAGCTGGTCTGTAATATTATAATAGAGACAGTAGATCTAAATGGTCTGTCATACTATAATAGAGACATTAGATCTAGCTGGTCTCTCATAATATATTAGAGACATTAGATCTAGCTGGTCTCTCATAATATAATAGAGACAGTAGATCTAGCTGGTCCGTCATAATATAATAGAGACAGTAAATCTGGCAGGTATCTCATAATATAATAGAGACATTAGATCTAGCTGGTCCGTCATATAATAGAGACAGTAGATCTAGCTGGTCCGTCATAATATAATAGAGACAGTAGATCTAGCTGGTCTGTCATATTATAATAGAGACAGTAGATCTGGCTGGTCTCTCATAATATAATAGAGACATTATATCTAGCTGGTCTCTCATAATATAATAGAGACATTCGATCTAGCTGGTCTGTCATAATATAATAGAGACAGTAGATCTAGCTGGTCTGTTATAACATGATAGAGACAGTTGATGTAGCTGGTCTGTCACAATATAATAGAGACAGTAGATTTAGCTGGTCTGTCATTATATAATAGAGGCAGTAGATCTACCTGGTCTGTCATAACATAATAGAGACAGTAGATCTAGCTGGTCTCTCATAATATAAGAGGGACATTAGATCTAGCTGGTCTGTCATGATACAACAGAGATATTAGATCTACCTGGTCTGTCATAAGATAATAGAGACAGTAGATCTAGCTGGTCTGTCATTATATAATAGAGACAGTAGATCTAGCTGGTCTGTCATAATATAATGGAGACAGTAAATCTAGCTGGTCTGTCATAATATAATAGAGACAGTAGATCTAGCTGGTCTGTCATATTATAATAGGGACAGTAGATCTAGCTGGTCTGTCATAATATAATAGAGACAGTAGATCTGGCTGGTCTCTCATAATATAATAGAGACATTAGTTCTAGCTGATCTGTCATAATAAAATAGAGACATAGAGACAATAGATCTAGCTCGTCTGTCATATTATAATAGAGACAGTAGATCTAGCTGGTCCTTCATAATATAATAGAGACAGTCGATCTAGCTGGTCCGTCATAATATAATAGAGACAGTAGAACTAGCTGGTCTGTAATATTATAATAGAGACAGTAGATCTAAATGGTCTGTCATATTATAATATAGACATTAGATCTAGCTGGTCTCTCATAATATAATAGAGACAGTAGATCTAGCTGGTCCGTCATAATATAATAGAGACAGTAGATCTAGCTGGTCTGTAATATTATAATAGAGACAGTAGATCTAGCTGGCCCGTCATAATATAATAGAGACAGTAGATCTAGCTGGTCTGTAATATTATAATAGAGACAGTAGATCTAAATGGTCTGTCATACTATAATAGAGACATTAGATCTAGCTGGTCTCTCATAATATATTAGAGACATTAGATCTAGCTGGTCTCTCATAATATAATAGAGACAGTAGATCTAGCTGGTCCGTCATAATATAATAGAGACAGTAGATCTGGCAGGTATCTCATAATATAATAGAGACATTAGATCTAGCTGGTCCGTCATATTATAATAGAGACAGTAGATCTCGATGGTCTCTCATAATATAATAGAGACAGTAGATCTACCTGGTCTGTCATAAGATAATAGAGACAGTAGATCTAGCTGGTCTTTCATTATATAATAGAGACAGTAGATCAAGCTGGTCTTTCATGATATAATAGAGACAGTAGATCAAGCTGGTCTTTCATGATATAATAGAGACAGTAGATCTAGCTGGTCTGTCATATAACAGAGACAGTAGATCTAGCTGGTCCGTCATAATATAATAGAGACAGTAGATCTAGCTGATCTGCCATAATATAATAGAGACAGTAGATCTGGCTGGTCTCTCATAATATAATAGAGACATTAGTTCTAGCTGATCTGTCATAATAAAATAGAGACATAGAGACAATAGATCTAGCTCGTCTGTCATATTATAATAGAGACAGTAGATCTAGCTGGTCCTTCATAATATAATAGAGACAGTCGATCTAGCTGGTCCGTCATAATATAATAGAGACAGTAGATCTAGCTGGTCTGTAATATTATAATAGAGACAGTAGATCTAAATGGTCTGTCATATTATAATATAGACATTAGATCTAGCTGGTCTCTCATAATATAATAGAGACAGTAGATCTAGCTGGTCCGTCATAATATAATAGAGACAGTAGATCTAGCTGGTCTGTAATATTATAATAGAGACAGTAGATCTAGCTGGCCCGTCATAATATAATAGAGACAGTAGATCTAGCTGGTCTGTAATATTATAATAGAGACAGTAGATCTAAATGGTCTGTCATACTATAATAGAGACATTAGATCTAGCTGGTCTCTCATAATATATTAGAGACATTAGATCTAGCTGGTCTCTCATAATATAATAGAGACAGTAGATCTAGCTGGTCCGTCATAATATAATAGAGACAGTAGATCTGGCAGGTATCTCATAATATAATAGAGACATTAGATCTAGCTGGTCCGTCATATTATAATAGAGACAGTAGATCTCGATGGTCTCTCATAATATAATAGAGACAGTAGATCTACCTGGTCTGTCATAAGATAATAGAGACAGTAGATCTAGCTGGTCTTTCATTATATAATAGAGACAGTAGATCAAGCTGGTCTTTCATGATATAATAGAGACAGTAGATCAAGCTGGTCTTTCATGATATAATAGAGACAGTAGATCTAGCTGGTCTGTCATATAACAGAGACAGTAGATCTAGCTGGTCCGTCATAATATAATAGAGACAGTAGATCTAGCTGATCTGCCATAATATAATAGAGACAGTAGATCTAGCTGGTCTGTCATAATATAATAGAGACAGTAGATCTGGCTGGTCTCTCATAATATAATAGAGACAGTAGATCTAGCTGCTCTGTCAAAATATAAAAGAGACAGTAGATCTGGCTGGTCTCTCATATAATAGAGACATTATATCTAGCTGGTCTCTCATAATATAATAGAGACAGTAGATCTAGCTGGTCTGTCATAATATAATAGAGACAGTAGATCTAGCTGCTCTGTCAAAATAGAATAGAGACAGTAGATCTAGCTGGTCTGTCATATTATAATAGAGACAGTAGATCTAGCTGGTCTGTCATAATATAATAGAGACAGTAGATCTGGCTGGTCTCTCATAATATAATAGAGACATTAGATCTAGCTGGTCTGTCATAATATAATATAGACAGTAGCTCTAGCTGGTCCTTCATAATCTAATAGAGACAGTAGATCTAGCTGGTCCTTCATAATATAATAGAGACAGTAGATCTAGATGGTCTGTCAAATATAATAGAGACAGTAGATCTAGATGCTCTGTCTTAATATCATAGAGACAGTAGATCTAGCTGGTCTGTCAAAATATAATAGAGACAGTAGATCTAGCTGGTCTGTCATAATACAATGCAGACAGTAGATCTAGCTGGTCTGTCATATTATAATAGAGACAGTAGATCTCGATGGTCTCTCATAATATAATAGAGACAGTAGATCTAGCTGGTCTGTCATAATATAATAGAGACAGTAGATCTGGCTGGTCTCTCATAATATAATAGAGACATTAGATCTAGCTGGTCTGTCATAATATAATAGAGACATAGAGACAGTAGATCTAGCTCGTCTGTCATATTATAATATAGACAGTAGATCTAGCCGGTCCTTCATAATCTAATAGAGACAGTAGATCTAGCTGGTCCTTCATAATATAATAGAGACAGTAGATCTAGCTGGTCTGTCATATTATAATAGAGACAGAAGATCTAGATGGTCTGTCAAATATAATAGAGACAGTAGATCTAGCAGGTCTGTCATAATATAATGCCGACAGTAGATCTAGCTGGTCCGTCAAACTATAATAGAGACAGTAGATCTCGATGGTCTCTCATAATATAATAGAGACAGTAGATCTAGGTGGTCTGTCATAATATAATAGAGACAGTAGATCTAAATGGTATGTCATATTATAATAGAGACAGTAGATCTGGCTGGTCTCTCATAATATAATAGAGACAGTAGATCTAGCTGGTCTCTCATAATATAATAGAGACATTAGATCTAGCTGGTCTGTCATAATATAATAGAGACAGTAGATCTAGCTGGTCTGTCATAATATAATAGGGACATTAGATATAGCTGGTCTGTCATAATATAACAGAGACATTAGATCTAACTGGTCTGTCATAAGATAATAGAGACAGTAGATCTAGCTGGTCTGTCATAATATAATGGAGACAGTAGATCTAGCTGGTCTGTCATAATACTATAGAGACAGTAGATCAAGCTGGTCTGTCATAATATAATAGAGACAGTAGAGCTAGCTGGTCTGTCATATAACAGAGAGAGTAGATCTAGCTGGTCTGTCATACTATAATAGAGACAGTAGATCTGGCAGGTCTCTCATAATATAATAGAGACAGTAGATCTAACTGCTCTGTCAAAATATAAAAGAGACAATAGATCTGGCTGGTCTCTCATAATATAATAGAGACATTATATCTAGCTGGTCTCTCATAATATAATAGAGACAGTAGATCTAGCTGGTCTGTCATAATATAATAGAGACAGTAGATCTAGCTGGTCTGTAATATTATAATAGAGACATTAGATCTAGCTGGTCTGTCATTATATAATAGAGACAGTAGATCTAGCTGGTCTGTCATAATATAATAGAGACAGTAGATCTAGCTGGTCTGTCATTATATAATAGAGACAGTAGATCTAGCTGGTCTGTCATATAACAGAGACAGTAGATCTAGCTGGTCCGTCATAATATAATAGAGACAGTAGATCTAGCTGATCTGCCATAATATAATAGAGACAGTAGATCTAGCTGGTCTGTCATAATATAATAGAGACAGTAGATCTAGCTGATCTGCCATAATATAATAGAGACAGTAGATCTGGCTGGTCTCTCATAATATAATAGAGACATTAGATCTAGCTGGTCTGTCATATTATAATAGAGACAGTAGATCTAGCTGGTCTGTCATAATATAATAGAGACAGTAGATCTGGCTGGTCTCTCATATAATAGAAACATTATATCTAGCTGGTCTCTCATAATATAATAGAGACAGTAGATCTAGCTGGTCTGTCATATTATAATAGAGACAGTAGATCTAGCTGGTCTGTCATAATATAATAGAGACAGTAGATCTGGCTGGTCTCTCATAATATAATAGAGACATTAGATCTAGCTGGTCTGTCATAATATAATAGAGACATAGAGACAGTAGATCTAGCTCGTCTGTCATATTATAATATAGACAGTAGATCTAGCTGGTCCTTCATAATCTAATAGAGACAGTAGATCTAGCTGGTCCTTCATAATATAATAGAGACAGTAGATCTAGATGCTCTGTCAAATATAATAGAGACAGTAGATCTAGATGCTCTGTCTTAATATCATAGAGACAGTAGATCTAGCTGGTCTGTCAAAATATAATAGAGACAGTAGATCTAGCTGGTCTGTCATAATACAATGCAGACAGTAGATCTAGCTGGTCTGTCATATTATAATAGAGACAGTAGATCTCGATGGTCTCTCATAATATAATAGAGACAGTAGATCTAGCTGGTCTGTCATAATATAATAGAGACAGTAGATCTGGCTGGTCTCTCATAATATAATAGAGACATTAGATCTAGCTGGTCTGTCATAATATAATAGAGACATAGAGACAGTAGATCTAGCTCGTCTGTCATATTATAATATAGACAGTAGATCTAGCCGGTCCTTCATAATCTAATAGAGACAGTAGATCTAGCTGGTCCTTCATAATATAATAGAGACAGTAGATCTAGCTGGTCTGTCATATTATAATAGAGACAGAAGATCTAGATGGTCTGTCAAATATAATAGAGACAGTAGATCTAGCAGGTCTGTCATAATATAATGCAGACAGTAGATCTAGCTGGTCCGTCAAACTATAATAGAGACAGTAGATCTAGCTGGTCTATAATATTATAATAGAGACAGTAGATCTAAATGGTCTGTCATATTATAATAGAGACAGTAGATCTGGCAGGTCTCTCATAATATAATAGAGACATTAGATCTAGCTGGTCTCTCATAATATAATAGAGACAGTAGATCTAGCTGGTCTGTAATATTATAATAGCGACAGTAGATCTAAATGTTCTGTCATATTATAATAGAGACAGTAGATGTGGCTGGTCTCTCATAATATAATAGAGACAGTAGATCTGGCTGGTCTCTCATAATATAATAGAGACATTAGATCTAGCTGGTCTGTCATAATATAATAGAGACAGTAGATCTAGCTGGTCCGTCATAATATAATAGAGACAGTAGATCTAGCTGGTCTGTAATATTATCATAGAGACAGTAGATCTAGCTGGTCTGTAATATAATAATAGAGACAGTAGATCTAAATGGTCTGTCATATTATAATAGAGACATTAGATCTGGCTGGTCTCTCATAATATAATAGAGACAGTAGATCTGGCTGGTCTCTCATAATATAATAGAGACATTAGATCTAGCTGGTCTGTCATAATATAATAGAGACAGTAGATCTAGCTGGTCTGTCATATCATAATAGAGACAGTAGATCTAGCTGGTCTGTCATAATATAATAGAGACAGTAGATCTAGCTGCTCTGTCAAAATATAATAGAGACAGTAGATCTAGATGGTCTGTCATAATATAATAGAGACAGTATATCTAGCTGGTCTGTCATAATATAACAGAGACAGTAGATCTGGCTGGTCTCTCATAATATAATAGAGACATTAGATCTAGCTGGTCTGTCATAATATAATAGAGACAGTAGATCTAGCTGGTCTGTCATATCATAATAGAGACAGTAGATCTAGCTGGTCTGTCATAATATAATAGAGACAGTAGATCTAAATGGTCTGTCATATTATAATAGAGACAGTAGATCTGGCTGGTTTCTCATAATATAATAGAGACAGTAGATCTAGCTGGTCTCTCATAATATAATATAGACATTAGATCTAGCTGGTCTGTCATAATATAATAGAGACAGTATATCTAGCTGGTCTGTTATAACATGATAGAGACAGTTGATGTAGCTGGTCTGTCACAATATAATAGAGACAGTAGATTTAGCTGGTCTGTCATTATATAATAGAGGCAGTAGATCTAGCTGGTCTGTCATAATATAATAGAGACAGTAGATCTAGCTGGTCTGTCATAATATAATAGGGACATTAGATCCAGCTGGTCTGTCATAATATAATAGAGACAGTAGATCTAGCTGCTCTGTCAAAATATAATAGAGACAGTAGATCTAGATGGTCTGTCATAATATAATAGAGACAGTATATCTAGCTGGTCTGTCATAATATAACAGAGACAGTAGATCTACCTGGTCAGTCATAATATAATAGAGACAGTAGATCTAGCTGGTCTCTCATAATATAATAGAGACATTAGATCTAGCTGGTCTGTCATAATATAATAGAGACAGTAGATCTGGCTGGTCTCTCATAATATAATAGAGACAGTAGATCTAGCTGCTCTGTCAAAATATAAAAGAGACAGTAGATCTGGCTGGTCTCTCATATAATAGAGACATTATATCTAGCTGGTCTCTCATAATATAATAGAGACAGTAGATCTAGCTGGTCTGTCATATTATAATAGAGACAGTAGATCTAGCTGGTCTGTCATAATATAATAGAGACAGTAGATCTGGCTGGTCTCTCATAATATAATAGAGACATTAGATCTAGCTGGTCTGTCATAATATAATAGAGACATAGAGACAGTAGATCTAGCTCGTCTGTCATATTATAATATAGACAGTAGATCTAGCTGGTCCTTCATAATCTAATAGAGACAGTAGATCTAGCTGGTCCTTCATAATATAATAGAGACAGTAGATCTAGATGCTCTGTCAAATATAATAGAGACAGTAGATCTAGATGCTCTGTCTTAATATCATAGAGACAGTAGATCTAGCTGGTCTGTCAAAATATAATAGAGACAGTAGATCTAGCTGGTCTGTCATAATACAATGCAGACAGTAGATCTAGCTGGTCTGTCATATTATAATAGAGACAGTAGATCTCGATGGTCTCTCATAATATAATAGAGACAGTAGATCTAGCTGGTCTGTCATAATATAATAGAGACAGTAGATCTGGCTGGTCTCTCATAATATAATAGAGACATTAGATCTAGCTGGTCTGTCATAATATAATAGAGACATAGAGACAGTAGATCTAGCTCGTCTGTCATATTATAATATAGACAGTAGATCTAGCCGGTCCTTCATAATCTAATAGAGACAGTAGATCTAGCTGGTCCTTCATAATATAATAGAGACAGTAGATCTAGCTGGTCTGTCATATTATAATAGAGACAGAAGATCTAGATGGTCTGTCAAATATAATAGAGACAGTAGATCTAGCAGGTCTGTCATAATATAATGCAGACAGTAGATCTAGCTGGTCCGTCAAACTATAATAGAGACAGTAGATCTAGCTGGTCTATAATATTATAATAGAGACAGTAGATCTAAATGGTCTGTCATATTATAATAGAGACAGTAGATCTGGCAGGTCTCTCATAATATAATAGAGACATTAGATCTAGCTGGTCTCTCATAATATAATAGAGACAGTAGATCTAGCTGGTCTGTAATATTATAATAGCGACAGTAGATCTAAATGTTCTGTCATATTATAATAGAGACAGTAGATGTGGCTGGTCTCTCATAATATAATAGAGACAGTAGATCTGGCTGGTCTCTCATAATATAATAGAGACATTAGATCTAGCTGGTCTGTCATAATATAATAGAGACAGTAGATCTAGCTGGTCCGTCATAATATAATAGAGACAGTAGATCTAGCTGGTCTGTAATATTATCATAGAGACAGTAGATCTAGCTGGTCTGTAATATAATAATAGAGACAGTAGATCTAAATGGTCTGTCATATTATAATAGAGACATTAGATCTGGCTGGTCTCTCATAATATAATAGAGACAGTAGATCTGGCTGGTCTCTCATAATATAATAGAGACATTAGATCTAGCTGGTCTGTCATAATATAATAGAGACAGTAGATCTAGCTGGTCTGTCATATCATAATAGAGACAGTAGATCTAGCTGATCTGTCATAATATAATAGAGACAGTAGATCTAGCTGCTCTGTCAAAATATAATAGAGACAGTAGATCTAGATGGTCTGTCATAATATAATAGAGACAGTATATCTAGCTGGTCTGTCATAATATAACAGAGACAGTAGATCTGGCTGGTCTCTCATAATATAATAGAGACAGTAGATCTAGCTGGTCTGTCATAATATAATAGAGACAGTAGATCTAGCTGGTCTGTCATATCATAATAGAGACAGTAGATCTAGCTGGTCTGTCATAATATAATAGAGACAGTAGATCTAAATGGTCTGTCATATTATAATAGAGACAGTAGATCTGGCTGGTTTCTCATAATATAATAGAGACAGTAGATCTAGCTGGTCTCTCATAATATAATATAGACATTAGATCTAGCTGGTCTGTCATAATATAATAGAGACAGTATATCTAGCTGGTCTGTTATAACATGATAGAGACAGTTGATGTAGCTGGTCTGTCACAATATAATAGAGACAGTAGATTTAGCTGGTCTGTCATTATATAATAGAGGCAGTAGATCTAGCTGGTCTGTCATAATATAATAGAGACAGTAGATCTAGCTGGTCTGTCATAATATAATAGGGACATTAGATCCAGCTGGTCTGTCATAATATAATAGAGACAGTAGATCTAGCTGCTCTGTCAAAATATAATAGAGACAGTAGATCTAGATGGTCTGTCATAATATAATAGAGACAGTATATCTAGCTGGTCTGTCATAATATAACAGAGACAGTAGATCTACCTGGTCAGTCATAATATAATAGAGACAGTAGATCTAGCTGGTCTGCCATAATATAATAGAGACAGTAGATCTAGCTGGTCTGTCATAATATAATAGAGACAGTAGATCTGGCTGGTCTCTCATAATATAATAGAGACATTAGATCTAGCTGGTCTGTCATAATATAATAGAGACATAGAGACAGTAGATCTAGCTCGTCTGTCATATTATAATATAGACAGTAGATCTAGCTGGTCCTTCATAATCTAATAGAGACAGTAGATCTAGCTGGTCCTTCATAATATAATAGAGACAGTAGATCTAGATGGTCTGTCAAATATAATAGAGACAGTAGATCTAGCTGCTCTGTCTTAATATCATAGAGACAGTAGATCTAGCTAGTCTGTCAAAATATAATAGAGACAGTAGATCTAGCTGGTCTGTCATAATACAATGCAGACAGTAGATCTAGCTGGTCTGTCATATTATAATAGAGACAGTAGATCTCGATGGTCTCTCATAATATAACAGAGACAGTAGATCTAGCTGGTCTGTCATAATATAATAGAGACAGTAGATCTGGCTGGTCTCTCATAATATAATAGAGACATTAGATCTAGCTGGTCTGTCATAATATAATAGAGACATAGAGACAGTAGATCTAGCTCGTCTGTCATATTATAATATAGACAGTAGATCTAGCCGGTTCTTCATGATCTAATAGAGACAGTAGATCTAGCTGGTCCGTCATATTATAATGCAGACAGTAGATCTAGCTGGTCTGTCAAACTATAATAGAGACAGTAGATATCGATGGTCTCTCATAATATAATAGAGACAGTAGATCTAGGTGGTCTGTCATAATATAATAGAGACAGTAGATCTAAATGGTATGTCATATTATAATAGAGACAGTAGATCTGGCTGGTCTCTCATAATATAATAGAGACAGTAGATCTAGCTGGTCTCTCATAATATAATAGAGACATTAGATCTAGCTGGTCTGTCATAATATAATAGAGACAGTAGATCTAGCTGGTCTGTCATAATATAATAGGGACATTAGATATAGCTGGTCTGTCATAATATAATGGAGACAGTAGATCTAGCTGGTCTGTCATAATATTATAGAGACAGTAGATCAAGCTGGTCTGTCATAATATAATAGAGACAGTAGAGCTAGCTGGTCTGTCATATAACAGAGAGAGTAGATCTAGCTGGTCTGTCATAATATAATAGAGACAGTAGATCTGGCAGGTCTCTCATAATATAATAGAGACATTAGATCTAGCTGGTCCGTCATATTATATCAGAGACAGTAGATCTCGATTGTCTCTCATAATATAATAGAGACATTAGATCTACCTGGTCTGTCATAAGATAATAGAGACAGTAGATCTAGCTGGTCTGTCATTATATAATAGAGACAGTAGATCTAGCTGGTCTGTCATAATATAATAGAGACAGTAGATCGAGCTGGTCTTTCATAATATAATAGAGACAGTAGATCTAGCTGGTCTGTCATATAACAGAGACAGTAGATCTAGCTGGTCCGTCATAATATAATAGAGACAGTAGATCTAGCTGGTCTGCCATAATATAATAGAGACAGTAGATCTAGCTGGTCTGTCATAATATAATAGAGATAGTAGATCTGGCTGGTCTCTCATAATATAATAGAGACAGTAGATCTAGCTGCTCTGTCAAAATATAAAAGAGACAGTAGATCTGGCTGGTCTCTCATAATATAATAGAGACATTATATCTAGCTGGTCTCTCATAATATAATAGAGACAGTAGATCTAGCTGGTGTGTCATAATATAATAGAGACAGTAGATCTAGCTCCTCTTTCAAAATAGAATAGAGACAGTAGATCTAGCTGGTCTGTCATATTATAATAGAGACAGTAGATCTAGCTGGTCTGTCATAATATAATAGAGACAGTAGATCAAGCTGGTCTGTCATAATACAATAGAGACAGTAGATCTATCTGATCTGTCATATAATAGAGACAGTAGATCTAGCTGGTCCGTCATAATATAATAGAGACAGTAGATCTAGCTGGTCTGTCATATTATAATAGAGACAGTAGATCTGGCTGGTCTCTCATAATATAATAGAGACATTATATCTAGCTGGTCTCTCATAATATAATAGAGACATTCGATCTAGCTGGTCTGTCATAATATAATAGAGACAGTAGATCTAGCTGGTCTGTTATAACATGATAGAGACAGTTGATGTAGCTGGTCTGTCACAATATAATAGAGACAGTAGATTTAGCTGGTCTGTCATTATATAATAGAGGCAGTAGATCTACCTGGTCTGTCATAACATAATAGAGACAGTAGATCTAGCTGGTCTGTCATAATATAAGAGGGACATTAGATCTAGCTGGTCTGTCATGATACAACAGAGATATTAGATCTACCTGGTCTGTCATAAGATAATAGAGACAGTAGATCTAGCTGGTCTGTCATTATATAATAGAGACAGTAGATCTAGCTGGTCTGTCATAATATAATGGAGACAGTAAATCTAGCTGGTCTGTCATAATATAATAGAGACAGTAGATCTAGCTGGTCTGTCATATTATAATAGGGACAGTAGATCTAGCTGGTCTGTCATAATATAATAGAGACAGTAGATCTGGCTGGTCTCTCATAATATAATAGAGACATTAGTTCTAGCTGATCTGTCATAATAAAATAGAGACATAGAGACAATAGATCTAGCTCGTCTGTCATATTATAATAGAGACAGTAGATCTAGCTGGTCCTTCATAATATAATAGAGACAGTCGATCTAGCTGGTCCGTCATAATATAATAGAGACAGTAGATCTAGCTGGTCTGTAATATTATAATAGAGACAGTAGATCTAAATGGTCTGTCATAATATAATAGAGACATTAGATCTAGCTGGTCTGTCATAATATAATAGAGACAGTAGATCTAGCTGGTCTGTCATAATATAATAGGGACATTAGATATAGCTGGTCTGTCATAATATAATGGAGACAGTAGATCTAGCTGGTCTGTCATAATATTATAGAGACAGTAGATCAAGCTGGTCTGTCATAATATAATAGAGACAGTAGAGCTAGCTGGTCTGTCATATAACAGAGAGAGTAGATCTAGCTGGTCTGTCATAATATAATAGAGACAGTAGATCTGGCAGGTCTCTCATAATATAATAGAGACATTAGATCTAGCTGGTCCGTCATATTATATCAGAGACAGTAGATCTCGATGGTCTCTCATAATATAATAGAGACAGTAGATCTACCTGGTCTGTCATAAGATAATAGAGACAGTAGATCTAGCTGGTCTGTCATTATATAATAGAGACAGTAGATCTAGCTGGTCTGTCATAATATAATAGAGAAAGTAGATCGAGCTGGTCTTTCATAATATAATAGAGACAGTAGATCTAGCTGGTCTGTCATATAACAGAGACAGTAGATCTAGCTGGTCCGTCATAATATAATAGAGACAGTAGATCTAGCTGGTCTGCCATAATATAATAGAGACAGTAGATCTAGCTGGTCTGTCATAATATAATAGAGATAGTAGATCTGGCTGGTCTCTCATAATATAATAGAGACAGTAGATCTAGCTGCTCTGTCAAAATATAAAAGAGACAGTAGATCTGTCTGGTCTCTCATAATATAATAGAGACATTATATCTAGCTGGTCTCTCATAATATAATAGAGACAATAGATCTAGCTGGTCTGTCATAATATAATAGAGACAGTAGATCTAGCTCCTCTTTCAAAATATAATAGAGACAGTAGATCTAGCTGGTCTGTCATATTATAATAGAGACAGTAGATCTAGCTGGTCTGTCATAATATAATAGAGACAGTAGATCAAGCTGGTCTGTCATAATACAATAGAGACAGTAGATCTATCTGATCTGTCATATAATAGAGACAGTAGATCTAGCTGGTCCGTCATAATATAATAGAGACAGTAGATCTAGCTGGTCTGTCATATTATAATAGAGACAGTAGATCTGGCTGGTCTCTCATAATATAATAGAGACATTATATCTAGCTGGTCTCTCATAATATAATAGAGACATTCGATCTAGCTGGTCTGTCATAATATAATAGAGAAAGTAGATCTAGCTGGTCTGTTATAACATGATAGAGACAGTTGATGTAGCTGGTCTGTCACAATATAATAGAGACAGTAGATTTAGCTGGTCTGTCATTATATAATAGAGGCAGTAGATCTACCTGGTCTGTCATAACATAATAGAGACAGTAGATCTAGCTGGTCTCTCATAATATAAGAGGGACATTAGATCTAGCTGGTCTGTCATGATACAACAGAGATATTAGATCTACCTGGTCTGTCATAAGATAATAGAGACAGTAGATCTAGCTGGTCTGTCATTATATAATAGAGACAGTAGATCTAGCTGGTCTGTCATAATATAATGGAGACAGTAAATCTAGCTGGTCTGTCATAATATAATAGAGACAGTAGATCTAGCTGGTCTGTCATATTATAATAGGGACAGTAGATCTAGCTGGTCTGTCATAATATAATAGAGACAGTAGATCTGGCTGGTCTCTCATAATATAATAGAGACATTAGTTCTAGCTGATCTGTCATAATAAAATAGAGACATAGAGACAATAGATCTAGCTCGTCTGTCATATTATAATAGAGACAGTAGATCTAGCTGGTCCTTCATAATATAATAGAGACAGTCGATCTAGCTGGTCCGTCATAATATAATAGAGACAGTAGATCTAGCTGGTCTGTAATATTATAATAGAGACAGTAGATCTAAATGGTCTGTCATATTATAATATAGACATTAGATCTAGCTGGTCTCTCATAATATAATAGAGACAGTAGATCTAGCTGGTCCGTCATAATATAATAGAGACAGTAGATCTAGCTGGTCTGTAATATTATAATAGAGACAGTAGATCTAGCTGGCCCGTCATAATATAATAGAGACAGTAGATCTAGCTGGTCTGTAATATTATAATAGAGACAGTAGATCTAAATGGTCTGTCATACTATAATAGAGACATTAGATCTAGCTGGTCTCTCATAATATATTAGAGACATTAGATCTAGCTGGTCTCTCATAATATAATAGAGACAGTAGATCTAGCTGGTCCGTCATAATATAATAGAGACAGTAGATCTGGCAGGTATCTCATAATATAATAGAGACATTAGATCTAGCTGGTCCGTCATATAATAGAGACAGTAGATCTAGCTGGTCCGTCATAATATAATAGAGACAGTAGATCTAGCTGGTCTGTCATATTATAATAGAGACAGTAGATCTGGCTGGTCTCTCATAATATAATAGAGACATTATATCTAGCTGGTCTCTCATAATATAATAGAGACATTCGATCTAGCTGGTCTGTCATAATATAATAGAGACAGTAGATCTAGCTGGTCTGTTATAACATGATAGAGACAGTTGATGTAGCTGGTCTGTCACAATATAATAGAGACAGTAGATTTAGCTGGTCTGTCATTATATAATAGAGGCAGTAGATCTACCTGGTCTGTCATAACATAATAGAGACAGTAGATCTAGCTGGTCTCTCATAATATAAGAGGGACATTAGATCTAGCTGGTCTGTCATGATACAACAGAGATATTAGATCTACCTGGTCTGTCATAAGATAATAGAGACAGTAGATCTAGCTGGTCTGTCATTATATAATAGAGACAGTAGATCTAGCTGGTCTGTCATAATATAATGGAGACAGTAAATCTAGCTGGTCTGTCATAATATAATAGAGACAGTAGATCTAGCTGGTCTGTCATATTATAATAGGGACAGTAGATCTAGCTGGTCTGTCATAATATAATAGAGACAGTAGATCTGGCTGGTCTCTCATAATATAATAGAGACATTAGTTCTAGCTGATCTGTCATAATAAAATAGAGACATAGAGACAATAGATCTAGCTCGTCTGTCATATTATAATAGAGACAGTAGATCTAGCTGGTCCTTCATAATATAATAGAGACAGTCGATCTAGCTGGTCCGTCATAATATAATAGAGACAGTAGATCTAGCTGGTCTGTAATATTATAATAGAGACAGTAGATCTAAATGGTCTGTCATATTATAATATAGACATTAGATCTAGCTGGTCTCTCATAATATAATAGAGACAGTAGATCTAGCTGGTCCGTCATAATATAATAGAGACAGTAGATCTAGCTGGTCTGTAATATTATAATAGAGACAGTAGATCTAGCTGGCCCGTCATAATATAATAGAGACAGTAGATCTAGCTGGTCTGTAATATTATAATAGAGACAGTAGATCTAAATGGTCTGTCATACTATAATAGAGACATTAGATCTAGCTGGTCTCTCATAATATATTAGAGACATTAGATCTAGCTGGTCTCTCATAATATAATAGAGACAGTAGATCTAGCTGGTCCGTCATAATATAATAGAGACAGTAGATCTGGCAGGTATCTCATAATATAATAGAGACATTAGATCTAGCTGGTCCGTCATATTATAATAGAGACAGTAGATCTCGATGGTCTCTCATAATATAATAGAGACAGTAGATCTACCTGGTCTGTCATAAGATAATAGAGACAGTAGATCTAGCTGGTCTGTCATTATATAATAGAGACAGTAGATCTAGCTGGTCTGTCATAATATAATAGAGACAGTAGATCAAGCTGGTCTTTCATAATATAATAGAGACAGTAGATCTAGCTGGTCTGTCATATAACAGAGACAGTAGATCTAGCTGGTCCGTCATAATATAATAGAGACAGTAGATCTAGCTGATCTGCCATAATATAATAGAGACAGTAGATCTAGCTGGTCTGTCATAATATAATAGAGACAGTAGATCTGGCTGGTCTCTCATAATATAATAGAGACAGTAGATCTAGCTGCTCTGTCAAAATATAAAAGAGACAGTAGATCTGGCTGGTCTCTCATATAATAGAGACATTATATCTAGCTGGTCTCTCATAATATAATAGAGACAGTAGATCTAGCTGGTCTGTCATAATATAATAGAGACAGTAGATCTAGCTGCTCTGTCAAAATAGAATAGAGACAGTAGATCTAGCTGGTCTGTCATATTATAATAGAGACAGTAGATCTAGCTGGTCTGTCATAATATAATAGAGACATTAGATCTAGCTGGTCTGTCATAATATAATATAGACAGTAGATCTAGCTGGTCCTTCATAATCTAATAGAGACAGTAGATCTAGCTGGTCCTTCATAATATAATAGAGACAGTAGATCTAGATGGTCTGTCAAATATAATAGAGACAGTAGATCTAGATGCTCTGTCTTAATATCATAGAGACAGTAGATCTAGCTGGTCTGTCAAAATATAATAGAGACAGTAGATCTAGCTGGTCTGTCATAATACAATGCAGACAGTAGATCTAGCTGGTCTGTCATATTATAATAGAGACAGTAGATCTCGATGGTCTCTCATAATATAATAGAGACAGTAGATCTAGCTGGTCTGTCATAATATAATAGAGACAGTAGATCTGGCTGGTCTCTCATAATATAATAGAGACATTAGATCTAGCTGGTCTGTCATAATATAATAGAGACATAGAGACAGTAGATCTAGCTCGTCTGTCATATTATAATATAGACAGTAGATCTAGCCGGTCCTTCATAATCTAATAGAGACAGTAGATCTAGCTGGTCCTTCATAATATAATAGAGACAGTAGATCTAGCTGGTCTGTCATATTATAATAGAGACAGAAGATCTAGATGGTCTGTCAAATATAATAGAGACAGTAGATCTAGCAGGTCTGTCATAATATAATGCCGACAGTAGATCTAGCTGGTCCGTCAAACTATAATAGAGACAGTAGATCTCGATGGTCTCTCATAATATAATAGAGACAGTAGATCTAGGTGGTCTGTCATAATATAATAGAGACAGTAGATCTAAATGGTATGTCATATTATAATAGAGACAGTAGATCTGGCTGGTCTCTCATAATATAATAGAGACAGTAGATCTAGCTGGTCTCTCATAATATAATAGAGACATTAGATCTAGCTGGTCTGTCATAATATAATAGAGACAGTAGATCTAGCTGGTCTGTCATAATATAATAGGGACATTAGATATAGCTGGTCTGTCATAATATAACAGAGACATTAGATCTAACTGGTCTGTCATAAGATAATAGAGACAGTAGATCTAGCTGGTCTGTCATAATATAATGGAGACAGTAGATCTAGCTGGTCTGTCATAATACTATAGAGACAGTAGATCTAGCTGGTCTGTCATAATATAATGGAGACAGTAGATCTATCTGATCTGTCATATAATAGAGACAGTAGATCTAGCTGGTCCGTCATAATATAATAGAGACAGTAGATCTAGCTGGTCTGTCATATTATAATAGAGACAGTAGATCTGGCTGGTCTCTCATAATATAATAGAGACATTATATCTAGCTGGTCTCTCATAATATAATAGAGACATTCGATCTAGCTGGTCTGTCATAATATAATAGAGACAGTAGATCTAGCTGGTCTGTTATAACATGATAGAGACAGTTGATGTAGCTGGTCTGTCACAATATAATAGAGACAGTAGATTTAGCTGGTCTGTCATTATATAATAGAGGCAGTAGATCTACCTGGTCTGTCATAACATAATAGAGACAGTAGATCTAGCTGGTCTGTCATAATATAAGAGGGACATTAGATCTAGCTGGTCTGTCATGATACAACAGAGATATTAGATCTACCTGGTCTGTCATAAGATAATAGAGACAGTAGATCTAGCTGGTCTGTCATATTATAATAGGGACAGTAGATCTAGCTGGTCTGTCATAATATAATAGAGACAGTAGATCTGGCTGGTCTCTCATAATATAATAGAGACATTAGTTCTAGCTGATCTGTCATAATAAAATAGAGACATAGAGACAATAGATCTAGCTCGTCTGTCATATTATAATAGAGACAGTAGATCTAGCTGGTCCTTCATAATATAATAGAGACAGTCGATCTAGCTGGTCCGTCATAATATAATAGAGACAGTAGATCTAGCTGGTCTGTAATATTATAATAGAGACAGTAGATCTAAATGGTCTGTCATAATATAATAGAGACATTAGATCTAGCTGGTCTGTCATAATATAATAGAGACAGTAGATCTAGCTGGTCTGTCATAATATAATAGGGACATTAGATATAGCTGGTCTGTCATAATATAATGGAGACAGTAGATCTAGCTGGTCTGTCATAATATTATAGAGACAGTAGATCAAGCTGGTCTGTCATAATATAATAGAGACAGTAGAGCTAGCTGGTCTGTCATATAACAGAGAGAGTAGATCTAGCTGGTCTGTCATAATATAATAGAGACAGTAGATCTGGCAGGTCTCTCATAATATAATAGAGACATTAGATCTAGCTGGTCCGTCATATTATATCAGAGACAGTAGATCTCGATGGTCTCTCATAATATAATAGAGACAGTAGATCTACCTGGTCTGTCATAAGATAATAGAGACAGTAGATCTAGCTGGTCTGTCATTATATAATAGAGACAGTAGATCTAGCTGGTCTGTCATAATATAATAGAGAAAGTAGATCGAGCTGGTCTTTCATAATATAATAGAGACAGTAGATCTAGCTGGTCTGTCATATAACAGAGACAGTAGATCTAGCTGGTCCGTCATAATATAATAGAGACAGTAGATCTAGCTGGTCTGCCATAATATAATAGAGACAGTAGATCTAGCTGGTCTGTCATAATATAATAGAGATAGTAGATCTGGCTGGTCTCTCATAATATAATAGAGACAGTAGATCTAGCTGCTCTGTCAAAATATAAAAGAGACAGTAGATCTGTCTGGTCTCTCATAATATAATAGAGACATTATATCTAGCTGGTCTCTCATAATATAATAGAGACAATAGATCTAGCTGGTCTGTCATAATATAATAGAGACAGTAGATCTAGCTCCTCTTTCAAAATATAATAGAGACAGTAGATCTAGCTGGTCTGTCATATTATAATAGAGACAGTAGATCTAGCTGGTCTGTCATAATATAATAGAGACAGTAGATCAAGCTGGTCTGTCATAATACAATAGAGACAGTAGATCTATCTTATCTGTCATATAATAGAGACAGTAGATCTAGCTGGTCCGTCATAATATAATAGAGACAGTAGATCTAGCTGGTCTGTCATATTATAATAGAGACAGTAGATCTGGCTGGTCTCTCATAATATAATAGAGACATTATATCTAGCTGGTCTCTCATAATATAATAGAGACATTCGATCTAGCTGGTCTGTCATAATATAATAGAGAAAGTAGATCTAGCTGGTCTGTTATAACATGATAGAGACAGTTGATGTAGCTGGTCTGTCACAATATAATAGAGACAGTAGATTTAGCTGGTCTGTCATTATATAATAGAGGCAGTAGATCTACCTGGTCTGTCATAACATAATAGAGACAGTAGATCTAGCTGGTCTCTCATAATATAAGAGGGACATTAGATCTAGCTGGTCTGTCATGATACAACAGAGATATTAGATCTACCTGGTCTGTCATAAGATAATAGAGACAGTAGATCTAGCTGGTCTGTCATTATATAATAGAGACAGTAGATCTAGCTGGTCTGTCATAATATAATGGAGACAGTAAATCTAGCTGGTCTGTCATAATATAATAGAGACAGTAGATCTAGCTGGTCTGTCATATTATAATAGGGACAGTAGATCTAGCTGGTCTGTCATAATATAATAGAGACAGTAGATCTGGCTGGTCTCTCATAATATAATAGAGACATTAGTTCTAGCTGATCTGTCATAATAAAATAGAGACATAGAGACAATAGATCTAGCTCGTCTGTCATATTATAATAGAGACAGTAGATCTAGCTGGTCCTTCATAATATAATAGAGACAGTCGATCCAGCTGGTCCGTCATAATATAATAGAGACAGTAGATCTAGCTGGTCTGTAATATTATAATAGAGACAGTAGATCTAAATGGTCTGTCATATTATAATATAGACATTAGATCTAGCTGGTCTCTCATAATATAATAGAGACAGTAGATCTAGCTGGTCCGTCATAATATAATAGAGACAGTAGATCTAGCTGGTCTGTAATATTATAATAGAGACAGTAGATCTAGCTGGCCCGTCATAATATAATAGAGACAGTAGATCTAGCTGGTCTGTAATATTATAATAGAGACAGTAGATCTAAATGGTCTGTCATACTATAATAGAGACATTAGATCTAGCTGGTCTCTCATAATATATTAGAGACATTAGATCTAGCTGGTCTCTCATAATATAATAGAGACAGTAGATCTAGCTGGTCCGTCATAATATAATAGAGACAGTAGATCTGGCAGGTATCTCATAATATAATAGAGACATTAGATCTAGCTGGTCCGTCATATAATAGAGACAGTAGATCTAGCTGGTCCGTCATAATATAATAGAGACAGTAGATCTAGCTGGTCTGTCATATTATAATAGAGACAGTAGATCTGGCTGGTCTCTCATAATATAATAGAGACATTATATCTAGCTGGTCTCTCATAATATAATAGAGACATTCGATCTAGCTGGTCTGTCATAATATAATAGAGACAGTAGATCTAGCTGGTCTGTTATAACATGATAGAGACAGTTGATGTAGCTGGTCTGTCACAATATAATAGAGACAGTAGATTTAGCTGGTCTGTCATTATATAATAGAGGCAGTAGATCTACCTGGTCTGTCATAACATAATAGAGACAGTAGATCTAGCTGGTCTCTCATAATATAAGAGGGACATTAGATCTAGCTGGTCTGTCATGATACAACAGAGATATTAGATCTACCTGGTCTGTCATAAGATAATAGAGACAGTAGATCTAGCTGGTCTGTCATTATATAATAGAGACAGTAGATCTAGCTGGTCTGTCATAATATAATGGAGACAGTAAATCTAGCTGGTCTGTCATAATATAATAGAGACAGTAGATCTAGCTGGTCTGTCATATTATAATAGGGACAGTAGATCTAGCTGGTCTGTCATAATATAATAGAGACAGTAGATCTGGCTGGTCTCTCATAATATAATAGAGACATTAGTTCTAGCTGATCTGTCATAATAAAATAGAGACATAGAGACAATAGATCTAGCTCGTCTGTCATATTATAATAGAGACAGTAGATCTAGCTGGTCCTTCATAATATAATAGAGACAGTCGATCTAGCTGGTCCGTCATAATATAATAGAGACAGTAGATCTAGCTGGTCTGTAATATTATAATAGAGACAG
The DNA here is from genome assembly GCF_045791955.1 of Oncorhynchus clarkii lewisi. Classification (NCBI taxonomy): domain Eukaryota; kingdom Metazoa; phylum Chordata; class Actinopteri; order Salmoniformes; family Salmonidae; genus Oncorhynchus; species Oncorhynchus clarkii. Next base: position 63,606,968 of record NC_092165.1, read on the forward strand.
TAGATCTAAATGGTCTGTCATATTATAATATAGACATTAGATCTAGCTGGTCTCTCATAATATAATAGAGACAGTAGATCTAGCTGGTCCGTCATAATATAATAGAGACAGTAGATCTAGCTGGTCTGTAATATTATAATAGAGACAGTAGATCTAGCTGGCCCGTCATAATATAATAGAGACAGTAGATCTAGCTGGTCTGTAATATTATAATAGAGACAGTAGATCTAAATGGTCTGTCATACTATAATAGAGACATTAGATCTAGCTGGTCTCTCATAATATATTAGAGACATTAGATCTAGCTGGTCTCTCATAATATAATAGAGACAGTAGATCTAGCTGGTCCGTCATAATATAATAGAGACAGTAGATCTGGCAGGTATCTCATAATATAATAGAGACATTAGATCTAGCTGGTCCGTCATATTATAATAGAGACAGTAGATCTCGATGGTCTCTCATAATATAATAGAGACAGTAGATCTACCTGGTCTGTCATAAGATAATAGAGACAGTAGATCTAGCTGGTCTGTCATTATATAATAGAGACAGTAGATCTAGCTGGTCTGTCATAATATAATAGAGACAGTAGATCAAGCTGGTCTTTCATAATATAATAGAGACAGTAGATCTAGCTGGTCTGTCATATAACAGAGACAGTAGATCTAGCTGGTCCGTCATAATATAATAGAGACAGTAGATCTAGCTGATCTGCCATAATATAATAGAGACAGTAGATCTAGCTGGTCTGTCATAATATAATAGAGACAGTAGATCTGGCTGGTCTCTCATAATATAATAGAGACAGTAGATCTAGCTGCTCTGTCAAAATATAAAAGAGACAGTAGATCTGGCTGGTCTCTCATATAATAGAGACATTATATCTAGCTGGTCTCTCATAATATAATAGAGACAGTAGATCTAGCTGGTCTGTCATAATATAATAGAGACAGTAGATCTAGCTGCTCTGTCAAAATAGAATAGAGACAGTAGATCTAGCTGGTCTGTCATATTATAATAGAGACAGTAGATCTAGCTGGTCTGTCATAATATAATAGAGACATTAGATCTAGCTGGTCTGTCATAATATAATATAGACAGTAGATCTAGCTGGTCCTTCATAATCTAATAGAGACAGTAGATCTAGCTGGTCCTTCATAATATAATAGAGACAGTAGATCTAGATGGTCTGTCAAATATAATAGAGACAGTAGATCTAGATGCTCTGTCTTGATATCATAGAGACAGTAGATCTAGCTGGTCTGTCAAAATATAATAGAGACAGTAGATCTAGCTGGTCTGTCATAATACAATGCAGACAGTAGATCTAGCTGGTCTGTCATATTATAATAGAGACAGTAGATCTCGATGGTCTCTCATAATATAATAGAGACAGTAGATCTAGCTGGTCTGTCATAATATAATAGAGACAGTAGATCTGGCTGGTCTCTCATAATATAATAGAGACATTAGATCTAGCTGGTCTGTCATAATATAATAGAGACATAGAGACAGTAGATCTAGCTCGTCTGTCATATTATAATATAGACAGTAGATCTAGCCGGTCCTTCATAATCTAATAGAGACAGTAGATCTAGCTGGTCCTTCATAATATAATAGAGACAGTAGATCTAGCTGGTCTGTCATATTATAATAGAGACAGAAGATCTAGATGGTCTGTCAAATATAATAGAGACAGTAGATCTAGCAGGTCTGTCATAATATAATGCCGACAGTAGATCTAGCTGGTCCGTCAAACTATAATAGAGACAGTAGATCTCGATGGTCTCTCATAATATAATAGAGACAGTAGATCTAGGTGGTCTGTCATAATATAATAGAGACAGTAGATCTAAATGGTATGTCATATTATAATAGAGACAGTAGATCTGGCTGGTCTCTCATAATATAATAGAGACAGTAGATCTAGCTGGTCTCTCATAATATAATAGAGACATTAGATCTAGCTGGTCTGTCATAATATAATAGAGACAGTAGATCTAGCTGGTCTGTCATAATATAATAGGGACATTAGATATAGCTGGTCTGTCATAATATAACAGAGACATTAGATCTAACTGGTCTGTCATAAGATAATAGAGACAGTAGATCTAGCTGGTCTGTCATAATATAATGGAGACAGTAGATCTAGCTGGTCTGTCATAATACTATAGAGACAGTAGATCTAGCTGGTCTGTCATAATATAATGGAGACAGTAAATCTAGCTGGTCTGTCATAATATAATAGAGACAGTAGATCTAGCTGGTCTGTCATATTATAATAGGGACAGTAGATCTAGCTGGTCTGTCATAATATAATAGAGACAGTAGATCTGGCTGGTCTCTCATAATATAATAGAGACATTAGTTCTAGCTGATCTGTCGTAATAAAATAGAGACATAGAGACAATAGATCTAGCTCGTCTGTCATATTATAATAGAGACAGTAGATCTAGCTGGTCCTTCATAATATAATAGAGACAGTCGATCTAGCTGGTCCGTCATAATATAATAGAGACAGTAGATCTAGCTGGTCTGTAATATTATAATAGAGACAGTAGATCTAAATGGTCTGTCATATTATAATATAGACATTAGATCTAGCTGGTCTCTCATAATATAATAGAGACAGTAGATCTAGCTGGTCCGTCATAATATAATAGAGACAGTAGATCTAGCTGGTCTGTAATATTATAATAGAGACAGTAGATCTAGCTGGCCCGTCATAATATAATAGAGACAGTAGATCTAGCTGGTCTGTAATATTATAATAGAGACAGTAGATCTAAATGGTCTGTCATACTATAATAGAGACAGTAGATCTAGCTGGTCCGTCATAATATAATAGAGACAGTAGATCTGGCAGGTATCTCATAATATAATAGAGACATTAGATCTAGCTGGTCCGTCATATAATAGAGACAGTAGATCTAGCTGGTCCGTCATAATATAATAGAGACAGTAGATCTAGCTGGTCTGTCATATTATAATAGAGACAGTAGATCTGGCTGGTCTCTCATAATATAATAGAGACATTATATCTAGCTGGTCTCTCATAATATAATAGAGACATTCGATCTAGCTGGTCTGTCATAATATAATAGAGACAGTAGATCTAGCTGGTCTGTTATAACATGATAGAGACAGTTGATGTAGCTGGTCTGTCACAATATAATAGAGACAGTAGATTTAGCTGGTCTGTCATTATATAATAGAGGCAGTAGATCTACCTGGTCTGTCATAACATAATAGAGACAGTAGATCTAGCTGGTCTCTCATAATATAAGAGGGACATTAGATCTAGCTGGTCTGTCATGATACAACAGAGATATTAGATCTACCTGGTCTGTCATAAGATAATAGAGACAGTAGATCTAGCTGGTCTGTCATTATATAATAGAGACAGTAGATCTAGCTGGTCTGTCATAATATAATGGAGACAGTAAATCTAGCTGGTCTGTCATAATATAATAGAGACAGTAGATCTAGCTGGTCTGTCATATTATAATAGGGACAGTAGATCTAGCTGGTCTGTCATAATATAATAGAGACAGTAGATCTGGCTGGTCTCTCATAATATAATAGAGACATTAGTTCTAGCTGATCTGTCATAATAAAATAGAGACATAGAGACAATAGATCTAGCTCGTCTGTCATATTATAATAGAGACAGTAGATCTAGCTGGTCCTTCATAATATAATAGAGACAGTAGATCTAGCTGGTCCGTCATAATATAATAGAGACAGTAGATCTAGCTGGTCTGTAATATTATAATAGAGACAGTAGATCTAAATGGTCTGTCATATTATAATATAGACATTAGATCTAGCTGGTCTCTCATAATATAATAGAGACAGTAGATCTAGCTGGTCCATCATAATATAATAGAGACAGTAGATCTAGCTGGTCTGTAATATTATAATAGAGACAGTAGATCTAGCTGGCCCGTCATAATATAATAGAGACAGTAGATCTAGCTGGTCTGTAATATTATAATAGAGACAGTAGATCTAAATGGTCTGTCATACTATAATAGAGACATTAGATCTAGCTGGTCTCTCATAATATATTAGAGACATTAGATCTAGCTGGTCTCTCATAATATAATAGAGACAGTAGATCTAGCTGGTCCGTCATAATATAATAGAGACAGTAGATCTGGCAGGTATCTCATAATATAATAGAGACATTAGATCTAGCTGGTCCGTCATATTATAATAGAGACAGTAGATCTCGATGGTCTCTCATAATATAATAGAGACAGTAGATCTACCTGGTCTGTCATAAGATAATAGAGACAGTAGATCTAGCTGGTCTGTCATTATATAATAGAGACAGTAGATCTAGCTGGTCTGTCATAATATAATAGAGACAGTAGATCAAGCTGGTCTTTCATAATATAATAGAGACAGTAGATCTAGCTGGTCTGTCATATAACAGAGACAGTAGATCTAGCTGGTCCGTCATAATATAATAGAGACAGTAGATCTAGCTGATCTGCCATAATATAATAGAGACAGTAGATCTAGCTGGTCTGTCATAATATAATAGAGACAGTAGATCTGGCTGGTCTCTCATAATATAATAGAGACAGTAGATCTAGCTGCTCTGTCAAAATATAAAAGAGACAGTAGATCTGGCTGGTCTCTCATATAATAGAGACATTATATCTAGCTGGTCTCTCATAATATAATAGAGACAGTAGATCTAGCTGGTCTGTCATAATATAATAGAGACAGTAGATCTAGCTGCTCTGTCAAAATAGAATAGAGACAGTAGATCTAGCTGGTCTGTCATATTATAATAGAGACAGTAGATCTAGCTGGTCTGTCATAATATAATAGAGACAGTAGATCTGGCTGGTCTCTCATAATATAATAGAGACATTAGATCTAGCTGGTCTGTCATAATATAATATAGACAGTAGATCTAGCTGGTCCTTCATAATCTAATAGAGACAGTAGATCTAGCTGGTCCTTCATAATATAATAGAGACAGTAGATCTAGATGGTCTGTCAAATATAATAGAGACAGTAGATCTAGATGCTCTGTCTTAATATCATAGAGACAGTAGATCTAGCTGGTCTGTCAAAATATAATAGAGACAGTAGATCTAGCTGGTCTGTCATAATACAATGCAGACAGTAGATCTAGCTGGTCTGTCATATTATAATAGAGACAGTAGATCTCGATGGTCTCTCATAATATAATAGAGACAGTAGATCTAGCTGGTCTGTCATAATATAATAGAGACAGTAGATCTGGCTGGTCTCTCATAATATAATAGAGACATTAGATCTAGCTGGTCTGTCATAATATAATAGAGACATAGAGACAGTAGATCTATCTCGTCTGTCATATTATAATATAGACAGTAGATCTAGCCGGTCCTTCATAATCTAATAGAGACAGTAGATCTAGCTGGTCCTTCATAATATAATAGAGACAGTAGATCTAGCTGGTCTGTCATATTATAATAGAGACAGAAGATCTAGATGGTCTGTCAAATATAATAGAGACAGTAGATCTAGCAGGTCTGTCATAATATAATGCCGACAGTAGATCTAGCTGGTCCGTCAAACTATAATAGAGACAGTAGATCTCGATGGTCTCTCATAATATAATAGAGACAGTAGATCTAGGTGGTCTGTCATAATATAATAGAGACAGTAGATCTAAATGGTATGTCATATTATAATAGAGACAGTAGATCTGGCTGGTCTCTCATAATATAATAGAGACAGTAGATCTAGCTGGTCTCTCATAATATAATAGAGACATTAGATCTAGCTGGTCTGTCATAATATAATAGAGGCAGTAGATCTAGCTGGTCTGTCATAATATAATAGGGACATTAGATATAGCTGGTCTGTCATAATATAACAGAGACATTAGATCTAACTGGTCTGTCATAAGATAATAGAGACAGTAGATCTAGCTGGTCTGTCATAATATAATGGAGACAGTAGATCTAGCTGGTCTGTCATAATACTATAGAGACAGTAGATCAAGCTGGTCTGTCATAATATAATAGAGACAGTAGAGCTAGCTGGTCTGTCATATAACAGAGAGAGTAGATCTAGCTGGTCTGTCATACTATAATAGAGACAGTAGATCTGGCAGGTCTCTCATAATATAATAGAGACAGTAGATCTAGCTGCTCTGTCAAAATATAAAAGAGACAATAGATCTGGCTGGTCTCTCATAGTATAATAGAGACATTATATCTAGCTGGTCTCTCATAATATAATAGAGACAGTAGATCTAGCTGGTCTGTCATAATATAATAGAGACAGTAGGTTTAGCTTTTCTGTAATTATTATAATAGAGACATTAGATCTAGCTGGTCTGTCATTATATAATAGAGACAGTAGATCTAGCTGGTCTGTCATAATATAATAGAGACAGTAGATCAAGCTGGTCTTTCATAATATAATAGAGACAGTAGATCTAGCTGGTCTGTCATATAACAGAGACAGTAGATCTAGCTGGTCCGTCATAATATAATAGAGACAGTAGATCTAGCTGATCTGCCATAATATAATAGAGACAGTAGATCTAGCTGGTCTGTCATAATATAATAGAGACAGTAGATCTGGCTGGTCTCTCATAATATAATAGAGACAGTAGATCTAGCTGCTCTGTCAAAATATAAAAGAGACAGTAGATCTGGCTGGTCTCTCATATAATAGAGACATTATATCTAGCTGGTCTCTCATAATATAATAGAGACAGTAGATCTAGCTGGTCTGTCATAATATAATAGAGACAGTAGATCTAGCTGCTCTGTCAAAATAGAATAGAGACAGTAGATCTAGCTGGTCTGTCATATTATAATAGAGACAGTAGATCTAGCTGGTCTGTCATAATATAATAGAGACAGTAGATCTGGCTGGTCTCTCATAATATAATAGAGACATTAGATCTAGCTGGTCTGTCATAATATAATAGAGACATAGAGACAGTAGATCTAGCTCGTCTGTCATATTATAATATAGACAGTAGATCTAGCTGGTCCTTCATAATCTAATAGAGACAGTAGATCTAGCTGGTCCTTCATAATATAATAGAGACAGTAGATCTAGATGGTCTGTCAAATATAATAGAGACAGTAGATCTAGATGCTCTGTCTTAATATCATAGAGACAGTAGATCTAGCTGGTCTGTCAAAATATAATAGAGACAGTAGATCTAGCTGGTCTGTCATAATACAATGCAGACAGTAGATCTAGCTGGTCTGTCATATTATAATAGAGACAGTAGATCTCGATGGTCTCTCATAATATAATAGAGACAGTAGATCTAGCTGGTCTGTCATAATATAATAGAGACAGTAGATCTGGCTGGTCTCTCATAATATAATAGAGACATTAGATCTAGCTGGTCTGTCATAATACTATAGAGACAGTAGATCAAGCTGGTCTGTCATAATATAATAGAGACAGTAGAGCTAGCTGGTCTGTCATATAACAGAGAGAGTAGATCTAGCTGGTCTGTCATACTATAATAGAGACAGTAGATCTAGCTGCTCTGTCAAAATATAAAAGAGACAATAGATCTGGCTGGTCTCTCATAATATAATAGAGACATTATATCTAGCTGGTCTCTCATAATATAATAGAGACAGTAGATCTAGCTGGTCTGTCATAATATAATAGAGACAGTAGATCTAGCTGGTCTGTAATATTATAATAGAGACATTAGATCTAGCTGGTCTGTCATTATATAATAGAGACAGTAGATCTAGCTGGTCTGTCATAATATAATAGAGACAGTAGATCAAGCTGGTCTTTCATAATATAATAGAGACAGTAGATCTAGCTGGTCTGTCATATAACAGAGACAGTAGATCTAGCTGGTCCGTCATAATATAATAGAGACAGTAGATCTAGCTGATCTGCCATAATATAATAGAGACAGTAGATCTAGCTGGTCTGTCATAATATAATAGAGACAGTAGATCTGGCTGGTCTCTCATAATATAATAGAGACAGTAGATCTAGCTGCTCTGTCAAAATATAAAAGAGACAGTAGATCTGGCTGGTCTCTCATATAATAGAGACATTATATCTAGCTGGTCTCTCATAATATAATAGAGACAGTAGATCTAGCTGGTCTGTCATAATATAATAGAGACAGTAGATCTAGCTGCTCTGTCAAAATAGAATAGAGACAGTAGATCTAGCTGGTCTGTCATATTATAATAGAGACAGTAGATCTAGCTGGTCTGTCATAATATAATAGAGACAGTAGATCTGGCTGGTCTCTCATAATATAATAGAGACATTAGATCTAGCTGGTCTGTCGTAATATAATATAGACAGTAGATCTAGCTGGTCCTTCATAATCTAATAGAGACAGTAGATCTAGCTGGTCCTTCATAATATAATAGAGACAGTAGATCTAGATGGTCTGTCAAATATAATAGAGACAGTAGATCTAGATGCTCTGTCTTAATATCATAGAGACAGTAGATCTAGCTGGTCTGTCAAAATATAATAGAGACAGTAGATCTAGCTGGTCTGTCATAATACAATGCAGACAGTAGATCTAGCTGGTCTGTCATATTATAATAGAGACAGTAGATCTCGATGGTCTCTCATAATATAATAGAGACAGTAGATCTAGCTGGTCTGTCATAATATAATAGAGACAGTAGATCTGGCTGGTCTCTCATAATATAATAGAGACATTAGATCTAGCTGGTCTGTCATAATATAATAGAGACATAGAGACAGTAGATCTATCTCGTCTGTCATATTATAATATAGACAGTAGATCTAGCCGGTCCTTCATAATCTAATAGAGACAGTAGATCTAGCTGGTCCTTCATAATATAATAGAGACAGTAGATCTAGCTGGTCTGTCATATTATAATAGAGACAGAAGATCTAGATGGTCTGTCAAATATAATAGAGACAGTAGATCTAGCAGGTCTGTCATAATATAATGCCGACAGTAGATCTAGCTGGTCCGTCAAACTATAATAGAGACAGTAGATCTCGATGGTCTCTCATAATATAATAGAGACAGTAGATCTAGGTGGTCTGTCATAATATAATAGAGACAGTAGATCTAAATGGTATGTCATATTATAATAGAGACAGTAGATCTGGCTGGTCTCTCATAATATAATAGAGACAGTAGATCTAGCTGGTCTCTCATAATATAATAGAGACATTAGATCTAGCTGGTCTGTCATAATATAATAGAGGCAGTAGATCTAGCTGGTCTGTCATAATATAATAGGGACATTAGATATAGCTGGTCTGTCATAATATAACAGAGACATTAGATCTAACTGGTCTGTCATAAGATAATAGAGACAGTAGATCTAGCTGGTCTGTCATAATATAATGGAGACAGTAGATCTAGCTGGTCTGTCATAATACTATAGAGACAGTAGATCAAGCTGGTCTGTCATAATATAATAGAGACAGTAGAGCTAGCTGGTCTGTCATATAACAGAGAGAGTAGATCTAGCTGGTCTGTCATACTATAATAGAGACAGTAGATCTGGCAGGTCTCTCATAATATAATAGAGACAGTAGATCTAGCTGCTCTGTCAAAATATAAAAGAGACAATAGATCTGGCTGGTCTCTCATAGTATAATAGAGACATTATATCTAGCTGGTCTCTCATAATATAATAGAGACAGTAGATCTAGCTGGTCTGTCATAATATAATAGAGACAGTAGGTTTAGCTTTTCTGTAATTATTATAATAGAGACATTAGATCTAGCTGGTCTGTCATTATATAATAGAGACAGTAGATCTAGCTGGTCTGTCATAATATAATAGAGACAGTAGATCAAGCTGGTCTTTCATAATATAATAGAGACAGTAGATCTAGCTGGTCTGTCATATAACAGAGACAGTAGATCTAGCTGGTCCGTCATAATATAATAGAGACAGTAGATCTAGCTGATCTGCCATAATATAATAGAGACAGTAGATCTAGCTGGTCTGTCATAATATAATAGAGACAGTAGATCTGGCTGGTCTCTCATAATATAATAGAGACAGTAGATCTAGCTGCTCTGTCAAAATATAAAAGAGACAGTAGATCTGGCTGGTCTCTCATATAATAGAGACATTATATCTAGCTGGTCTCTCATAATATAATAGAGACAGTAGATCTAGCTGGTCTGTCATAATATAATAGAGACAGTAGATCTAGCTGCTCTGTCAAAATAGAATAGAGACAGTAGATCTAGCTGGTCTGTCATATTATAATAGAGACAGTAGATCTAGCTGGTCTGTCATAATATAATAGAGACAGTAGATCTGGCTGGTCTCTCATAATATAATAGAGACATTAGATCTAGCTGGTCTGTCATAATATAATAGAGACATAGAGACAGTAGATCTAGCTCGTCTGTCATATTATAATATAGACAGTAGATCTAGCTGGTCCTTCATAATCTAATAGAGACAGTAGATCTAGCTGGTCCTTCATAATATAATAGAGACAGTAGATCTAGATGGTCTGTCAAATATAATAGAGACAGTAGATCTAGATGCTCTGTCTTAATATCATAGAGACAGTAGATCTAGCTGGTCTGTCAAAATATAATAGAGACAGTAGATCTAGCTGGTCTGTCATAATACAATGCAGACAGTAGATCTAGCTGGTCTGTCATATTATAATAGAGACAGTAGATCTCGATGGTCTCTCATAATATAATAGAGACAGTAGATCTAGCTGGTCTGTCATAATATAATAGAGACAGTAGATCTGGCTGGTCTCTCATAATATAATAGAGACATTAGATCTAGCTGGTCTGTCATAATACTATAGAGACAGTAGATCAAGCTGGTCTGTCATAATATAATAGAGACAGTAGAGCTAGCTGGTCTGTCATATAACAGAGAGAGTAGATCTAGCTGGTCTGTCATACTATAATAGAGACAGTAGATCTGGCAGGTCTCTCATAATATAATAGAGACAGTAGATCTAGCTGCTCTGTCAAAATATAAAAGAGACAATAGATCTGGCTGGTCTCTCATAATATAATAGAGACATTATATCTAGCTGGTCTCTCATAATATAATAGAGACAGTAGATCTAGCTGGTCTGTCATAATATAATAGAGACAGTAGATCTAGCTGGTCTGTAATATTATAATAGAGACATTAGATCTAGCTGGTCTGTCATTATATAATAGAGACAGTAGATCTAGCTGGTCTGTCATAATATAATAGAGACAGTAGATCAAGCTGGTCTTTCATAATATAATAGAGACAGTAGATCTAGCTGGTCTGTCATATAACAGAGACAGTAGATCTAGCTGGTCCGTCATAATATAATAGAGACAGTAGATCTAGCTGATCTGCCATAATATAATAGAGACAGTAGATCTAGCTGGTCTGTCATAATATAATAGAGACAGTAGATCTGGCTGGTCTCTCATAATATAATAGAGACAGTAGATCTAGCTGCTCTGTCAAAATATAAAAGAGACAGTAGATCTGGCTGGTCTCTCATATAATAGAGACATTATATCTAGCTGGTCTCTCATAATATAATAGAGACAGTAGATCTAGCTGGTCTGTCATAACATAATAGAGACAGTAGATCTAGCTGCTCTGTCAAAATAGAATAGAGACAGTAGATCTAGCTGGTCTGTCATATTATAATAGAGACAGTAGATCTAGCTGGTCTGTCATAATATAATAGAGACAGTAGATCTGGCTGGTCTCTCATAATATAATAGAGACATTAGATCTAGCTGGTCTGTCATAATATAATAGAGACATAGAGACAGTAGATCTAGCTCGTCTGTCATATTATAATATAGACAGTAGATCTAGCTGGTCCTTCATAATCTAATAGAGACAGTAGATCTAGCTGGTCCTTCATAATATAATAGAGACAGTAGATCTAGATGGTCTGTCAAATATAATAGAGACAGTAGATCTAGATGCTCTGTCTTAATATCATAGAGACAGTAGATCTAGCTGGTCTGTCAAAATATAATAGAGACAGTAGATCTAGCTGGTCTGTCATAATACAATGCAGACAGTAGATCTAGCTGGTCTGTCATATTATAATAGAGACAGTAGATCTCGATGGTCTCTCATAATATAATAGAGACAGTAGATCTAGCTGGTCTGTCATAATATAATAGAGACAGTAGATCTGGCTGGTCTCTCATAATATAATAGAGACATTAGATCTAGCTGGTCTGTCATAATATAATAGAGACATAGAGACAGTAGATCTAGCTCGTCTGTCATATTATAATATAGACAGTAGATCTAGCCGGTCCTTCATAATCTAATAGAGACAGTAGATCTAGCTGGTCCTTCATAATATAATAGAGACAGTAGATCTAGCTGGTCTGTCATATTATAATAGAGACAGAAGATCTAGATGGTCTGTCAAATATAATAGAGACAGTAGATCTAGCAGGTCTGTCATAATATAATGCAGACAGTAGATCTAGCTGGTCCGTCAAACTATAATAGAGACAGTAGATCTCGATGGTCTCTCATAATATAATAGAGACAGTAGATCTAGGTGGTCTGTCATAATATAATAGAGACAGTAGATCTAAATGGTATGTCATATTATAATAGAGACAGTAGATCTGGCTGGTCTCTCATAATATAATAGAGACAGTAGATCTAGCTGGTCTCTCATAATATAATAGAGACATTAGATCTAGCTGGTCTGTCATAATATAATAGAGACAGTAGATCTAGCTGGTCTGTCATAATATAATAGGGACATTAGATATAGCTGGTCTGTCATAATATAACAGAGACATTAGATCTAACTGGTCTTTCATAAGATAATAGAGACAGTAGATCTAGCTGGTCTGTCATAATATAATGGAGACAGTAGATCTAGCTGGTCTGTCATAATACTATAGAGACAGTAGATCAAGCTGGTCTGTCATAATATAATAGAGACAGTAGAGCTAGCTGGTCTGTCATAATATAATAGAGACAGTAGATCTGGCAGGTCTCTCATAATATAATAGAGACAGTAGATCTAGCTGCTCTAGCAAAATATAAAAGAGACAATAGATCTGGCTGGTCTCTCATAATATAATAGAGACATTATATCTAGCTGGTCTCTCATAATATAATAGAGACAGTAGATCTAGCTGGTCTGTCATAATATAATAGAGACAGTAGATCTAGCTGCTCTGTCAAAAGAGAATAGAGACAGTAGATCTAGCTGGTCTGTCATATTATAATAGAGACAGTAGATCTAGCTGGTCTGTCATAATATAATAGAGACAGTAGATCAAGCTGGTCTGTCATAATATAATAGAGACAGTAGATCTATCTGATCTGTCATATAATAGAGACAGTAGATCTAGCTGGTCCGTCATAATATAATAGAGACAGTAGATCTAGCTGGTCTGTCATATTATAATAGAGACAGTAGATCTGGCTGGTCCGTCATATTATAATAGAGACAGTAGATCTCGATGGTCTCTCATAATATAATAGAGACAGTAGATCTACCTGGTCTGTCATAAGATAATAGAGACAGTAGATCTAGCTGGTCTGTCATTATATAATAGAGACAGTAGATCTAGCTGGTCTGTCATAATATAATAGAGACAGTAGATCAAACTGGTCTTTCATAATATAATAGAGACAGTAGGTCTAGCTGGTCTGTCATATAACAGAGACAGTAGATCTAGCTGGTCCGTCATAATATAATAGAGACAGTAGATCTAGCTGGTCTGCCATAATATAATAGAGACAGTAGATCTAGCTGGTCTGTCATAATATAATAGAGACAGTAGATCTGGCTGGTCTCTCATAATATAATAGAGACAGTAGATCTAGCTGCTCTGTCAAAATATACAAGAGACAGTAGATCTGGCTGGTCTCTCATAATATAATAGAGACATTATATCTAGCTGGTCTCTCATAATATAATAGAGACAGTAGATCTAGCTGGTCTGTCATAATATAATAGAGACAGTAGATCTAGCTGCTCTGTCAAAATAGAATAGAGACAGTAGATCTAGCTGGTCTGTCATATTATAATAGAGACAGTAGATCTAGCTGGTCTGTCATAATATAATAGAGACAGTAGATCAAGCTGGTCTGTCATAATATAATAGAGACAGTAGATCTATCTGATCTGTCATATAATAGAGACAGTAGATCTAGCTGGTCCGTCATAATATAATAGAGACAGTAGATCTAGCTGGTCTGTCATATTATAATAGAGACAGTAGATCTGGCTGGTCTCTCATAGTATAATAGAGACATTAGATCTAGCTGGTCTCTCATAATATAATAGAGACAGTAGATCTAGCTGGTCCGTCATAATATAATAGAGACAGTAGATCTAGCTGGTCTGTAATATTATAATAGAGACAGTAGATCTAAATGGTCCGTCATACTATAATAGAGACATTAGATCTAGCTGGTCTCTAATAATATATTAGAGACATTAGATCTAGCTGGTCTCTCATAATATAATAGAGACAGTAGATCTAGCTGGTCCGTCATAATATAATAGAGACAGTAGATCTGGCAGGTCTCTCATAATATAATAGAGACATTAGATCTAGCTGGTCCGTCATATTATAATAGAGACAGTAGATCTCGATGGTCTCTCATAATATAATAGAGACAGTAGATCTACCTGGTCTGTCATAAGATAATAGAGACAGTAGATCTAGCTGGTCTGTCATTATATAATAGAGACAGTAGATCTAGCTGGTCTGTCATAATATAATAGAGACAGTAGATCAAACTGGTCTTTCATAATATAATAGAGACAGTAGATCTAGCTGGTCTGTCATATAACAGAGACAGTAGATCTAGCTGGTCCGTCATAATATAATAGAGACAGTAGATCTAGCTGGTCTGCCATAATATAATAGAGACAGTAGATCTAGCTGGTCTGTCATAATATAATAGAGACAGTAGATCTGGCTGGTCTCTCATAATATAATAGAGACAGTAGATCTAGCTGCTCTGTAAAAATATACAAGAGACAGTAGATCTGGCTGGTCTCTCATAATATATTAGAGACATTATATCTAGCTGGTCTCTCATAATATAATAGAGACAGTAGATCTAGCTGGTCTGTCATAATATAATAGAGACAGTAGATCGAGCTGCTCTGTCAAAATAGAATAGAGACAGTAGATCTAGCTGGTCCGTCATATTATAATAGAGACAGTAGATCTAGCTGGTCTGTCATAATATAATAGAGACAGTAGATCAAGCTGGTCTGTCATAATATAATAGAGACAGTAGATCTATCTGATCTGTCATATAATAGAGACAGTAGATCTAGCTGGTCCGTCATAATATAATAGAGACAGTAGATCTAGCTGGTCTGTCATATTATAATAGAGACAGTAGATCTGGCTGGTCTCTCATAGTATAATAGAGACATTATATCTAGCTGGTTTCTCATAATATAATAGAGACATTAGATCTAGCTGGTCTGTCATAATATAATAGAGACAGTAGATCTAGCTGGTCTGTTATAACATGATAGAGACAGTTGATGTAGCTGGTCTGTCACAATATAATAGAGGCAGTAGATCTAGCTGGTCTGTCATAATATAATAGAGACAGTAGATCTAGCTGGTCTGTCATAATATAATAGGGACATTAGATCTAGCTGGTCTGTCATGATACAACAGAGATATTAGATCTACCTGGTCTGTCATAAGATAATAGAGACAGTAGATCTAGCTGGTCTGTCATTATATAATAGAGACAGTAGATCTAGCTGGTCTGTCATAATATAATAGAGACAGTAAATCTAGCTGGTCTGTCATAATATAATAGAGACAGTAGATCTGGCTGGTCTCTCATAATATAATAGAGACATTAGTTCTAGCTGATCTGTCATAATAAAATAGAGACATTAGTTCTAGCTGATCTGTCATAATAAAATAGAGACATAGAGACAATAGATCTAGCTCGTCTGTCATATTATAATAGAGACAGTAGATCTAGCTGGTCCTTCATAATATAATAGAGACAGTAGATCTAGCTGGTCCTTCATAATATAATAGAGACAGTAGATCTAGCAGGTCTGTCATTATATAATAGGGACATTAGAGCTAGCTGGTCTGTCATAATATAATAGAGACAGTAGATCTAGCTGGTCTGTCATAATATAATAGAGACAGTAGATCTAGCTGGTCCTTCATAATATAATAGAGACAGTAGATCTAGCTGGTCTGTAATATTATAATAGAGACAGTAGATCTAAATGGTCTGTCATATTATAATATAGACATTAGATCTAGCTGGTCTCTCATAATATAATAGAGACAGTAGATCTAGCTGGTCCGTCATAATATAATAGAGACAGTAGATCTAGCTGGTCTGCAATATTATAATAGAGACAGTAGATCTAGCTGGTCTGTCATAATATAATAGAGACAGTAGATCTAGCTGCTCTGTCAAAAGAGAATAGAGACAGTAGATCTAGCTGGTCTGTCATATTATAATAGAGACAGTAGATCTAGCTGGTCTGTCATAATATAATAGAGACAGTAGATCAAGCTGGTCTGTCATAATATAATAGAGACAGTAGATCTATCTGATCTGTCATATAATAGAGACAGTAGATCTAGCTGGTCCGTCATAATATAATAGAGACAGTAGATCTAGCTGGTCTGTCATATTATAATAGAGACAGTAGATCTGGCTGGTCCGTCATATTATAATAGAGACAGTAGATCTCGATGGTCTCTCATAATATAATAGAGACAGTAGATCTACCTGGTCTGTCATAAGATAATAGAGACAGTAGATCTAGCTGGTCTGTCATTATATAATAGAGACAGTAGATCTAGCTGGTCTGTCATAATATAATAGAGACAGTAGATCAAACTGGTCTTTCATAATATAATAGAGACAGTAGGTCTAGCTGGTCTGTCATATAACAGAGACAGTAGATCTAGCTGGTCCGTCATAATATAATAGAGACAGTAGATCTAGCTGGTCTGCCATAATATAATAGAGACAGTAGATCTAGCTGGTCTGTCATAATATAATAGAGACAGTAGATCTGGCTGGTCTCTCATAATATAATAGAGACAGTAGATCTAGCTGCTCTGTCAAAATATACAAGAGACAGTAGATCTGGCTGGTCTCTCATAATATAATAGAGACATTATATCTAGCTGGTCTCTCATAATATAATAGAGACAGTAGATCTAGCTGGTCTGTCATAATATAATAGAGACAGTAGATCTAGCTGCTCTGTCAAAATAGAATAGAGACAGTAGATCTAGCTGGTCTGTCATATTATAATAGAGACAGTAGATCTAGCTGGTCTGTCATAATATAATAGAGACAGTAGATCAAGCTGGTCTGTCATAATATAATAGAGACAGTAGATCTATCTGATCTGTCATATAATAGAGACAGTAGATCTAGCTGGTCCGTCATAATATAATAGAGACAGTAGATCTAGCTGGTCTGTCATATTATAATAGAGACAGTAGATCTGGCTGGTCTCTCATAGTATAATAGAGACATTAGATCTAGCTGGTCTCTCATAATATAATAGAGACAGTAGATCTAGCTGGTCCGTCATAATATAATAGAGACAGTAGATCTAGCTGGTCTGTAATATTATAATAGAGACAGTAGATCTAAATGGTCCGTCATACTATAATAGAGACATTAGATCTAGCTGGTCTCTAATAATATATTAGAGACATTAGATCTAGCTGGTCTCTCATAATATAATAGAGACAGTAGATCTAGCTGGTCCGTCATAATATAATAGAGACAGTAGATCTGGCAGGTCTCTCATAATATAATAGAGACATTAGATCTAGCTGGTCCGTCATATTATAATAGAGACAGTAGATCTCGATGGTCTCTCATAATATAATAGAGACAGTAGATCTACCTGGTCTGTCATAAGATAATAGAGACAGTAGATCTAGCTGGTCTGTCATTATATAATAGAGACAGTAGATCTAGCTGGTCTGTCATAATATAATAGAGACAGTAGATCAAACTGGTCTTTCATAATATAATAGAGACAGTAGATCTAGCTGGTCTGTCATATAACAGAGACAGTAGATCTAGCTGGTCCGTCATAATATAATAGAGACAGTAGATCTAGCTGGTCTGCCATAATATAATAGAGACAGTAGATCTAGCTGGTCTGTCATAATATAATAGAGACAGTAGATCTGGCTGGTCTCTCATAATATAATAGAGACAGTAGATCTAGCTGCTCTGTAAAAATATACAAGAGACAGTAGATCTGGCTGGTCTCTCATAATATATTAGAGACATTATATCTAGCTGGTCTCTCATAATATAATAGAGACAGTAGATCTAGCTGGTCTGTCATAATATAATAGAGACAGTAGATCGAGCTGCTCTGTCAAAATAGAATAGAGACAGTAGATCTAGCTGGTCCGTCATATTATAATAGAGACAGTAGATCTAGCTGGTCTGTCATAATATAATAGAGACAGTAGATCAAGCTGGTCTGTCATAATATAATAGAGACAGTAGATCTATCTGATCTGTCATATAATAGAGACAGTAGATCTAGCTGGTCCGTCATAATATAATAGAGACAGTAGATCTAGCTGGTCTGTCATATTATAATAGAGACAGTAGATCTGGCTGGTCTCTCATAGTATAATAGAGACATTATATCTAGCTGGTTTCTCATAATATAATAGAGACATTAGATCTAGCTGGTCTGTCATAATATAATAGAGACAGTAGATCTAGCTGGTCTGTTATAACATGATAGAGACAGTTGATGTAGCTGGTCTGTCACAATATAATAGAGGCAGTAGATCTAGCTGGTCTGTCATAATATAATAGAGACAGTAGATCTAGCTGGTCTGTCATAATATAATAGGGACATTAGATCTAGCTGGTCTGTCATGATACAACAGAGATATTAGATCTACCTGGTCTGTCATAAGATAATAGAGACAGTAGATCTAGCTGGTCTGTCATTATATAATAGAGACAGTAGATCTAGCTGGTCTGTCATAATATAATAGAGACAGTAAATCTAGCTGGTCTGTCATAATATAATAGAGACAGTAGATCTGGCTGGTCTCTCATAATATAATAGAGACATTAGTTCTAGCTGATCTGTCATAATAAAATAGAGACATTAGTTCTAGCTGATCTGTCATAATAAAATAGAGACATAGAGACAATAGATCTAGCTCGTCTGTCATATTATAATAGAGACAGTAGATCTAGCTGGTCCTTCATAATATAATAGAGACAGTAGATCTAGCTGGTCCTTCATAATATAATAGAGACAGTAGATCTAGCAGGTCTGTCATTATATAATAGGGACATTAGAGCTAGCTGGTCTGTCATAATATAATAGAGACAGTAGATCTAGCTGGTCTGTCATAATATAATAGAGACAGTAGATCTAGCTGGTCCTTCATAATATAATAGAGACAGTAGATCTAGCTGGTCTGTAATATTATAATAGAGACAGTAGATCTAAATGGTCTGTCATATTATAATATAGACATTAGATCTAGCTGGTCTCTCATAATATAATAGAGACAGTAGATCTAGCTGGTCCGTCATAATATAATAGAGACAGTAGATCTAGCTGGTCTGCAATATTATAATAGAGACAGTAGATCTAGCTGGTCCGTCATAATATAATAGAGACAGTAGATCTAAATGGTCCGTAATATTATAATAGAGACATTAGATCTAGCTGGTCTCTCATAATATATTAGAGACATTAGATCTAGCTGGTCTCTCATAATATAATAGAGACAGTAGATCTAGCTGGTCCGTCATAATATAATAGAGACAGTAGATCTAGCTGGTCTGTAATATTATAATAGAGACAGTAGATCTAAATGGTCTGTCATATTATAATAGAGACAGTAGATGTGGCTGGTCTCTCATAATATAATAGAGACAGTAGATCTGGCTGGTCTCTCATAATATAATAGAGACATTAGATCTAGCTGGTCTGTCATAATATAATAGAGACAGTAGATCTAGCTGGTCCGTCATAATATAATAGAGACAGTAGATCTAGCTGGTCTGTAATATTATAATAGAGACAGTAGATCCAGCTGGTCTGTAATATTATAATAGAGTCAGTAGATCTAAATGGTCTTTCATATTATAATAGAGACAGTAGATCTGGCTGGTCTCTCATAATATAATAGAGACAGTAGATCTGGCTGGTCTCTCATAATATAATAGAGACATTATATGTAGCTGGTCTCTCATAATATAATATCGACATTAGATCTAGCTGGTCTGTCATAATATAATAGAGACAGTAGATCTAGCTGGTCTGTTATAACATGACAGAGACAGTTGATGTAGCTGGTCTGTCACAATATAATAGAGACAGTAGATTTAGCTGGTCTGTCATTATATAATAGAGGCAGTAGATCTAGCTGGTCTGTCATAATATAATAGAGACAGTAGATCTAGCTGGTCTGTCATAATATAATAGGGACATTAGATCTAGCTGGTCTGTCATAATATAATAGAGACAGTAGATCTAGCTGCTCTGTCAAAATATAATAGAGACAGTAGATCTAGATGGTCTGTCACAATATAATAGAGACAGTATATCTAGCTGGTCTGTCATAATATAACAGAGACAGTAGATCTATCTGGTCCGTCATAATATAATAGAGACAGTAGATCTAGCTGGTCTGTCATGATATAATAGAGACATAGAGACAGTAGATCTAGCTCGTCTGTCATATTATAATATAGACAGTAGATCTAGCTGGTCCTTCATAATCTAATAGAGACAGTAGATCTAGCTGGTCCGTCATAATATAATAGAGACAGTAGATCTAGCTGGTCCTTCATAATATAATAGAGACAGTAGATATAGCTGGTCTGTCATATTATAATAGAGACAGTAGATCTAGCAGGTCTGTCATTATATAATAGAGACAGTAGATCTAGCTGGTCTGTCATAATATAATAGAGACAGTAAATCTAGCTGTTCTTTCATAATATAATAGGGACATTAGAGCTAGCTGGTCTGTCATAATATAATAGAGACAGTAGATCTAGCTGGTCCGTCATAATATAATAGAGACAGTAGATCTAGCTGGTCTGTAATATTATAATAGAGACAGTAGATCTAAATGGTCCGTCATACTATAATAGAGACATTAGATCTAGCTGGTCTCTCATAATATAATAGAGACATTAGATCTAGCTGGTCTGTCATAATATAATAGAGACAGTAGATCTAGCTGGTCTGTCATAATATAATAGAGACATTAGATCTAGCTGGTCCTTCATAATATAATAGAGACAGTAGATCTAGCTGGTCCTTCATAATATAATAGAGACAGTAGATCTAGCAGGTCTGTCATAATATAATAGAGACAGTAGATCTAGCTGCTCTGTCAAAATATAATAGAGACAGTAGATCTAGATGGTCTGTCACAATATAATAGAGACAGTATATCTAGCTGGTCTGTCATAATATAACAGAGACAGTAGATCTATCTGGTCCGTCATAATATAATAGAGACAGTAGATCTAGCTGGTCTGTCATGATATAATAGAGACATAGAGACAGTAGATCAAGCTCGTCTGTCGTATTATAATATAGACAGTAGATCTAGCTGGTCCTTCATAATCTAATAGAGACAGTAGATCTAGCTGGTCCGTCATAATATAATAGAGACAGTAGATCTAGCTGGTCCTTCATAATATAATAGAGACAGTAGATATAGCTGGTCTGTCATATTATAATAGAGACAGTAGATCTAGCAGGTCTGTCATTATATAATAGAGACAGTAGATCTAGCTGGTCTGTCATAATATAATAGAGACAGTAAATCTAGCTGTTCTTTCATAATATAATAGGGACATTAGAGCTAGCTGGTCTGTCATAATATAATAGAGACAGTAGATCTAGCTGGTCCGTCATAATATAATAGAGAGAGTAGATCTAGCTGGTCTGTAATATTATAATAGAGACAGTAGATCTAAATGGTCCGTCATACTATAATAGAGACATTAGATCTAGCTGGTCTCTCATAATATAATAGAGACATTAGATCTAGCTGGTCTGTCATAATATAATAGAGACAGTAGATCTAGCTGGTCTGTCATAATATAATAGAGACATTAGATCTAGCTGGTCCTTCATAATATAATAGAGACAGTAGATCTAGCTGGTCCTTCATAATATAATAGAGACAGTAGATCTAGCAGGTCTGTCATTATATAATAGAGACAGTAGATCGAGCTGGTCTGTCATAATATAATAGAGACAGGAAATCTAGCTGTTCTGTCATAATATAATAGGTACATTAGAGCTAGCTGGTCTGTCATAATATAATAGAGACAGTAGATCTAGCTGGTCTGTCATAATATAATAGAGACAGTCGATCTAGCTGGTCCTTCATAATATAATAGAGACAGTAGATCTAGCTGGTCTGTAATATTATAATAGAGACAGTAGATCTAAATGGTCTGTCATATTATAATATAGACATTAGATCTAGCTGGTCTCTCATAATATAATAGAGACAGTAGATCTAGCTGGTCCGTCATAATATAATAGAGACAGTAGATCTAGCTGGTCTGTAATATTATAATAGAGACAGTAGATCTAGCTGTTCTTTCATAATATAATAGGGACATTAGAGCTAGCTGGTCTGTCATAATATAATAGAGACAGTAAATCTAGCTGGTCCGTCATAATATAATAGAGACAGTAGATCTAGCTGGTCTGTAATAGTATAATAGAGACAGTAGATCTAAATGGTCCGTCATACTATAATAGAGACATTAGATCTAGCTGGTCTCTCATAATATAATAGAGACATTAGATCTAGCTGGTCTGTCATAATATAATAGAGACAGTAGATCTAGCTGGTCTGTCATAATATAATAGAGACAGTAGATCTAGCTGGTCCTTCATAATATAATAGAGACAGTAGATCTAGCTGGTCCTTCATAATATAATAGAGACAGTAGATCTAGCAGGTCTGTCATTATATAATAGAGACAGTAGATCTAGCTGGTCTGTCATAATATAATAGAGACAGTAAATCTAGCTGTTCTGTCATAATATAATAGGGACATTAGAGCTAGCTGGTCTGTCATAATATAATAGAGACAGTAGATCTAGCTGGTCTGTCATAATATAATAGAGACAGTCGATCTAGCTGGTCCTTCATAATATAATAGAGACAGTAGATCTAGCTGGTCTGTAATATTATAATAGAGACAGTAGATCTAAATGGTCTGTCATATTATAATATAGACATTAGATCTAGCTGGTCTCTCATAATATAATAGAGACAGTTGATCTAGCTGGTCCGTCATAATATAATAGAGACAGTAGATCTAGCTGGTCTGTCATAATATAATAGAGACAGTAGATCAAGCTGGTCTTTCATAATATAATAGAGACAGTAGATCTAGCTGGTCTGTCATATAACAGAGACAGTAGATCTAGCTGGTCTGTCATAATATAATAGAGACAGTAGATCTAGCTGGTCTGCCATAATATAATAGAGACAGTAGATCTAGCTGGTCTGTCATAATATAATAGAGACAGTAGATCTGGCTGGTCTCTCATAATATAATAGAGACAGTAGATCTAGCTGCTCTGTCAAAATATACAAGAGACAGTAGATCTGGCTGGTCTCTCATAATATAATAGAGACATTATATCTAGCTGGTCTCTCATAATATAATAGAGACAGTAGATCTAGCTGGTCTGTCATAATATAATAGAGACAGTAGATCTAGCTGCTCTGTCAAAATAGAATAGAGACAGTAGATCTAGCTGGTCTGTCATATTATAATAGAGACAGTAGATCTAGCTGGTCTGTCATAATATAATAGAGACAGTAGATCAAGCTGGTCTGTCATATTATAATAGAGACAGTAGATCTGGCTGGTCTCTCATAGTATAATAGAGACATTATATCTAGCTGGTTTCTCATAATATAATAGAGACATTAGATCTAGCTGGTCTGTCATAATATAATAGAGACAGTAGATCTAGCTGGTCTGTTATAACATGATAGAGACAGTTGATGTAGCTGGTCTGTCACAATATAATAGAGGCAGTAGATCTAGCTGGTCTGTCATAATATAATAGAGACAGTAGATCTAGCTGGTCTGTCATAATATAATAGGGACATTAGATCTAGCTGGTCTGTCATGATACAACAGAGATATTAGATCTACCTGGTCTGTCATAAGATAATAGAGACAGTAGATCTAGCTGGTCTGTCATTATATAATAGAGACAGTAGATCTAGCTGGTCTGTCATAATATAATAGAGACAGTAAATCTAGCTGGTCTGTCATAATATAATAGAGACAGTAGATCTAGCTGGTCTGTCATATTATAATAGGGACAGTAGATCTAGCTGGTCTGTCATAATATAATAGAGACAGTAGATCTGGCTGGTCTCTCATAATATAATAGAGACATTAGTTCTAGCTGATCTGTCATAATAAAATAGAGACATAGAGACAATAGATCTAGCTCGTCTGTCATATTATAATAGAGACAGTAGATCTAGCTGGTCCTTCATAATATAATAGAGACAGTAGATCTAGCTGGTCCTTCATAATATAATAGAGACAGTAGATCTAGCAGGTCTGTCATTTTATAATAGAGACAGTAGATCTAGCTGGTCTGTCATAATATAATAGAGACAGTAAATCTAGCTGTTCTGTCATAATATAATAGGGACATTAGAGCTAGCTGGTCTGTCATAATATAATAGAGACAGTAGATCTAGCTGGTCTGTCATAATATAATAGAGACAGTAGATCTAGCTGGTCCTTCATAATATAATAGAGACAGTAGATCTAGCTGGTCTGTAATATTATAACAGAGACAGTAGATCTAAATGGTCTGTCATATTATAATATAGACATTAGATATAGCTGGTCTCTCATAATATAATAGAGACAGTAGATCTAGCTGGTCCGTCATAATATAATAGAGACAGTAGATCTAAATGGTCCGTAATATTATAATAGAGACATTAGATCTAGCTGGTCTCTCATAATATATTAGAGACATTAGATCTAGCTGGTCTCTCATAATATAATAGAGACAGTAGATCTAGCTGGTCCGTCATAATATAATAGAGACAGTAGATCTAGCTGGTCTGTAATATTATAATAGAGACAGTAGATCTAAATGGTCTGTCATATTATAATAGAGACAGTAGATGTGGCTGGTCTCTCATAATATAATAGAGACAGTAGATCTGGCTGGTCTCTCATAATATAATAGAGACATTAGATCTAGCTGGTCTGTCATAATATAATAGAGACAGTAGATCTAGCTGGTCCGTCATAATATAATAGAGACAGTAGATCTAGCTGGTCTGTAATATTATAATAGAGACAGTAGATCCAGCTGGTCTGTAATATTATAATAGAGTCAGTAGATCTAAATGGTCTTTCATACTATAATAGAGACAGTAGATCTGGCTGGTCTCTCATAATATAATAGAGACAGTAGATCTGGCTGGTCTCTCATAATATAATAGAGACATTATATGTAGCTGGTCTCTCATAATATAATATCGACATTAGATCTAGCTGGTCTGTCATAATATAATAGAGACAGTCGATTTAGCTGGTCTGTCATTATATAATAGAGGCAGTAGATCTAGCTGGTCTGTCATAATATAATAGAGACAGTAGATCTAGCTGGTCTGTCATAATATAATAGGGACATTAGATCTAGCTGGTCTGTCATAATATAATAGAGACAGTAGATCTAGCTGCTCTGTCAAAATATAATAGAGACAGTAGATCTAGATGGTCTGTCACAATATAATAGAGACAGTATATCTAGCTGGTCTGTCATAATATAACAGAGACAGTAGATCAATCTGGTCTGTCATAATATAATAGAGACAGTAGATCTAGCTGGTCTGTCATGATATAATAGAGACATAGAGACAGTAGATCTAGCTCGTCTGTCATATTATAATATAGACAGTAGATCTAGCTGGTCCTTCATAATCTAATAGAGACAGTAGATCTAGCTGGTCCGTCATAATATAATAGAGACAGTAGATCTAGCTGGTCCTTCATAATATAATAGAGACAGTAGATATAGCTGGTCTGTCATATTATAATAGAGACAGTAGATCTAGCAGGTCTGTCATTATATAATAGAGACAGTAGATCTAGCTGGTCTGTCATAATATAATAGAGACAGTAAATCTAGCTGTTCTTTCATAATATAATAGGGACATTAGAGCTAGCTGGTCTGTCATAATATAATAGAGACAGTAGATCTAGCTGGTCCGTCATAATATAATAGAGACAGTAGATCTAGCTGGTCTGTAATATTATAATAGAGACAGTAGATCTAAATGGTCCGTCATACTATAATAGAGACATTAGATCTAGCTGGTCTCTCATAATATAATAGAGACATTAGATCTAGCTGGTCTGTCATAATATAATAGAGACAGTAGATCTAGCTGGTCTGTCATAATATAATAGAGACAGTAGATCTAGCTGGTCCTTCATAAAATAATAGAGACAGTAGATCTAGCTGGTCCTTCATAATATAATAGAGACAGTAGATCTAGCAGACAGTAGATCTAGCTGGTCTGTCATAATATAATAGAGACAGTAAATCTAGCTGTTCTGTCATAATATAATAGGTACATTAGAGCTAGCTGGTCTGTCATTATGTAATAGAGACAGTAGATCTAGCTGGTCTGTCATAATATAATAGAGACAGTAAATCTAGCTGTTCTGTCATAATATAATAGGTACATTAGAGCTAGCTGGTCTGTCATAATATAATAGAGACAGTAGATCTAGCTGGTCTGTCATAATATAATAGAGACAGTCGATCTAGCTGGTCCTTCATAATATAATAGAGACAGTAGATCTAGCTGGTCCGTCATAATATAATAGAGACAGTAGATCTAGCTGGTCTGTAATATTATAATAGAGACAGTAGATCTAGCTGTTCTTTCATAATATAATAGGGACATTAGAGCTAGCTGGTCTGTCATAATATAATAGAGACAGTAAATCTAGCTGGTCCGTCATAATATAATAGAGACAGTAGATATAGCTGGTCTGTAATAGTATAATAGAGACAGTAGATCTAAATGGTCCGTCATACTATAATAGAGACATTAGATCTAGCTGGTCTCTCATAATATAATAGAGACATTAGATCTAGCTGGTCTGTCATAATATAATAGAGACAGTAGATCTAGCTGGTCTGTCATAATATAATAGAGACAGTAGATCTAGCTGGTCCTTCATAATATAATAGAGACAGTAGATCTAGCTGGTCCTTCATAATATAATAGAGACAGTAGATCTAGCAGGTCTGTCATTATATAATATAGACAGTAGATCTAGCTGGTCTGTCATAATATAATAGAGACAGTAAATCTAGCTGTTCTGTCATAATATAATAGGGACATTAGAGCTAGCTGGTCTGTCATAATATAATAGGGACATTAGATCTAGCTGGTCTGTAATAATATAATAGAGACAGTAGATCTAGCTGCTCTGTCAAAATATAATAGAGACAGTAGATCTAGATGGTCTGTCACAATATAATAGAGACAGTATATCTAGCTGGTCTGTCATAATATAACAGAGACAGTAGATCTATCTGGTCCGTCATAATATAATAGAGACAGTAGATCTAGCTGGTCTGTCATGATATAATAGAGACATAGAGACAGTAGATCTAGCTCGTCTGTCATATTATAATATAGACAGTAGATCTAGCTGGTCCTTCATAATCTAATAGAGACAGTAGATCTAGCTGGTCCGTCATAATATAATAGAGACAGTAGATCTAGCTGGTCCTTCATAATATAATAGAGACAGTAGATATAGCTGGTCTGTCATATTATAATAGAGACAGTAGATCTAGCAGGTCTGTCATTATATAATAGAGACAGTAGATCTAGCTGGTCTGTCATAATATAATAGAGACAGTAAATCTAGCTGTTCTTTCATAATATAATAGGGACATTAGAGCTAGCTGGTCTGTCATAATATAATAGAGACAGTAGATCTAGCTGGTCCATCATAATATAATAGAGACAGTAGATCTAGCTGGTCTGTAATATTATAATAGAGACAGTAGATCTAAATGGTCCGTCATACTATAATAGAGACATTAGATCTAGCTGGTCTCTCATAATATAATAGAGACATTAGATCTAGCTGGTCTGTCATAATATAATAGAGACAGTAGATCTAGCTGGTCTGTCATAATATAATAGAGACAGTAGATCTAGCTGGTCCTTCATAAAATAATAGAGACAGTAGATCTAGCTGGTCCTTCATAATATAATAGAGACAGTAGATCTAGCAGGTCTGTCATTATGTAATAGAGACAGTAGATCTAGCTGGTCTGTCATAATATAATAGAGACAGTAAATCTAGCTGTTCTGTCATAATATAATAGGTACATTAGAGCTAGCTGGTCTGTCATAATATAATAGAGACAGTAGATCTAGCTGGTCTGTCATAATATAATAGAGACAGTCGATCTAGCTGGTCCTTCATAATATAATAGAGACAGTAGATCTAGCTGGTCTGTAATATTATAATAGAGACAGTAGATCTGGCTGGTCTCTCATAATATAATAGAGACATTATATGTAGCTGGTCTCTCATAATATAATATCGACATTAGATCTAGCTGGTCTGTCATAATATAATAGAGACAGTCGATTTAGCTGGTCTGTCATTATATAATAGAGGCAGTAGATCTAGCTGGTCTGTCATAATATAATAGAGACAGTAGATCTAGCTGGTCTGTCATAATATAATAGGGACATTAGATCTAGCTGGTCTGTCATAATATAATAGAGACAGTAGATCTAGCTGCTCTGTCAAAATATAATAGAGACAGTAGATCTAGATGGTCTGTCACAATATAATAGAGACAGTATATCTAGCTGGTCTGTCATAATATAACAGAGACAGTAGATCAATCTGGTCCGTCATAATATAATAGAGACAGTAGATCTAGCTGGTCTGTCATGATATAATAGAGACATAGAGACAGTAGATCTAGCTCGTCTGTCATATTATAATATAGACAGTAGATCTAGCTGGTCCTTCATAATCTAATAGAGACAGTAGATCTAGCTGGTCCGTCATAATATAATAGAGACAGTAGATCTAGCTGGTCCTTCATAATATAATAGAGACAGTAGATATAGCTGGTCTGTCATATTATAATAGAGACAGTAGATCTAGCAGGTCTGTCATTATATAATAGAGACAGTAGATCTAGCTGGTCTGTCATAATATAATAGAGACAGTAAATCTAGCTGTTCTTTCATAATATAATAGGGACATTAGAGCTAGCTGGTCTGTCATAATATAATAGAGACAGTAGATCTAGCTGGTCCGTCATAATATAATAGAGACAGTAGATCTAGCTGGTCTGTAATATTATAATAGAGACAGTAGATCTAAATGGTCCGTCATACTATAATAGAGACATTAGATCTAGCTGGTCTCTCATAATATAATAGAGACATTAGATCTAGCTGGTCTGTCATAATATAATAGAGACAGTAGATCTAGCTGGTCTGTCATAATATAATAGAGACAGTAGATCTAGCTGGTCCTTCATAAAATAATAGAGACAGTAGATCTAGCTGGTCCTTCATAATATAATAGAGACAGTAGATCTAGCAGACAGTAGATCTAGCTGGTCTGTCATAATATAATAGAGACAGTAAATCTAGCTGTTCTGTCATAATATAATAGGTACATTAGAGCTAGCTGGTCTGTCATTATGTAATAGAGACAGTAGATCTAGCTGGTCTGTCATAATATAATAGAGACAGTAAATCTAGCTGTTCTGTCATAATATAATAGGTACATTAGAGCTAGCTGGTCTGTCATAATATAATAGAGACAGTAGATCTAGCTGGTCTGTCATAATATAATAGAGACAGTCGATCTAGCTGGTCCTTCATAATATAATAGAGACAGTAGATCTAGCTGGTCCGTCATAATATAATAGAGACAGTAGATCTAGCTGGTCTGTAATATTATAATAGAGACAGTAGATCTAGCTGTTCTTTCATAATATAATAGGGACATTAGAGCTAGCTGGTCTGTCATAATATAATAGAGACAGTAAATCTAGCTGGTCCGTCATAATATAATAGAGACAGTAGATCTAGCTGGTCTGTAATAGTATAATAGAGACAGTAGATCTAAATGGTCCGTCATACTATAATAGAGACATTAGATCTAGCTGGTCTCTCATAATATAATAGAGACATTAGATCTAGCTGGTCTGTCATAATATAATAGAGACAGTAGATCTAGCTGGTCTGTCATAATATAATAGAGACAGTAGATCTAGCTGGTCCTTCATAATATAATAGAGACAGTAGATCTAGCTGGTCCTTCATAATATAATAGAGACAGTAGATCTAGCAGGTCTGTCATTATATAATATAGACAGTAGATCTAGCTGGTCTGTCATAATATAATAGAGACAGTAAATCTAGCTGGTCTGTCATAATATAATAGGGACATTAGATCTAGCTGGTCTGTAATAATATAATAGAGACAGTAGATCTAGCTGCTCTGTCAAAATATAATAGAGACAGTAGATCTAGATGGTCTGTCACAATATAATAGAGACAGTATATCTAGCTGGTCTGTCATAATATAACAGAGACAGTAGATCTATCTGGTCCGTCATAATATAATAGAGACAGTAGATCTAGCTGGTCTGTCATGATATAATAGAGACATAGAGACAGTAGATCTAGCTCGTCTGTCATATTATAATATAGACAGTAGATCTAGCTGGTCCTTCATAATCTAATAGAGACAGTAGATCTAGCTGGTCCGTCATAATATAATAGAGACAGTAGATCTAGCTGGTCCTTCATAATATAATAGAGACAGTAGATATAGCTGGTCTGTCATATTATAATAGAGACAGTAGATCTAGCAGGTCTGTCATAATATAATAGAGACAGTAAATCTAGCTGTTCTTTCATAATATAATAGGGACATTAGAGCTAGCTGGTCTGTCATAATATAATAGAGACAGTAGATCTAGCTGGTCCGTCATAATATAATAGAGACAGTAGATCTAGCTGGTCTGTAATATTATAATAGAGACAGTAGATCTAAATGGTCCGTCATACTATAATAGAGACATTAGATCTAGCTGGTCTCTCATAATATAATAGAGACATTAGATCTAGCTGGTCTGTCATAATATAATAGAGACAGTAGATCTAGCTGGTCTGTCATAATATAATAGAGACAGTAGATCTAGCTGGTCCTTCATAAAATAATAGAGACAGTAGATCTAGCTGGTCCTTCATAATATAATAGAGACAGTAGATCTAGCAGGTCTGTCATTATGTAATAGAGACAGTAGATCTAGCTGGTCTGTCATAATATAATAGAGACAGTAAATCTAGCTGTTCTGTCATAATATAATAGGTACATTAGAGCTAGCTGGTCTGTCATAATATAATAGAGACAGTAGATCTAGCTGGTCTGTCATAATATAATAGAGACAGTCGATCTAGCTGGTCCTTCATAATATAATAGAGACAGTAGATCTAGCTGGTCTGTAATATTATAATAGAGACAGTAGATCTAAATGGTCTGTCATATTATAATATAGACATTAGATCTAGCTGGTCTCACATAATATAATAGAGACAGTAGATCTAGCTGGTCCGTCATAATATAATAGAGACAGTAGATCTAGCTGGTCTGTAATATTATAATAGAGACAGTAGATCTAGCTGTTCTTTCATAATATAATAGGGACATTAGTGCTAGCTGGTCTGTCATAATATAATAGAGACAGTAAATCTAGCTGGTCCGTCATAATATAATAGAGACAGTAGATCTAGCTGGTCTGTAATAGTATAATAGAGACAGTAGATCTAAATGGTCCGTCATACTATAATAGAGACATTAGATCTAGCTGGTCTCTCATAATATAATAGAGTCATTAGATCTAGCTGGTCTGTCATAATATAATAGAGACAGTAGATCTAGCTGGTCTGTCATAATATAATAGAGACAGTAGATCTAGCTGGTCCTTCATAATATAATAGAGACAGTAGATCTAGCTGGTCCTTCATAATATAATAGAGACAGTAGATCTAGCAGGTCTGTCATTATATAATAGAGACAGTAGATCTAGCTGGTCTGTCATAATATAATAGAGACAGTAAATCTAGCTGTTCTGTCATAATATAATAGGGACATTAGAGCTAGCTGGTCTGTCATAATATAATAGAGACAGTAGATCTAGCTGGTCTGTCATAATATAATAGAGACAGTCGATCTAGCTGGTCCTTCATAATATAATAGAGACAGTAGATCTAGCTGGTCTGTAATATTATAATAGAGACAGTAGATCTAGCTGGTCCGTCATAATATAATAGAGACAGTAGATCTAGCTGGTCTGTAATATTATAATAGAGACAGTAGATCTAGCTGTTCTTTCATAATATAATAGGGACATTAGTGCTAGCTGGTCTGTCATAATATAATAGAGACAGTAAATCTAGCTGGTCCGTCATAATATAATAGAGACAGTAGATCTAGCTGGTCTGTAATAGTATAATAGAGACAGTAGATCTAAATGGTCCGTCATACTATAATAGAGACATTAGATCTAGCTGGTCTCTCATAATATAATAGAGTCATTAGATCTAGCTGGTCTGTCATAATATAATAGAGACAGTAGATCTAGCTGGTCTGTCATAATATAATAGAGACAGTAGATCTAGCTGGTCCTTCATAATATAATAGAGACAGTAGATCTAGCTGGTCCTTCATAATATAATAGAGACAGTAGATCTAGCAGGTCTGTCATTATATAATAGAGACAGTAGATCTAGCTGGTCTGTCATAATATAATAGAGACAGTAAATCTAGCTGTTCTGTCATAATATAATAGGGACATTAGAGCTAGCTGGTCTGTCATAATATAATAGAGACAGTAGATCTAGCTGGTCTGTCATAATATAATAGAGACAGTCGATCTAGCTGGTCCTTCATAATATAATAGAGACAGTAGATCTAGCTGGTCTGTAATATTATAATAGAGACAGTAGATCTAAATGGTCCTTCATAATATAATAGAGACAGTAGATCTAGCTGGTCTGTAATATTATAATAGAGACAGTAGATCTAAATGGTCTGTCATATTATAATATAGACATTAGATCTAGCTGGTCTCTCATAATATAATAGAGACAGTAGATCTAGCTGGTCCGTCATAATATAATAGAGACAGTAGATCTAGCTGGTCTGTAATATTATAATAGAGACAGTAGATCTAGCTGTTCTTTCATAAAATAATAGGGACATTAGAGCTAGCTGGTCTGTCATAATATAATAGAGACAGTAAATCTAGCTGGTCCGTCATAATATAATAGAGACAGTAGATCTAGCTGGTCTGTAATAGTATAATAGAGACAGTAGATCTAAATGGTCCGTCATACTATAATAGAGACATTAGATCTAGCTGGTCTCTCATAATATAATAGAGACATTAGATCTAGCTGGTCTGTCATAATATAATAGAGACAGTAGATCTAGCTGGTCTGTCATAATATAATAGAGACAGTAGATCTAGCTGGTCCTTCATAATATAATAGAGACAGTAGATCTAGCTGGTCCTTCATAATATAATAGAGACAGTAGATCTAGCAGGTCTGTCATTATATAATAGAGACAGTAGATCTAGCTGGTCTGTCATAATATAATAGAGACAGTAAATCTAGCTGTTCTGTCATAATATAATAGGGACATTAGAGCTAGCTGGTCTGTCATAATATAATAGAGACAGTAGATCTAGCTGGTCTGTCATAATATAATAGAGACAGTCGATCTAGCTGGTCCTTCATAATATAATAGAGACAGTAGATCTAGCTGGTCTGTAATATTATAATAGAGACAGTAGATCTAAATGGTCTGTCATATTATAATATAGACATTAGATCTAGCTGGACTCTCATAATATAATAGAGACAGTAGATCTAGCTGGTCCGTCATAATATAATAGAGACAGTAGATCTAGCTGGTCTGTAATATTATAATAGAGACAGTAGATCTAGCTGGTCCGTCATAATATAATAGAGACAGTAGATCTAAATGGTCCGTAATGTTATAATAGAGACATTAGATCTGGCTGGTCTCTCATAATATATTAGAGACATTAGATCTAGCTGGTCTCTCATAATATAATAGAGACAGTAGATCTAGCTGGTCCGTCATAATATAATAGAGACAGTAGATCTAGCTGGTCTGTAATATTATAATAGAGACAGTAGATCTAAATGGTCTGTCATATTATAATAGAGACAGTAGATGTGGCTGGTCTCTCATAATATAATAGGGACATTAGAGCTAGCTGGTCTGTCATAATACAATAGAGACAGTAGATCTAGCTGGTCCGTCATAATATAATAGAGACAGTAGATCTAGCTGGTCTGTAATATTATAATAGAGACAGTAGATCTAAATGGTCTGTCATATTATAATAGAGACATTAGATCTAGCTGGTCTCTCATAATATAATAGAGACATTAGATCTAGCTGGTCTGTCATAATATAATAGAGACAGTAGATCTAGCTGGTCTGTCATAATATAATAGAGACAGTAGATCTAGCTGGTCCTTCATAATATAATAGAGACAGTAGATCTAGCTGGTCCTTCATAATATAATAGAGACAGTAGATCTAGCAGGTCTGTCATTATATAATAGAGACAGTAGATCTAGCTGGTCTGTCATAATATAATAGAGACAGTAAATCTAGCTGTTCTGTCATAATATAATAGGGACATTAGAGCTAGCTGGTCTGTCATAATATAATAGAGACAGTAGATCTAGCTGGTCTGTCATAATATAATAGAGACAGTCGATCTAGCTGGTCCTTCATAATATAATAGAGACAGTAGATCTAGCTGGTCTGTAATATTATAATAGAGACAGTAGATCTAAATGGTCCTTCATAATATAATAGAGACAGTAGATCTAGCTGGTCTGTAATATTATAATAGAGACAGTAGATCTAAATGGTCTGTCATATTATAATATAGACATTAGATCTAGCTGGTCTCTCATAATATAATAGAGACAGTAGATCTAGCTGGTCCGTCATAATATAATAGAGACAGTAGATCTAGCTGGTCTGTAATAGTATAATAGAGACAGTAGATCTAAATGGTCCGTCATACTATAATAGAGACATTAGATCTAGCTGGTCTCTCATAATATAATAGAGACATTAGATCTAGCTGGTCTGTCATAATATAATAGAGACAGTAGATCTAGCTGGTCTGTCATAATATAATAGAGACAGTAGATCTAGCTGGTCCTTCATAATATAATAGAGACAGTAGATCTAGCTGGTCCTTCATAATATAATAGAGACAGTAGATCTAGCAGGTCTGTCATTATATAATAGAGACAGTAGATCTAGCTGGTCTGTCATAATATAATAGAGACAGTAAATCTAGCTGTTCTGTCATAATATAATAGGGACATTAGAGCTAGCTGGTCTGTCATAATATAATAGAGACAGTAGATCTAGCTGGTCTGTCATAATATAATAGAGACAGTCGATCTAGCTGGTCCTTCATAATAGACAGTAGATCTAAATGGTCTGTCATATTATAATATAGACATTAGATCTAGCTGGACTCTCATAATATAATAGAGACAGTAGATCTAGCTGGTCCGTCATAATATAATAGAGACAGTAGATCTAGCTGGTCTGTAATATTATAATAGAGACAGTAGATCTAGCTGGTCGGTCATAATATAATAGAGACAGTAGATCTAAATGGTCCGTAATGTTATAATAGAGACATTAGATCTGGCTGGTCTCTCATAATATATTAGAGACATTAGATCTAGCTGGTCTCTCATAATATAATAGAGACAGTAGATCTAGCTGGTCCGTCATAATATAATAGAGACAGTAGATCTAGCTGGTCTGTAATATTATAATAGAGACAGTAGATCTAAATGGTCTGTCATATTATAATAGAGACAGTAGATGTGGCTGGTCTCTCATAATATAATAGAGACAGTAGATCTAGCAGGTCTGTCATTATATAATAGAGACAGTAGATCTAGCTGGTCTGTCATAATATAATAGAGACAGTAAATCTAGCTGTTCTTTCATGATATAATAGGGACATTAGAGCTAGCTGGTCTGTAATATTATAATAGAGACAGTAGATCTAGCTGGTCTGTAATATTATAATAGAGACAGTAGATCCAGCTGGTCTGTAATATTATAATAGAGTCAGTCGATCTAAATGGTCTTTCATACTATAATAGAGACAGTAGATCTGGCTGGTCTCTCATAATATAATAGAGACAGTAGATCTGGCTGGTCTCTCATAATATAATAGAGACATTATATGTAGCTGGTCTCTCATAATATAATATCGACATTAGATCTAGCTGGTCTGTCATAATATAATAGAGACAGTCGATTTAGCTGGTCTGTCATTATATAATAGAGGCAGTAGATCTAGCTGGTCTGTCATAATATAATAGAGACAGTAGATCTAGCTGGTCTGTCATAATATAATAGGGACATTAGATCTAGCTGGTCTGTCATAATATAATAGAGACAGTAGATCTAGCTGCTCTGTCAAAATATAATAGAGACAGTAGATCTAGATGGTCTGTCACAATATAATAGAGACAGTATATCTAGCTGGTCTGTCATAATATAACAGAGACAGTAGATCTATCTGGTCCGTCATAATATAATAGAGACAGTAGATCTAGCTGGTCTGTCATGATATAATAGAGACATAGAGACAGTAGATCTAGCTCGTCTGTCATATTATAATATAGACAGTAGATCTAGCTGGTCCTTCATAATCTAATAGAGACAGTAGATCTAGCTGGTCCGTCATAATATAATAGAGACAGTAGATCTAGCTGGTCCTTCATAATATAATAGAGACAGTAGATATAGCTGGTCTGTCATATTATAATAGAGACAGTAGATCTAGCAGGTCTGTCATTATATAATAGAGACAGTAGATCTAGCTGGTCTGTCATAATATAATAGAGACAGTAAATCTAGCTGTTCTTTCATAATATAATAGGGACATTAGAGCTAGCTGGTCTGTCATAATATAATAGAGACATTAGATCTAGCTGGTCCGTCATAATATAATAGAGACAGTAGATCTAGCTGGTCTGTAATATTATAATAGAGACAGTAGATCTAAATGGTCCGTCATACTATAATAGAGACATTAGATCTAGCTGGTCTCTCATAATATAATAGAGACATTAGATCTAGCTGGTCTGTCATAATATAATAGAGACAGTAGATCTAGCTGGTCTGTCATAATATAATAGAGACAGTAGATCTAGCTGGTCCTTCATAAAATAATAGAGACAGTAGATCTAGCTGGTCCTTCATAATATAATAGAGACAGTAAATCTAGCTGTTCTGTCATAATATAATAGGTACATTAGAGCTAGCTGGTCTGTCATAATATAATAGAGACAGTAGATCTAGCTGGTCTGTCATAATATAATAGAGACAGTCGATCTAGCTGGTCCTTCATAATATAATAGAGACAGTAGATCTAGCTGGTCTGTAATATTATAATAGAGACAGTAGATCTAAATGGTCTGTCATATTATAATATAGACATTAGATCTAGCTGGTCTCTCATAATATAATAGAGACAGTAGATCTAGCTGGTCCGTCATAATATAATAGAGACAGTAGATCTAGCTGGTCTGTAATATTATAATAGAGACAGTAGATCTAGCTGTTCTTTCATAATATAATAGGGACATTAGAGCTAGCTGGTCTGTCATAATACAATAGAGACAGTAGATCTAGCTGGTCCGTCATAATATAATAGAGACAGTAGATCTAGCTGGTCTGTAATATTATAATAGAGACAGTAGATCTAAATGGTCCGTCATACTATAATAGAGACATTAGATCTAGCTGGTCTCTCATAATATAATAGAGACATTAGATCTAGCTGGTCTGTCATAATATAATAGAGACAGTAGATCTAGCTGGTCTGTCATAATATAATAGAGACAGTAGATCTAGCTGGTCCTTCATAATATAATAGAGACAGTAGATCTAGCTGGTCCGTCATAATATAATAGAGACAGTAGATCTAGCTGGTCTGTAATATTATAATAGAGACAGTAGATCTAGCTGGTCCGTCATAATATAATAGAGACAGTAGATCTAAATGGTCCGTAATGTTATAATAGAGACATTAGATCTAGCTGGTCTCTCATAATATATTAGAGACATTAGATCTAGCTGGTCTCTCATAATATAATAGAGACAGTAGATCTAGCTGGTCCGTCATAATATAATAGAGACAGTAGATCTAGCTGGTCTGTAATATTATAATCGAGACAGTAGATCTAAATGGTCTGTCATATTATAATAGAGACAGTAGATGTGGCTGGTCTCTCATAATATAATAGAGACAGTAGATCTAGCAGGTCTGTCATTATATAATAGAGACATTAGATCTAGCTGGTCTGTCATAATATAATAGAGACAGTAAATCTAGCTGTTCTTTCATAATATAATAGGGACATTAGAGCTAGCTGGTCTGTCATAATACAATAGAGACAGTAGATCTAGCTGGTCCGTCATAATATAATAGAGACAGTAGATCTAGCTGGTCTGTAATATTATAATAGAGACAGTAGATCTAAATGGTCCGTCATACTATAATAGAGACATTAGATCTAGCTGGTCTCTCATAATATAATAGAGACATTAGATCTAGCTGGTCTGTCATAATATAATAGAGACAGTAGATCTAGCTGGTCTGTCATAATATAATAGAGACAGTAGATCTAGCTGGTCCTTCATAATATAATAGAGACAGTAGATCTAGCTGGTCCTTCATAATATAATAGAGACAGTAGATCTAGCAGGTCTGTCATTATATAATAGAGACAGTAGATCTAGCTGGTCTGTCATAATATAATAGAGACAGTAAATCTAGCTGTTCTGTCATAATATAATAGGGACATTAGAGCTAGCTGGTCTGTCATAATATAATAGAGACAGTAGATCTAGCTGGTCTGTCATAATATAATAGAGACAGTCGATCTAGCTGGTCCTTCATAATATAATAGAGACAGTAGATCTAGCTGGTCTGTAATATTATAATAGAGACAGTAGATCTAAATGGTCTGTCATATTATAATATAGACATTAGATCTAGCTGGTCTCTCATAATATAATAGAGACAGGAGATCTAGCTGATCCGTCATAATATAATAGAGACAGTAGATCTAGCTGGTCTGTAATATTATAATAGAGACAGTAGATCTAGCTGTTCTTTCATAATATAATAGGGACATTAGAGCTAGCTGGTCTGTCATAATATAATAGAGACAGTAGATCTAGCTGGTCCGTCATAATATAATAGAGACAGTAGATCTAGCTGGTCTGTAATATTATAATAGAGACAGTAGATCTAGCTGGTCTGTAATATTATAATAGAGACAGTAGATCTAAATGGTCCGTCATACTATAATAGAGACATTAGATCTAGCTGGTCTGTCATAATATAATAGAGACAGTAGATCTAGCTGGTCTGTCATAATATAATAGAGACAGTAGATCTAGCTGGTCCTTCATAATATAATAGAGACAGTAGATCTAGCTGGTCCTTCATAATATAATAGAGACAGTAGATCTAGCGGGTCTGTCATTATATAATAGAGACAGTAGATCTAGCTGGTCTGTCATAATATAATAGAGACAGTAAATCTAGCTGTTCTGTCATAATATAATAGGGACATTAGAGCTAGCTGGTCTGTCATAATATAATAGAGACAGTAGATCTAGCTGGTCTGTCATAATATAATAGAGACAGTCGATCTAGCTGGTCCTTCATAATATAATAGAGACAGTAGATCTAGCTGGTCTGTAAT
Source organism: Oncorhynchus clarkii lewisi (assembly GCF_045791955.1). Taxonomy (NCBI): domain Eukaryota; kingdom Metazoa; phylum Chordata; class Actinopteri; order Salmoniformes; family Salmonidae; genus Oncorhynchus; species Oncorhynchus clarkii. Next base: position 63,646,923 of record NC_092165.1, read on the forward strand.
ATTATAATAGAGACAGTAGATCTAAATGGTCTGTCATATTATAATATAGACATTAGATCTAGCTGGTCTCTCATAATATAATAGAGACAGTAGATCTAGCTGGTCCATCATAATATAATAGAGACAGTACATCTAGCTGGTCTGTAATATTATAATAGAGACAGTAGATCTAGCTGTTCTTTCATAATATAATAGGGACATTAGAGCTAGCTGGTCTGTCATAATATAATAGAGACAGTAGATCTAGCTGGTCCGTCATAATATAATAGAGACAGTAGATCTAGCTGGTCTGTAATATTATAATAGAGACAGTAGATCTAAATGGTCCGTCATACTATAATAGAGACATTAGATCTAGCTGGTCTCTCATAATATAATAGAGACATTAGATCTAGCTGGTCTGTCATAATATAATAGAGACAGTAGATCTAGCTGGTCTGTCATAATATAATAGAGACAGTAGATCTAGCTGGTCCTTCATAATATAATAGAGACAGTAGATCTAGCTGGTCCTTCATAATATAATAGAGACAGTAGATCTAGCAGGTCTGTCATTATATAATAGAGACAGTAGATCTAGCTGGTCTGTCATAATATAATAGAGACAGTAAATCTAGCTGTTCTGTCATAATATAATAGGGACATTAGAGCTAGCTGGTCTGTCATAATATAATAGAGACAGTAGATCTAGCTGGTCTGTCATAATATAATAGAGACAGTCGATCTAGCTGGTCCTTCATAATATAATAGAGACAGTAGATCTAGCTGGTCTGTAATATTATAATAGAGACAGTAGATCTAAATGGTCTGTCATATTATAATATAGACATTAGATCTAGCTGGTCTCTCATAATATAATAGAGACAGTAGATCTAGCTGGTCTGTCATAATATAATAGAGACAGTAGATCTAGCTGGTCCGTCATAATATAATAGAGACAGTAGATCTAGCTGGTCTGTAATATTATAATAGAGACAGTAGATCTAGCTGGTCCGTCATAATATAATAGAGACAGTAGATCTAAATGGTCCGTAATATTATAATAGAGACATTAGATCTAGCTGGTCTCTCATAATATATTAGAGACATTAGATCTAGCTGGTCTCTCATAATATAATAGAGACAGTAGATCTAGCTGGTCCGTCATAATATAATAGAGACAGTAGATCTAGCTGGTCCGTCATAATATAATAGAGACAGTAGATCTAGCTGGTCTGTAATATTATAATAGAGACAGTAGATCTAGCTGGTCCGTCATAATATAATAGAGACAGTAGATCTAAATGGTCCGTAATGTTATAATAGAGACAGTAGATCTAGCTGGTCTGTAATATTATAATAGAGACAGTAGATCTAAATGGTCCGTCATACTATAATAGAGACATTAGATCTAGCTGGTCTCTCATAATATAATAGAGACATTAGATCTAGCTGGTCTGTCATAATATAATAGAGACAGTAGATCTAGCTGGTCTGTCATAATATAATAGAGACAGTAGATCTAGCTGGTCCTTCATAATATAATAGAGACAGTAGATCTAGCTGGTCCTTCATAATATAATAGAGACAGTAGATCTAGCAGGTCTGTCATTATATAATAGAGACAGTAGATCTAGCTGGTCTGTCATAATATAATAGAGACAGTAAATCTAGCTGTTCTGTCATAATATAATAGGGACATTAGAGCTAGCTGGTCTGTCATAATATAATAGAGACAGTAGATCTAGCTGGTCTGTCATAATATAATAGAGACAGTCGATCTAGCTGGTCCTTCATAATATAATAGAGACAGTAGATCTAGCTGGTCTGTAATATTATAATAGAGACAGTAGATCTAAATGGTCTGTCATATTATAATATAGACATTAGATCTAGCTGGTCTCTCATAATATAATAGAGACAGTAGATCTAGCTGGTCTGTCATAATATAATAGAGACAGTAGATCTAGCTGGTCCGTCATAATATAATAGAGACAGTAGATCTAGCTGGTCTGTAATATTATAATAGAGACAGTAGATCTAGCTGGTCCGTCATAATATAATAGAGACAGTAGATCTAAATGGTCCGTAATATTATAATAGAGACATTAGATCTAGCTGGTCTCTCATAATATATTAGAGACATTAGATCTAGCTGGTCTCTCATAATATAATAGAGACAGTAGATCTAGCTGGTCCGTCATAATATAATAGAGACAGTAGATCTAGCTGGTCTGTAATATTATAATAGAGACAGTAGATCTAAATGGTCTGTCATATTATAATAGAGACAGTAGATGTGGCTGGTCTCTCATAATATAATAGAGACAGTAGATCTGGCTGGTCTCTCATAATATAATAGAGACATTAGATCTAGCTGGTCTGTCATAATATAATAGAGACAGTAGATCTAGCTGGTCCGTCATAATATAATAGAGACAGTAGATCTAGCTGGTCTGTAATATTATAATAGAGACAGTAGATCTGGCTGGTCTCTCATAATATAATAGAGACAGTAGATCTGGCTGGTCTCTCATAATATAATATAGACATTATATGTAGCTGGTCTCTCATAATATAATATCGACATTAGATCTAGCTGGTCTGTCATAATATAATAGAGACAGTAGATCTAGCTGGTCTGTTATAACATGATAGAGACAGTTGATGTAGCTGGTCTGTCACAATATAATAGAGACAGTAGATTTAGCTGGTCTGTCATTATATAAAAGAGGCAGTAGATCTAGCTGGTCCGTCATAATATAATAGAGACAGTAGATCTAGCTGGTCTGTAATATTATAAAAGAGACAGTAGATCTAAATGGTCTGTCATATTATAATATAGACATTAGATCTAGCTGGTCTCTCATAATATAATAGAGACAGTAGATCTAGCTGGTCCGTCATAATATAATAGAGACAGTAGATCTAGCTGGTCTGTAATATTATAATAGAGACAGTAGATCTAGCTGGTCCGTCATAATATAATAGAGACAGTAGATCTAGCTGGTCTGTAATATTATAATAGAGACAGTAGATCTAAATGGTCCGTCATACTATAATAGAGACATTAGATCTAGCTGGTCTCTCATAATATATTAGAGACATTAGATCTAGCTGGTCTCTCATAATATAATAGAGACAGTAGATCTAGCTGGTCCGTCATAATATAATAGAGACAGTAGGTCTAGCTGGTCTGTAATATTATAATAGAGACAGTAGATCTAAATGGTCTGTCATATTATAATAGAGACAGTAGATGTGGCTGGTCTCTCCTAATATAATAGAGACAGTAGATCTGGCTGGTCTCTCATAATATAATAGAGACATTAGATCTAGCTGGTCTGTCATAATATAATAGAGACAGTAGATCTAGCTGGTCCATCATAATATAATAGAGACAGTAGATCTAGCTGGTCTGTAATATTATAATAGAGACAGTAGATCTAGCTGGTCTGTAATATTATAATAGAGACAGTAGATCTAAATGGTCTGTCATACTATAATAGAGACAGCAGATCTGGCTGGTCTCTCATAATATAATAGAGACAGTAGATCTGGCTGGTCTCTCATAATATAATAGAGACATTAGATCTAGCTGGTCTGTCATAATATAATAGAGACAGTAGATCTAGCTGGTCTGTCATATTATAATAGAGACAGTAGATCTAGCTGGTCTGTCAAAATATAATAGAGACAGTAGATCTAGCTGGTCTGTCATCATATAATAGAGACAGTAGATCTAGCTGGTCTGTCATAATATAATAGAGACAGTAGATCTAAATGGTCTGTCATATTATAATAGAGACAGTAGATCTGGCTGGTCTCTCATAATATAATAGAAACATTATATTTAGCTGGTCTCTCATAATATAATATCGACATTAGATCTAGCTGGTCTGTCATAATATAATAGAGACAGTAGATCTAGCTGGTCTGTTATAACATGATAGAGACAGTTGATGTAGCTGGTCTGTCACAATATAATAGAGACAGTAGATTTAGCTGGTCTGTCATTATATAAAAGAGGCAGTAGATCTAGCTGGTCTGTCATAATATAATAGAGACAGTAGATCTAGCTGGTCTGTCATAATATAATAGGGACATTAGATCTAGCTGGTCTGACATAATATAATAGAGACAGTAGATCTAGCTGCTCTGTCAAAATATAATAGAGACAGTAGATCTAGATGGTCTGTCATAATATAATAGAGACAGAATATCTAGCTGGTCTGTCATAATATAACAGAGACAGTAGATCTATCTGGTCCGTCATAATATAATAGAGACAGTAGATCTAGCTGGTCTGCCATAATATAATAGAGACAGTAGATCTAGCTGGTCTGTCATAATATAATAGAGACAGTAGATCTGGCTGGTCTCTCATAATATAATAGAGACATTAGATCTAGCTGGTCTGTCATAATATAATAGAGACATAGAGACAGTAGATCTAGCTCGTCTGTCATATTACAATATAGACAGTAGATCTAGCTGGTCCTTCATAATCTAATAGAGACAGTAGATCTAGCTGGTCCGTCATAATATAATAGAGACAGTAGATCTAGCTGGTCTGTAATATTATAATAGAGACAGTAGATCTAGCTGGTCCGTCATAACATAATAGAGACAGTAGATCTAGCTGGTCTGTAATATTATAATAGAGACAGTAGATCTAAATGGTCCGTCATACTATAATAGAGACATTAGATCTAGCTGGTCTCTCATAATATAATAGAGACACTAGATCTAGCTGGTCTGTCATAATATAATAGAGACTGTAGATCTAGCTGGTCTGTCATAATATAATAGAGACAGTAGATCTAGCTGGTCCGTCATAATATAATAGAGACAGTAGATCTAGCTGGTCTGTAATATTATAATAGAGACAGTAGATCTAAATGGTCTGTCATATTATAATAGAGACAGTAGATCTGGCAGGTCTCTCATAATATAATAGAGACATTAGATCTAGCTGGTCTCTCATAATATAATAGAGACAGTAGATCTAGCTGATCCGCCATAATATAATAGAGACAGTAGATCTAGCTGGTCTGTAATATTATAATAGAGACAGTAGATCTAAATGCTCTGTCATATTATAATAGAGACAGTAGATGTGGCTGGTCTCTCATAATATAATAGAGACAGTAGATCTGGCAGGTCTCTCATAATATAATAGAGACATTAGATCTAGCTGGTCTCTCATAATATAATAGAGACAGTAGATCTAGCTGGTCCGCCATAATATAATAGAGACAGTAGATCTAGCTGGTCCGTCATAATATAATAGAGACAGTAGGTCTAGCTGGTCTGTAATATTATAATAGAGACAGTAGATCTAAATGGTCTGTCATATTATAATAGAGACAGTAGATGTGGCTGGTCTCTCCTAATATAATAGAGACAGTAGATCTGGCTGGTCTCTCATAATATAATAGAGACATTAGATCTAGCTGGTCTGTCATAATATAATAGAGACAGTAGATCTAGCTGGTCCATCATAATATAATAGAGACAGTAGATCTAGCTGGTCTGTAATATTATAATAGAGACAGTAGATCTAGCTGGTCTGTAATATTATAATAGAGACAGTAGATCTAAATGGTCTGTCATACTATAATAGAGACAGCAGATCTGGCTGGTCTCTCATAATATAATAGAGACAGTAGATCTGGCTGGTCTCTCATAATATAATAGAGACATTAGATCTAGCTGGTCTGTCATAATATAATAGAGACAGTAGATCTAGCTGGTCTGTCATATTATAATAGAGACAGTAGATCTAGCTGGTCTGTCAAAATATAATAGAGACAGTAGATCTAGCTGGTCTGTCATCATATAATAGAGACAGTAGATCTAGCTGGTCTGTCATAATATAATAGAGACAGTAGATCTAAATGGTCTGTCATATTATAATAGAGACAGTAGATCTGGCTGGTCTCTCATAATATAATAGAAACATTATATATAGCTGGTCTCTCATAATATAATATCGACATTAGATCTAGCTGGTCTGTCATAATATAATAGAGACAGTAGATCTAGCTGGTCTGTTATAACATGATAGAGACAGTTGATGTAGCTGGTCTGTCACAATATAATAGAGACAGTAGATTTAGCTGGTCTGTCATTATATAAAAGAGGCAGTAGATCTAGCTGGTCTGTCATAATATAATAGAGACAGTAGATCTAGCTGGTCTGTCATAATATAATAGGGACATTAGATCTAGCTGGTCTGACATAATATAATAGAGACAGTAGATCTAGCTGCTCTGTCAAAATATAATAGAGACAGTAGATCTAGATGGTCTGTCATAATATAATAGAGACAGAATATCTAGCTGGTCTGTCATAATATAACAGAGACAGTAGATCTATCTGGTCCGTCATAATATAATAGAGACAGTAGATCTAGCTGGTCTGCCATAATATAATAGAGACAGTAGATCTAGCTGGTCTGTCATAATATAATAGAGACAGTAGATCTGGCTGGTCTCTCATAATATAATAGAGACATTAGATCTAGCTGGTCTGTCATAATATAATAGAGACATAGAGACAGTAGATCTAGCTCGTCTGTCATATTACAATATAGACAGTAGATCTAGCTGGTCCTTCATAATCTAATAGAGACAGTAGATCTAGCTGGTCCGTCATAATATAATAGAGACAGTAGATCTAGCTGGTCTGTAATATTATAATAGAGACAGTAGATCTAGCTGGTCCGTCATAACATAATAGAGACAGTAGATCTAGCTGGTCTGTAATATTATAATAGAGACAGTAGATCTAAATGGTCCGTCATACTATAATAGAGACATCAGATCTAGCTGGTCTCTCATAATATAATAGAGACACTAGATCTAGCTGGTCTGTCATAATATAATAGAGACTGTAGATCTAGCTGGTCTGTCATAATATAATAGAGACAGTAGATCTAGCTGGTCCGTCATAATATAATAGAGACAGTAGATCTAGCTGGTCTGTAATATTATAATAGAGACAGTAGATCTAAATGGTCTGTCATATTATAATAGAGACAGTAGATCTGGCAGGTCTCTCATAATATAATAGAGACATTAGATCTAGCTGGTCTCTCATAATATAATAGAGACAGTAGATCTAGCTGATCCGCCATAATATAATAGAGACAGTAGATCTAGCTGGTCTGTAATATTATAATAGAGACAGTAGATCTAAATGCTCTGTCATATTATAATAGAGACAGTAGATGTGGCTGGTCTCTCATAATATAATAGAGACAGTAGATCTGGCAGGTCTCTCATAATATAATAGAGACATTAGATCTAGCTGGTCTCTCATAATATAATAGAGACAGTAGATCTAGCTGGTCCGCCATAATATAATAGAGACAGTAGATCTAGCTGGTCTGTAATATTATCATAGAGACAGTAGATCTAGCTGGTCTGTAATATTATAATAGAGACAGTAGATCTTGATGGTCTCTCATAATATAATAGAGACATTAGATCTAGCTGGTCTGTCATAATATAAGAGACATAGAGACAGTAGATTTAGCTCGTCTGTCATATTATAACATAGACAGTAGATCTAGCTGGTCCGTCATAATATAATAGAGACAGTAGATCTAGAAGGTCCTTCATACTATAATAGAGACAGTATATCTAGCTGGTCTGTCATATTATAATAGAGACAGTAGATCTAGCTGGTCTGTCATTATATAATAGAGACATTAGATCTAGCTGGTCTGTCATAATATAAGAGAGACAGTAGATCTAGCTAGTCTGTCATAATATAATAGAGACAGTAGATTAAGCTGGTCTGTCATAATATAATAGAGACAGTAGATCTGGCTGGTCTCTCATAATATAATAGAGACATTATATCTAGCTGGTCTGTCATAATATAATAGAGACAGTAGATCTGGCTGGTCTCTCATAATATAATAGAGACATTATATCTAGCTGGTCTGTCATAATATAATAGAGACAGTACATCTAGCTGGTCTGTCATAATATAATAGAGACAGTAGATCTAGCTGCTCTGTCAAAATATAATAGAGACAGTAGATCTGGCTGGTCTCTCATAATATAATAGAGACATTATATCTAGCTGGTCTCTCATAATATAATAGAGACAGTAGATCTAGCTGGTCTGTCATAATATAATAGAGACAGTAGATCTAGCTGCTCTGTCAAAATAGAATAGAGACAGTAGATCTAGCTGGTCTGTCATATTATAATAGAGACAGTAGATCTATCTGGTCTGTCATAATATAATAGCGACAGTAGATCAAGCTGGTCTGTCATAATATAATAGAGACAGTAGATCTATCTGATCTGTCATATAACAGAGACAGTAGATCTAGCTGGTCTGTCATAATATAATAGAGACAGTAGATCTGGCTGGTCTCTCATAATATAATAGAGACATTAGATCTAGCTGGTCTGTCATAATATAATAGAGACATAGAGACAGTAGATCTAGCTCGTCTGTCATATTACAATATAGACAGTAGATCTAGCTGGTCCTTCATAATCTAATAGAGACAGTAGATCTAGCTGGTCCGTCATAACATAATAGAGACAGTAGATCTAGCTGGTCTGTAATATTATAATAGAGACAGTAGATCTAAATGGTCCGTCATACTATAATAGAGACATTAGATCTAGCTGGTCTCTCATAATATAATAGAGACACTAGATCTAGCTGGTCTGTCATAATATAATAGAGACTGTAGATCTAGCTGGTCTGTCATAATATAATAGAGACAGTAGATCTAGCTGGTCCGTCATAATATAATAGAGACAGTAGATCTAGCTGGTCTGTAATATTATAATAGAGACAGTAGATCTAAATGGTCTGTCATATTATAATAGAGACAGTAGATCTGGCAGGTCTCTCATAATATAATAGAGACATTAGATCTAGCTGGTCTCTCATAATATAATAGAGACAGTAGATCTAGCTGGTCCGCCATAATATAATAGAGACAGTAGATCTAGCTGGTCTGTAATATTATAATAGAGACAGTAGATCTAAATGCTCTGTCATATTATAATATAGAGACAGTAGATGTGGCTGGTCTCTCATAATATAATAGAGACAGTAGATCTGGCAGGTCTCTCATAATATAATAGAGACATTAGATCTAGCTGGTCTCTCATAATATAATAGAGACAGTAGATCTAGCTGGTCCGCCATAATATAATAGAGACAGTAGATCTAGCTGGTCTGTAATATTATAATAGAGACAGTAGATCTTGATGGTCTCTCATAATATAATAGAGACATTAGATCTAGCTGGTCTGTCATAATATAATAGAGACATAGAGACAGTAGATTTAGCTCGTCTGTCATATTATAATATAGACAGTAGATCTAGCTGGTCCGTCATAATATAATAGAGACAGTAGATCTAGAAGGTCCTTCATACTATAATAGAGACAGTAGATCTAGCTGGTCTGTCATATTTTAATAGAGACAGTAGATCTAGCTGGTCTGTCATTATATAATAGAGACATTAGATCTAGCTGGTCTGTCATAATATAAGAGAGACAGTAGATCTGGCTGGTCTCTCATAATATAATAGAGACATTATATCTAGCTGGTCTCTCATAATATAATAGAGACAGTAGATCTAGCTGGTCTGTCATAATATAATAGAGACAGTAGATCTGGCTGGTCTCTCATAATATAATAGAGACATTATATCTAGCTGGTCTCTCATAATATAATAGAGACAGTAGATCTAGCTGGTCTGTCATAATATAATAGAGACAGTAGATCTAGCTGCTCTGTCAAAATATAATAGAGACAGTAGATCTGGCTGGTCTCTCATAATATAATAGAGACATTATGTCTAGCTGGTCTCTCATAATATAATAGAGACAGTAGATCTAGCTGGTCTGTCATAATATAATAGAGACAGTAGATCTAGCTGCTCTGTCAAAATAGAATAGAGACAGTAGATCTAGCTGGTCTGTCATATTATAATAGAGACAGTAGATCTAGCTGGTCTGTCATAATATAATAGCGACAGTAGATCAAGCTGGTCTGTCATAATATAATAGAGACAGTAGATCTATCTGATCTGTCATATAACAGAGACAGTAGATCTAGCTGGTCCGTCATAATATAATAGAGACAGTAGATCTAGCTGGTCTGTCATATTATAATAGAGACAGTAGATCTGGCTGGTCTCTCATAGTATAATAGAGACATTATATCTAGCTGGTCTCTCATAATATAATATAGACTTTAGATCTAGCTGGTCTGTCATAATATAATAGAGACAGTAGATCTAGCTGGTCTGTTATAACATGATATATACAGTTGATGTAGCTGGTCTGTCACAATATAATAGAGACAGTAGATTTAGCTGGTATGTCATTATATAATAGAGGCAGTAGATCTAGCTGGTCTCTCATAATATAATAGAGACAGTAGATCTAGCTGGTCTGTCATAATATAATAGGGACATTATATCTAGCTGGTCTGTCATAATATAACAGAGATATTAGATCTACCTGGTCTGTCATAAGATAATAGAGACATTAGATCTAGCTGGTCTGTCATTATATAATAGAGACAGTAGATCTAGCTGGTCTGTAATATTATAATAGAGACAGTAGATCTAAATGGTCCGTCATACTATAATAGAGACATTAGATCTAGCTGGTCTGTCATAATATAATAGAGACAGTAGATCTAGCTGGTCCGTCATAATATAATAGAGACAGTAGATCTAGCTGGTCTGTAATATTATAATAGAGACAGTAGATCTAAATGGTCCGTCATACTATAATAGAGACATTAGATCTAGCTGGTCTCTCATAATATAATAGAGACATTAGATCTAGCTGGTCTGTCATAATATAATAGAGACAGTAGATCTAGCTGGTCTGTCATAATATAATAGAGACAGTAGATCTAGCTGGTCCTTCATAATATAATAGAGACAGTAGATCTAGCTGGTCCTTCATAATATAATAGAGACAGTAGATCTAGCAGGTCTGTCATTATATAATAGAGACAGTAGATCTAGCTGGTCTCTCATAATATAATAGAGACAGTAGATCTAGCTGGTCTGTCATAATATAATAGGGACATTATATCTAGCTGGTCTGTCATAATATAACAGAGATATTAGATCTACCTGGTCTGTCATAAGATAATAGAGACAGTAGATCTAGCTGGTCTGTCATAATATAATAGAGACAGTAGATCTAGCTGGTCTGTAATATTATAATAGAGACAGTAGATCTAAATGGTCCGTCATACTATAATAGAGACATTAGATCTAGCTGGTCTGTCATTATATAATAGAGACAGTAGATCTAGCTGGTCTGTAATATTATAATAGAGACAGTAGATCTAAATGGTCCGTCATACTATAATAGAGACATTAGATCTAGCTGGTCTGTCATAATATAATAGAGACAGTAGATCTAGCTGGTCCGTCATAATATAATAGAGACAGTAGATCTAGCTGGTCTGTAATATTATAATAGAGACAGTAGATCTAAATGGTCCGTCATACTATAATAGAGACATTAGATCTAGCTGGTCTCTCATAATATAATAGAGACATTAGATCTAGCTGGTCTGTCATAATATAATAGAGACAGTAGATCTAGCTGGTCTGTCATAATATAATAGAGACAGTAGATCTAGCTGGTCCTTCATAATATAATAGAGACAGTAGATCTAGCTGGTCCTTCATAATATAATAGAGACAGTAGATCTAGCAGGTCTGTCATTATATAATAGAGACAGTAGATCTAGCTGGTCTCTCATAATATAATAGAGACAGTAGATCTAGCTGGTCTGTCATAATATAATAGGGACATTATATCTAGCTGGTCTGTCATAATATAACAGAGATATTAGATCTACCTGGTCTGTCATAAGATAATAGAGACAGTAGATCTAGCTGGTCTGTCATTATATAATAGAGACAGTAGATCTAGCTGGTCTGTAATATTATAATAGAGACAGTAGATCTAAATGGTCCGTCATACTATAATAGAGACATTAGATCTAGCTGGTCTGTCATAATATAATAGAGACAGTAGATCTAGCTGGTCCGTCATAATATAATAGAGACAGTAGATCTAGCTGGTCTGTAATATTATAATAGAGACAGTAGATCTAAATGGTCCGTCATACTATAATAGAGACATTAGATCTAGCTGGTCTCTCATAATATAATAGAGACATTAGATCTAGCTGGTCTGTCATAATATAATAGAGACAGTAGATCTAGCTGGTCTGTCATAATATAATAGAGACAGTAGATCTAGCTGGTCCTTCATAATATAATAGAGACAGTAGATCTAGCTGGTCCTTCATAATATAATAGAGACAGTAGATCTAGCAGGTCTGTCATTATATAATAGAGACAGTAGATCTAGCTGGTCTGTCATAATATAATAGAGACAGTAAATCTAGCTGTTCTGTCATAATATAATAGGGACATTAGAGCTAGCTGGTCTGTCATAATATAATAGAGACAGTAGATCTAGCTGGTCTGTCATAATATAATAGAGACAGTCGATCTAGCTGGTCCTTCATAATATAATAGAGACAGTAGATCTAGCTGGTCTGTAATATTATAATAGAGACAGTAGATCTAAATGGTCTGTCATATTATAATATAGACATTAGATCTAGCTGGTCTCTCATAATATAATAGAGACAGTAGATCTAGCTGGTCCGTCATAATATAATAGAGACAGTAGATCTAGCTGGTCTGTAATATTATAATAGAGACAGTAGATCTAGCTGTTCTTTCATAATATAATAGGGACATTAGAGCTAGCTGGTCTGTCATAATATAATAGACACAGTAGATCTAGCTGGTCCGTCATAATATAATAGAGACAGTAGATCTAGCTGGTCTGTAATATTATAATAGAGACAGTAGATCTAAATGGTCCGTCATACTATAATAGAGACATTAGATCTAGCTGGTCTCTCATAATATAATAGAGACATTAGATCTAGCTGGTCTGTCATAATATAATAGAGACAGTAGATCTAGCAGGTCTGTCATTATATAATAGAGACAGTAGATCTAGCTGGTCTGTCATAATATAATAGAGACAGTAAATCTAGCTGTTCTGTCATAATATAATAGGGACATTAGAGCTAGCTGGTCTGTCATAATATAATAGAGACAGTAGATCTAGCTGGTCTGTCATAATATAATAGAGACAGTCGATCTAGCTGGTCCGTCATAATATAATAGAGACAGTAGATCGAGCTGGTCTGTAATATTATAATAGAGACAGTAGATCTAAATGGTCTGTCATATTATAATAGAGACAGTAGATGTGGCTGGTCTCTCATAATATAATAGAGACAGTAGATCTGGCTGGTCTCTTATAATATAATAGAGACATTAGATCTAGCTGGTCTGTCATAATATAATAGAGACAGTAGATCTAGCTGGTCCGTCATAATATAATAGATTCAGTAGATCTAGCTGGTCTGTAATATTATAATAGAGACAGTAGATCCAGCTGGTCTGTAATATTATAATAGAGTCAGTAGATCTAAATGGTCTTTCATATTATAATAGAGACAGTAGATCTGGCTGGTCTCTCATAATATAATAGAGACAGTAGATCTGGCTGGTCTCTCATAATATAATAGAGACATTATATGTAGCTGGTCTCTCATAATATAATATCGACATTAGATCTAGCTGGTCTGTCATAATATAATAGAGACAGTAGATCTAGCTGGTCCATCATAATATAATAGAGACAGTAGATCTAGCTGGTCTGTAATATTATAATAGAGACAGTAGATCCAGCTGGTCTGTAATATTATAATAGAGTCAGTAGATCTAAATGGTCTTTCATATTATAATAGAGACAGTAGATCTGGCTGGTCTCTCATAATATAATAGAGACAGTAGATCTGGCTGGTCTCTCATAATATTATAGAGACATTATATCTAGCTGGTCTCTCATAATATAATAGAGACAGTAGATCTAGCTGGTCTGTCATAATATAATAGAGACAGTAGATCTAGCTGCTCTGTCAAAATAGAATAGAGACAGTAGATCTAGCTGGTCTGTCATATTATAATAGAGACAGTAGATCTAGCTGGTCTGTCATAATATAATAGCGACAGTAGATCAAGCTGGTCTGTCATAATATAATAGAGACAGTAGATCTATCTGATCTGTCATATAACAGAGACAGTAGATCTAGCTGGTTTGTCATAATATAATAGAGACAGTAGATCTGGCTGGTCTCTCATAATATAATAGAGACATTAGATCTAGCTGGTCTGTCATAATATAATAGAGACATAGAGACAGTAGATCTAGCTCGTCTGTCATATTACAATATAGACAGTAGATCTAGCTGGTCCTTCATAATCTAATAGAGACAGTAGATCTAGCTGGTCCGTCATAATATAATAGAGACAGTAGATCTAGCTGGTCTGTAATATTATAATAGAGACAGTAGATCTAGCTGGTCCGTCATAACATAATAGAGACAGTAGATCTAGCTGGTCTGTAATATTATAATAGAGACAGTAGATCTAAATGGTCCGTCATACTATAATAGAGACATTAGATCTAGCTGGTCTCTCATAATATAATAGAAACACTAGATCTAGCTGGTCTGTCATAATATAATAGAGACTGTAGATCTAGCTGGTCTGTCATAATATAATAGAGACAGTAGATCTAGCTGGTCCGTCATAATATAATAGAGACAGTAGATCTAGCTGGTCTGTAATATTATAATAGAGACAGTAGATCTAAATGGTCTGTCATATTATAATAGAGACAGTAGATCTGGCAGGTCTCTCATAATATAATAGAGACATTAGATCTAGCTGGTCTCTCATAATATAATAGAGACAGTAGATCTAGCTGGTCCGCCATAATATAATAGAGACAGTAGATCTAGCTGGTCTGTAATATTATAATAGAGACAGTAGATCTAAATGCTCTGTCATATTATAATATAGAGACAGTAGATGTGGCTGGTCTCTCATAATATAATAGAGACAGTAGATCTGGCAGGTCTCTCATAATATAATAGAGACATTAGATCTAGCTGGTCTCTCATAATATAATAGAGACAGTAGATCTAGCTGGTCCGCCATAATATAATAGAGACAGTAGATCTAGCTGGTCTGTAATATTATAATAGAGACAGTAGATCTTGATGGTCTCTCATAATATAATAGAGACATTAGATCTAGCTGGTCTGTCATAATATAATAGAGACATAGAGACAGTAGATTTAGCTCGTCTGTCATATTATAATATAGACAGTAGATCTAGCTGGTCCGTCATAATATAATAGAGACAGTAGATCTAGAAGGTCCTTCATACTATAATAGAGACAGTAGATCTAGCTGGTCTGTCATATTTTAATAGAGACAGTAGATCTAGCTGGTCTGTCATTATATAATAGAGACATTAGATCTAGCTGGTCTGTCATAATATAAGAGAGACAGTAGATCAAGCTGGTCTGTCATAAAATAATAGAGACAGTAGATCTGGCTGGTCTCTCATAATATAATAGAGACATTATATCTAGCTGGTCTGTCATAATATAATAGAGACAGTAGATCTGGCTGGTCTCTCATAATATAATAGAGACATTATATCTAGCTGGTCTCTCATAATATAATAGAGACAGTAGATCTAGCTGGTCTGTCATAATATAATAGAGACAGTAGATCTAGCTGCTCTGTCAAAATATAATAGAGACAGTAGATCTGGCTGGTCTCTCATAATATAATAGAGACATTATATCTAGCTGGTCTCTCATAATATAATAGAGACAGTAGATCTAGCTGGTCTGTCATAATATAATAGAGACAGTAGATCTAGCTGCTCTGTCAAAATAGAATAGAGACAGTAGATCTAGCTGGTCTGTCATATTATAATAGAGACAGTAGATCTAGCTGGTCTGTCATAATATAATAGCGACAGTAGATCAAGCTGGTCTGTCATAATATAATAGAGACAGTAGATCTATCTGATCTGTCATATAACAGAGACAGTAGATCTAGCTGGTCCGTCATAATATAATAGAGACAGTAGATCTAGCTGGTCTGTCATATTATAATAGAGACAGTAGATCTGGCTGGTCTCTCATAGTATAATAGAGACATTATATCTAGCTGGTCTCTCATAATATAATATAGACATTAGATCTAGCTGGTCTGTCATAATATAATAGAGACAGTAGATCTAGCTGGTCTGTTATAACATGATATATACAGTTGATGTAGCTGGTCTGTCACAATATAATAGAGACAGTAGATTTAGCTGGTCTGTCATTATATAATAGAGGCAGTAGATCTAGCTGGTCTCTCATAATATAATAGAGACAGTAGATCTAGCTGGTCTGTCATAATATAATAGGGACATTATATCTAGCTGGTCTGTCATAATATAACAGAGATATTAGATCTACCTGGTCTGTCATAAGATAATAGAGACAGTAGATCTAGCTGGTCTGTCATTATATAATAGAGACAGTAGATCTAGCTGGTCTGTAATATTATAATAGAGACAGTAGATCTAAATGGTCCGTCATACTATAATAGAGACATTAGATCTAGCTGGTCTGTCATAATATAATAGAGACAGTAGTTCTAGCTGGTCCGTCATAATATAATAGAGACAGTAGATCTAGCTGGTCTGTAATATTATAATAGAGACAGTAGATCTAAATGGTCCGTCATACTATAATAGAGACATTAGATCTAGCTGGTCTCTCATAATATAATAGAGACATTAGATCTAGCTGGTCTGTCATAATATAATAGAGACAGTAGATCTAGCTGGTCTGTCATAATATAATAGAGACAGTAGATCTAGCTGGTCCTTCATAATATAATAGAGACAGTAGATCTAGCTGGTCCTTCATAATATAATAGAGACAGTAGATCTAGCAGGTCTGTCATTATATAATAGAGACAGTAGATCTAGCTGGTCTGTCATAATATAATAGAGACAGTAGATCTAGCTGCTCTGTCAAAGTAGAATAGAGACAGTAGATCTAGCTGGTCTGTCATATTATAATAGAGACAGTAGATCTAGCTGGTCTGTCATAATATAATAGCGACAGTAGATCAAGCTGGTCTGTCATAATATAATAGAGACAGTAGATCTATCTGATCTGTCATATAACAGAGACAGTAGATCTAGCTGGTCCGTCATAATATAATAGAGACAGTAGATCTAGCTGGTCTGTCATATTATAATAGAGACAGTAGATCTGGCTGGTCTCTCATAGTATAATAGAGACATTATATCTAGCTGGTCTCTCATAATATAATATAGACATTAGATCTAGCTGGTCTGTCATAATATAATAGAGACAGTAGATCTAGCTGGTCTGTTATAACATGATATATACAGTTGATGTAGCTGGTCTGTCACAATATAATAGAGACAGTAGATTTAGCTGGTCTGTCATTATATAATAGAGGCAGTAGATCTAGCTGGTCTCTCATAATATAATAGAGACAGTAGATCTAGCTGGTCTGTCATAATATAATAGGGACATTATATCTAGCTGGTCTGTCATAATATAACAGAGATATTAGATCTACCTGGTCTGTCATAAGATAATAGAGACAGTAGATCTAGCTGGTCTGTCATTATATAATAGAGACAGTAGATCTAGCTGGTCTGTAATATTATAATAGAGACAGTAGATCTAAATGGTCCGTCATACTATAATAGAGACATTAGATCTAGCTGGTCTGTCATAATATAATAGAGACAGTAGATCTAGCTGGTCCGTCATAATATAATAGAGACAGTAGATCTAGCTGGTCTGTAATATTATAATAGAGACAGTAGATCTAAATGGTCCGTCATACTATAATAGAGACATTAGATCTAGCTGGTCTCTCATAATATAATAGAGACATTAGATCTAGCTGGTCTGTCATAATATAATAGAGACAGTAGATCTAGCTGGTCTGTCATAATATAATAGAGACAGTAGATCTAGCTGGTCCTTCATAATATAATAGAGACAGTAGATCTAGCTGGTCCTTCATAATATAATAGAGACAGTAGATCTAGCAGGTCTGTCATTATATAATAGAGACAGTAGATCTAGCTGGTCTGTCATAATATAATAGAGACAGTAAATCTAGCTGTTCTGTCATAATATAATAGGGACATTAGAGCTAGCTGGTCTGTCATAATATAATAGAGACAGTAGATCTAGCTGGTCTGTCATAATATAATAGAGACAGTCGATCTAGCTGGTCCTTCATAATATAATAGAGACAGTAGATCTAGCTGGTCTGTAATATTATAATAGAGACAGTAGATCTAAATGGTCTGTCATATTATAATATAGACATTAGATCTAGCTGGTCTCTCATAATATAATAGAGACAGTAGATCTAGCTGGTCCGTCATAATATAATAGAGACAGTAGATCTAGCTGGTCTGTAATATTATAATAGAGACAGTAGATCTAGCTGTTCTTTCATAATATAATAGGGACATTAGAGCTAGCTGGTCTGTCATAATATAATAGAGACAGTAGATCTAGCTGGTCCGTCATAATATAATAGAGACAGTAGATCTAGCTGGTCCGTCATAATATAATAGAGACAGTAGATCTAGCTGGTCTGTAATATTATAATAGAGACAGTAGATCTAAATGGTCCGTCATACTATAATAGAGACATTAGATCTAGCTGGTCTCTCATAATATAATAGAGACATTAGATCTAGCTGGTCTGTCATAATATAATAGAGACAGTAGATCTAGCTGGTCTGTCATAATATAATAGAGACAGTAGATCTAGCTGGTCCTTCATAATATAATAGAGACAGTAGATCTAGCAGGTCTGTCATTATATAATAGAGACAGTAGATCTAGCTGGTCTGTCATAATATAATAGAGACAGTAAATCTAGCTGTTCTGTCATAATATAATAGGGACATTAGAGCTAGCTGGTCTGTCATAATATAATAGAGACAGTAGATCTAGCTGGTCTGTCATAATATAATAGAGACAGTCGATCTAGCTGGTCCGTCATAATATAATAGAGACAGTAGATCGAGCTGGTCTGTAATATTATAATAGAGACATTAGATCTAAATGGTCTGTCATATTATAATAGAGACAGTAGATGTGGCTGGTCTCTCATAATATAATAGAGACAGTAGATCTGGCTGGTCTCTCATAATATAATAGAGACATTAGATCTAGCTGGTCTGTCATAATATAATAGAGACAGTAGATCTAGCTGGTCCGTCATAATATAATAGAGACAGTAGATCTAGCTGGTCTGTAATATTATAATAGAGACAGTAGATCCAGCTGGTCTGTAATATTATACTAGAGTCAGTAGATCTAAATGGTCTTTCATATTATAATAGAGACAGTAGATCTGGCTGGTCTCTCATAATATAATAGAGACAGTAGATCTGGCTGGTCTCTCATAATATAATAGAGACATTATATGTAGCTGGTCTCTCATAATATAATATCGACATTAGATCTAGCTGGTCTGTCATAATATAATAGAGACAGTAGATCTAGCTGGTCCATCATAATATAATAGAGACAGTAGATCTAGCTGGTCTGTAATATTATAATAGAGACAGTAGATCCAGCTGGTCTGTAATAATATAATAGAGTCAGTAGATCTAAATGGTCTTTCATATTATAATAGAGACAGTAGATCTGGCTGGTCTCTCATAATATAATAGAGACAGTAGATCTGGCTGGTCTCTCATAATATAATAGAGACATTATATCTAGCTGGTCTCTCATAATATAATAGAGACAGTAGATCTAGCTGGTCTGTCATAATATAATAGAGACAGTAGATCTAGCTGCTCTGTCAAAATAGAATAGAGACAGTAGATCTAGCTGGTCTGTCATATTATAATAGAGACAGTAGATCTAGCTGGTCTGTCATAATATAATAGCGACAGTAGATCAAGCTGGTCTGTCATAATATAATAGAGACAGTAGATCTATCTGATCTGTCATATAACAGAGACAGTAGATCTAGCTGGTCCGTCATAATATAATAGAGACAGTAGATCTAGCTGGTCTGTCATATTATAATAGAGACAGTAGATCTGGCTGGTCTCTCATAGTATAATAGAGACATTATATCTAGCTGGTCTCTCATAATATAATATAGACATTAGATCTAGCTGGTCTGTCATAATATAATAGAGACAGTAGATCTAGCTGGTCTGTTATAACATGATATATACAGTTGATGTAGCTGGTCTGTCACAATATAATAGAGACAGTAGATTTAGCTGGTCTGTCATTATATAATAGAGGCAGTAGATCTAGCTGGTCTCTCATAATATAATAGAGACAGTAGATCTAGCTGGTCTGTCATAATATAATAGGGACATTATATCTAGCTGGTCTGTCATAATATAATAGAGATATTAGATCTACCTGGTCTGTCATAAGATAATAGAGACAGTAGATCTAGCTGGTCTGTCATTATATAATAGAGACAGTAGATCTAGCTGGTCTGTAATATTATAATAGAGACAGTAGATCTAACTGGTCCGTCATACTATAATAGAGACATTAGATCTAGCTGGTCTGTCATAATATAATAGAGACAGTAGATCTAGCTGGTCCGTCATAATATAATAGAGACAGTAGATCTAGCTGGTCTGTAATATTATAATAGAGACAGTAGATCTAAATGGTCCGTCATACTATAATAGAGACATTAGATCTAGCTGGTCTCTCATAATATAATAGAGACATTAGATCTAGCTGGTCTGTCATAATATAATAGAGACAGTAGATCTAGCTGGTCTGTCATAATATAATAGAGACAGTAGATCTAGCTGGTCCTTCATAATATAATAGAGACAGTAGATCTAGCTGGTCCTTCATAATATAATAGAGACAGTAGATCTAGCAGGTCTCTCATTATATAATAGAGACAGTAGATCTAGCTGGTCTGTCATAATATAATAGAGACAGTAAATCTAGCTGTTCTGTCATAATATAATAGGGACATTAGAGCTAGCTGGTCTGTCATAATATAATAGAGACAGTAGATCTAGCTGGTCTGTCATAATATAATAGAGACAGTCGATCTAGCTGGTCCTTCATAATATAATAGAGACAGTAGATCTAGCTGGTCTGTAATATTATAATAGAGACAGTAGATCTAAATGGTCTGTCATATTATAATATAGACATTAGATCTAGCTGGTCTCTCATAATATAATAGAGACAGTAGATCTAGCTGGTCCGTCATAATATAATAGAGACAGTAGATCTAGCTGGTCTGTAATATTATAATAGAGACAGTAGATCTAGCTGTTCTTTCATAATATAATAGGGACATTAGAGCTAGCTGGTCTGTCATAATATAATAGAGACAGTAGATCTAGCTGGTCCGTCATAATATAATAGAGACAGTAGATCTAGCTGGTCTGTAATATTATAATAGAGACAGTAGATCTAAATGGTCCGTCATACTATAATAGAGACATTAGATCTAGCTGGTCTCTCATAATATAATAGAGACATAAGATCTAGCTGGTCTGTCATAATATAATAGAGACAGTAGATCTAGCTGGTCTGTCATGATATAATAGAGACAGTAGATCTAGCTGGTCCTTCATAATATAATAGAGACAGTAGATCTAGCTGGTCCTTCATAATATAATAGAGACAGTAGATCTAGCAGGTCTGTCATTATATAATAGAGACAGTAGATCTAGCTGGTCTGTCATAATATAATAGAGACAGTAAATCTAGCTGTTCTGTCATAATATAATAGGGACATTAGAGCTAGCTGGTCTGTCATAATATAATAGAGACAGTAGATCTAGCTGGTCTGTCATAATATAATAGAGACAGTCGATCTAGCTGGTCCGTCATAATATAATAGAGACAGTAGATCGAGCTGGT
The DNA here is from genome assembly GCF_045791955.1 of Oncorhynchus clarkii lewisi. Classification (NCBI taxonomy): domain Eukaryota; kingdom Metazoa; phylum Chordata; class Actinopteri; order Salmoniformes; family Salmonidae; genus Oncorhynchus; species Oncorhynchus clarkii. Next base: position 63,668,823 of record NC_092165.1, read on the forward strand.
CTGTAATATTATAATAGAGACATTAGATCTAAATGGTCTGTCATATTATAATAGAGACAGTAGATGTGGCTGGTCTCTCATAATATAATAGAGACAGTAGATCTGGCTGGTCTCTCATAATATAATAGAGACATTAGATCTAGCTGGTCTGTCATAATATAATAGAGACAGTAGATCTAGCTGGTCCGTCATAATATAATAGAGACAGTAGATCTAGCTGGTCTTTCATATTATAATAGAGACAGTAGATCTGGCTGGTGTCTCATAATATAATAGAGACAGTAGATCTGGCTGGTCTCTCATAATATAATAGAGACATTATATGTAGCTGGTCTCTCATAATATAATATCGACATTAGATCTAGCTGGTCTGTCATAATATAATAGAGACAGTAGATCTAGCTGGTCCATCATAATATAATAGAGACAGTAGATCTAGCTGGTCTGTAATATTATAATAGAGACAGTAGATCCAGCTGGTCTGTAATATTATAATAGAGTCAGTAGATCTAAATGGTCTTTCATATTATAATAGAGACAGTAGATCTGGCTGGTCTCTCATAATATAATAGAGACAGTAGATCTGGCTGGTCTCTCATAATATAATAGAGACAGTAGATCTAGCTGCTCTGTCAAAATAGAATAGAGACAGTAGATCTAGCTGGTCTGTCATATTATAATAGAGACAGTAGATCTAGCTGGTCTGTCATAATATAATAGCGACAGTAGATCAAGCTGGTCTGTCATAATATAATAGAGACAGTAGATCTATCTGATCTGTCATATAACAGAGACAGTAGATCTAGCTGGTCTGTCATAATATAATAGAGACAGTAGATCTAGCTGGTCTGTCATTATATAATAGAGACAGTAGATCTAGCTGGTCTGTAATATTATAATAGAGACAGTAGATCTAAATGGTCCGTCATACTATAATAGAGACATTAGATCTAGCTGGTCTGTCATAATATAATAGAGACAGTAGATCTAGCTGGTCCGTCATAATATAATAGAGACAGTAGATCTAGCTGGTCTGTAATATTATAATAGAGACAGTAGATCTAAATGGTCCGTCATACTATAATAGAGACATTAGATCTAGCTGGTCTCTCATAATATAATAGAGACATTAGATCTAGCTGGTCTGTCATAATATAATAGAGACAGTAGATCTAGCTGGTCTGTCATAATATAATAGAGACAGTAGATCTAGCTGGTCCTTCATAATATAATAGAGACAGTAGATCTAGCTGGTCCTTCATAATATAATAGAGACAGTAGATCTAGCAGGTCTGTCATTATATAATAGAGACAGTAGATCTAGCTGGTCTGTCATAATATAATAGAGACAGTAAATCTAGCTGTTCTGTCATAATATAATAGGGACATTAGAGCTAGCTGGTCTGTCATAATATAATAGAGACAGTAGATCTAGCTGGTCTGTCATAATATAATAGAGACAGTCGATCTAGCTGGTCCTTCATAATATAATAGAGACAGTAGATCTAGCTGGTCTGTAATATTATAATAGAGACAGTAGATCTAAATGGTCTGTCATATTATAATATAGACATTAGATCTAGCTGGTCTCTCATAATATAATAGAGACAGTAGATCTAGCTGGTCCGTCATAATATAATAGAGACAGTAGATCTAGCTGGTCTGTAATATTATAATAGAGACAGTAGATCTAGCTGTTCTTTCATGATATAATAGGGACATTAGAGCTAGCTGGTCTGTCATAATATAATAGAGACAGTAGATCTAGCTGGTCCGTCATAATATAATAGAGACAGTAGATCTAGCTGGTCTGTAATATTATAATAGAGACAGTAGATCTAAATGGTCCGTCATACTATAATAGAGACATTAGATCTAGCTGGTCTCTCATAATATAATAGAGACATAAGATCTAGCTGGTCTGTCATAATATAATAGAGACAGTAGATCTAGCTGGTCTGTCATAATATAATAGAGACAGTAGATCTAGCTGGTCCTTCATAATATAATAGAGACAGTAGATCTAGCTGGTCCTTCATAATATAATAGAGACAGTAGATCTAGCAGGTCTGTCATTATATAATAGAGACAGTAGATCTAGCTGGTCTGTCATAATATAATAGAGACAGTAAATCTAGCTGTTCTGTCATAATATAATAGGGACATTAGAGCTAGCTGGTCTGTCATAATATAATAGAGACAGTAGATCTAGCTGGTCTGTCATAATATAATAGAGACAGTCGATCTAGCTGGTCCGTCATAATATAATAGAGACAGTAGATCGAGCTGGTCTGTAATATTATAATAGAGACATTAGATCTAAATGGTCTGTCATATTATAATAGAGACAGTAGATGTGGCTGGTCTCTCATAATATAATAGAGACAGTAGATCTGGCTGGTCTCTCATAATATAATAGAGACATTAGATCTAGCTGGTCTGTCATAATATAATAGAGACAGTAGATCTAGCTGGTCCGTCATAATATAATAGAGACAGTAGATGTAGCTGGTCTGTAATATTATAATAGAGACAGTAGATCCAGCTGGTCTGTAATATTATAATAGAGTCAGTAGATCTAAATGGTCTTTCATATTATAATAGAGACAGTAGATCTGGCTGGTCTCTCATAATATAATAGAGACAGTAGATCTGGCTGGTCTCTCATAATATAATAGAGACATTATATGTAGCTGGTCTCTCATAATATAATATCGACATTAGATCTAGCTGGTCTGTCATAATATAATAGAGACAGTAGATCTAGCTGGTCCATCATAATATAATAGAGACAGTAGATCTAGCTGGTCTGTAATATTATAATAGAGACAGTAGATCCAGCTGGTCTGTAATATTATAATAGAGTCAGTAGATCTAAATGGTCTTTCATATTATAATAGAGACAGTAGATCTGGCTGGTCTCTCATAATATAATAGAGACAGTAGATCTGGCTGGTCTCTCATAATATAATAGAGACAGTAGATCTAGCTGCTCTGTCAAAATAGAATAGAGACAGTAGATCTAGCTGGTCTGTCATATTATAATAGAGACAGTAGATCTAGCTGGTCTGTCATAATATAATAGCGACAGTAGATCAAGCTGGTCTGTCATAATATAATAGAGACAGTAGATCTATCTGATCTGTCATATAACAGAGACAGTAGATCTAGCTGGTCTGTCATAATATAATAGAGACAGTAGATCTGGCTGGTCTCTCATAATATAATAGAGACATTAGATCTAGCTGGTCTGTCATAATATAATAGAGACATAGAGACAATAGATCTAGCTCGTCTGTCATATTACAATATAGACAGTAGATCTAGCTGGTCCTTCATAATCTAATAGAGACAGTAGATCTAGCTGGTCCGTCATAATATAATAGAGACAGTAGATCTAGCTGGTCTGTAATATTATAATAGAGACAGTAGATCTAGCTGGTCCGTCATAACATAATAGAGACAGTAGATCTAGCTGGTCTGTAATATTATAATAGAGACAGTAGATCTAAATGGTCCGTCATACTATAATAGAGACATTAGATCTAGCTGGTCTCTCATAATATAATAGAGACACTAGATCTAGCTGGTCTGTCATAATATAATAGAGACTGTAGATCTAGCTGGTCTGTCATAATATAATAGAGACAGTAGATCTAGCTGGTCCGTCATAATAAAATAGAGACAGTAGATCTAGCTGGTCTGTAATATTATAATAGAGACAGTAGATCTAAATGGTCTGTCATATTATAATAGAGACAGTAGATCTGGCAGGTCTCTCATAATATAATAGAGACATTAGATCTAGCTGGTCTCTCATAATATAATAGAGACAGTAGATCTAGCTGGTCCGCCATAATATAATAGAGACAGTAGATCTAGCTGGTCTGTAATATTATAATAGAGACAGTAGATCTAAATGCTCTGTCATATTATAATATAGAGACAGTAGATGTGGCTGGTCTCTCATAATATAATAGAGACAGTAGATCTGGCAGGTCTCTCATAATATAATAGAGACATTAGATCTAGCTGGTCTCTCATAATATAATAGAGACAGTAGATCTAGCTGGTCCGCCATAATATAATAGAGACAGTAGATCTAGCTGGTCTGTAATATTATAATAGAGACAGTAGATCTTGATGGTCTCTCATAATATAATAGAGACATTAGATCTAGCTGGTCTGTCATAATATAATAGAGACATAGAGACAGTAGATTTAGCTCGTCTGTCATATTATAATATAGACAGTAGATCTAGCTGGTCCGTCATAATATAATAGAGACAGTAGATCTAGAAGGTCCTTCATACTATAATAGAGACAGTAGATCTAGCTGGTCTGTCATATTTTAATAGAGACAGTAGATCTAGCTGGTCTGTCATTATATAATAGAGACATTAGATCTAGCTGGTCTGTCATAATATAAGAGAGACAGTAGATCAAGCTGGTCTGTCATAAAATAATAGAGACAGTAGATCTGGCTGGTCTCTCATAATATAATAGAGACATTATATCTAGCTGGTCTGTCATAATATAATAGAGACAGTAGATCTGGCTGGTCTCTCATAATATAATAGAGACATTATATCTAGCTGGTCTCTCATAATATAATAGAGACAGTAGATCTAGCTGGTCTGTCATAATATAATAGAGACAGTAGATCTAGCTGCTCTGTCAAAATATAATAGAGACAGTAGATCTGGCTGGTCTCTCATAATATAATAGAGACATTATATCTAGCTGGTCTCTCATAATATAATAGAGACAGTAGATCTAGCTGGTCTGTCATAATATAATAGAGACAGTAGATCTAGCTGCTCTGTCAAAATAGAATAGAGACAGTAGATCTAGCTGGTCTGTCATATTATAATAGAGACAGTAGATCTAGCTGGTCTGTCATAATATAATAGCGACAGTAGATCAAGCTGGTCTGTCATAATATAATAGAGACAGTAGATCTATCTGATCTGTCATATAACAGAGACAGTAGATCTAGCTGGTCCGTCATAATATAATAGAGACAGTAGATCTAGCTGGTCTGTCATATTATAATAGAGACAGTAGATCTGGCTGGTCTCTCATAGTATAATAGAGACATTATATCTAGCTGGTCTCTCATAATATAATATAGACATTAGATCTAGCTGGTCTGTCATAATATAATAGAGACAGTAGATCTAGCTGGTCTGTTATAACATGATATATACAGTTGATGTAGCTGGTCTGTCACAATATAATAGAGACAGTAGATTTAGCTGGTCTGTCATTATATAATAGAGGCAGTAGATCTAGCTGGTCTCTCATAATATAATAGAGACAGTAGATCTAGCTGGTCTGTCATAATATAATAGGGACATTATATCTAGCTGGTCTGTCATAATATAACAGAGATATTAGATCTACCTGGTCTGTCATAAGATAATAGAGACAGTAGATCTTGCTGGTCTGTCATTATATAATAGAGACAGTAGATCTAGCTGGTCTGTAATATTATAATAGAGACAGTAGATCTAAATGGTCCGTCATACTATAATAGAGACATTAGATCTAGCTGGTCTGTCATAATATAATAGAGACAGTAGATCTAGCTGGTCTGTAATATTATAATAGAGACAGTAGATCTAAATGGTCCGTCATACTATAATAGAGACATTAGATCTAGCTGGTCTCTCATAATATAATAGAGACATTAGATCTAGCTGGTCTGTCATAATATAATAGAGACAGTAGATCTAGCTGGTCTGTCATAATATAATAGAGACAGTAGATCTAGCTGGTCCTTCATAATATAATAGAGACAGTAGATCTAGCTGGTCCTTCATAATATAATAGAGACAGTAGATCTAGCAGGTCTGTCATTATATAATAGAGACAGTAGATCTAGCTGGTCTGTCATAATATAATAGAGACAGTAAATCTAGCTGTTCTGTCATAATATAATAGGGACATTAGAGCTAGCTGGTCTGTCATAATATAATAGAGACAGTAGATCTAGCTGGTCTGTCATAATATAATAGAGACAGTAGATCTAGCTGGTCCTTCATAATATAATAGAGACAGTAGATCTAGCTGGTCCTTCATAATATAATAGAGACAGTAGATCTAGCAGGTCTGTCATTATATAATAGAGACAGTAGATCTAGCTGGTCTGTCATAATATAATAGAGACAGTAAATCTAGCTGTTCTGTCATAATATAATAGGGACATTAGAGCTAGCTGGTCTGTCATAATATAATAGAGACAGTAGATCTAGCTGGTCTGTCATAATATAATAGAGACAGTCGATCTAGCTGGTCCGTCATAATATAATAGAGACAGTAGATCGAGCTGGTCTGTAATATTATAATAGAGACATTAGATCTAAATGGTCTGTCATATTATAATAGAGACAGTAGATGTGGCTGGTCTCTCATAATATAATAGAGACAGTAGATCTGGCTGGTCTCTCATAATATAATAGAGACATTAGATCTAGCTGGTCTGTCATAATATAATAGAGACAGTAGATCTAGCTGGTCCGTCATAATATAATATAGACAGTAGATGTAGCTGGTCTGTAATATTATAATAGAGACAGTAGATCCAGCTGGTCTGTAATATTATAATAGAGTCAGTAGATCTAAATGGTCTTTCATATTATAATAGAGACAGTAGATCTGGCTGGTCTCTCATAATATAATAGAGACAGTAGATCTGGCTGGTCTCTCATAATATAATAGAGACATTATATGTAGCTGGTCTCTCATAATATAATATCGACATTAGATCTAGCTGGTCTGTCATAATATAATAGAGACAGTAGATCTAGCTGGTCCATCATAATATAATAGAGACAGTAGATCTAGCTGGTCTGTAATATTATAATAGAGACAGTAGATCCAGCTGGTCTGTAATATTATAATAGAGTCAGTAGATCTAAATGGTCTTTCATATTATAATAGAGACAGTAGATCTGGCTGGTCTCTCATAATATAATAGAGACAGTAGATCTGGCTGGTCTCTCATAATATAATAGAGACAGTAGATCTAGCTGCTCTGTCAAAATAGAATAGAGACAGTAGATCTAGCTGATCTGTCATATTATAATAGAGACAGTAGATCTAGCTGGTCTGTCATAATATAATAGAGACAGTAGATCTGGCTGGTCTCTCATAATATAATAGAGACATTAGATCTAGCTGGTCTGTCATAATATAATAGAGACATAGAGACAATAGATCTAGCTCGTCTGTCATATTACAATATAGACAGTAGATCTAGCTGGTCCTTCATAATCTAATAGAGACAGTAGATCTAGCTGGTCCGTCATAATATAATAGAGACAGTAGATCTAGCTGGTCTGTAATATTATAATAGAGACAGTAGATCTAGCTGGTCCGTCATAACATAATAGAGACAGTAGATCTAGCTGGTCTGTAATATTATAATAGAGACAGTAGATCTAAATGGTCCGTCATACTATAATAGAGACATTAGATCTAGCTGGTCTCTCATAATATAATAGAGACACTAGATCTAGCTGGTCTGTCATAATATAATAGACACTGTAGATCTAGCTGGTCTGTCATAATATAATAGAGACAGTAGATCTAGCTGGTCCGTCATAATAAAATAGAGACAGTAGATCTAGCTGGTCTGTAATATTATAATAGAGACAGTAGATCTAAATGGTCTGTCATATTATAATAGAGACAGTAGATCTGGCAGGTCTCTCATAATATAATAGAGACATTAGATCTAGCTGGTCTCTCATAATATAATAGAGACAGTAGATCTAGCTGGTCCGCCATAATATAATAGAGACAGTAGATCTAGCTGGTCTGTAATATTATAATAGAGACAGTAGATCTAAATGCTCTGTCATATTATAATATAGAGACAGTAGATGTGGCTGGTCTCTCATAATATAATAGAGACAGTAGATCTGGCAGGTCTCTCATAATATAATAGAGACATTAGATCTAGCTGGTCTCTCATAATATAATAGAGACAGTAGATCTAGCTGGTCCGCCATAATATAATAGAGACAGTAGATCTAGCTGGTCTGTAATATTATAATAGAGACAGTAGATCTTGATGGTCTCTCATAATATAATAGAGACATAGAGACAGTAGATTTAGCTCGTCTGTCATATTATAATATAGACAGTAGATCTAGCTGGTCCGTCATAATATAATAGAGACAGTAGATCTAGCTGGTCTGTCATATTTTAATAGAGACAGTAGATCTAGCTGGTCTGTCATTATATAATAGAGACATTAGATCTAGCTGGTCTGTCATAATATAAGAGAGACAGTAGATCAAGCTGGTCTGTCATAAAATAATAGAGACAGTAGATCTGGCTGGTCTCTCATAATATAATAGAGACATTATATCTAGCTGGTCTGTCATAATATAATAGAGACAGTAGATCTGGCTGGTCTCTCATAATATAATAGAGACATTATATCTAGCTGGTCTCTCATAATATAATAGAGACAGTAGATCTAGCTGGTCTGTCATAATATAATAGAGACAGTAGATCTAGCTGCTCTGTCAAAATATAATAGAGACAGTAGATCTGGCTGGTCTCTCATAATATAATAGAGACATTATATCTAGCTGGTCTCTCATAATATAATAGAGACAGTAGATCTAGCTGGTCTGTCATAATATAATAGAGACAGTAGATCTAGCTGCTCTGTCAAAATAGAATAGAGACAGTAGATCTAGCTGGTCTGTCATATTATAATAGAGACAGTAGATCTAGCTGGTCTGTCATAATATAATAGCGACAGTAGATCAAGCTGGTCTGTCATAATATAATAGAGACAGTAGATCTATCTGATCTGTCATATAACAGAGACAGTAGATCTAGCTGGTCCGTCATAATATAATAGAGACAGTAGATCTAGCTGGTCTGTCATATTATAATAGAGACAGTAGATCTGGCTGGTCTCTCATAGTATAATAGAGACATTATATCTAGCTGGTCTCTCATAATATAATATAGACATTAGATCTAGCTGGTCTGTCATAATATAATAGAGACAGTAGATCTAGCTGGTCTGTTATAACATGATATATACAGTTGATGTAGCTGGTCTGTCACAATATAATAGAGACAGTAGATTTAGCTGGTCTGTCATTATATAATAGAGGCAGTAGATCTAGCTGGTCTCTCATAATATAATAGAGACAGTAGATCTAGCTGGTCTGTCATAATATAATAGGGACATTATATCTAGCTGGTCTGTCATAATATAACAGAGATATTAGATCTACCTGGTCTGTCATAAGGTAATAGAGACAGTAGATCTTGCTGGTCTGTCATTATATAATAGAGACAGTAGATCTAGCTGGTCTGTAATATTATAATAGAGACAGTAGATCTAAATGGTCCGTCATACTATAATAGAGACATTAGATCTAGCTGGTCTGTCATAATATAATAGAGACAGTAGATCTAGCTGGTCTGTAATATTATAATAGAGACAGTAGATCTAAATGGTCCGTCATACTATAATAGAGACATTAGATCTAGCTGGTCTCTCATAATATAATAGAGACATTAGATCTAGCTGGTCTGTCATAATATAATAGAGACAGTAGATCTAGCTGGTCTGTCATAATATAATAGAGACAGTAGATCTAGCTGGTCCTTCATAATATAATAGAGACAGTAGATCTAGCTGGTCCTTCATAATATAATAGAGACAGTAGATCTAGCAGGTCTGTCATTATATAATAGAGACAGTAGATCTAGCTGGTCTGTCATAATATAATAGAGACAGTAAATCTAGCTGTTCTGTCATAATATAATAGGGACATTAGAGCTAGCTGGTCTGTCATAATATAATAGAGACAGTAGATCTAGCTGGTCTGTCATAATATAATAGAGACAGTCGATCTAGCTGGTCCTTCATAATATAATAGAGACAGTAGATCTAGCTGGTCTGTAATATTATAATAGAGACAGTAGATCTAAATGGTCTGTCATATTATAATATAGACATTAGATCTAGCTGGTCTCTCATAATATAATAGAGACAGTAGATCTAGCTGGTCCGTCATAATATAATAGAGACAGTAGATCTAGCTGGTCTGTAATATTATAATAGAGACAGTAGATCTAGCTGTTCTTTCATAATATAATAGGGACATTAGAGCTAGCTGGTCTGTCATAATATAATAGAGACAGTAGATCTAGCTGGTCCGTCATAATATAATAGAGACAGTAGATCTAGCTGGTCTGTAATATTATAATAGAGACAGTAGATCTAAATGGTCCGTCATACTATAATAGAGACATTAGATCTAGCTGGTCTCTCATAATATAATAGAGACAGTAGATCTAGCTGGTCCTTCATAATATAATAGAGACAGTAGATCTAGCTGGTCCTTCATAATATAATAGAGACAGTAGATCTAGCAGGTCTGTCATTATATAATAGAGACAGTAGATCTAGCTGGTCTGTCATAATATAATAGAGACAGTAAATCTAGCTGTTCTGTCATAATATAATAGGGACATTAGATCTAGCTGGTCTGTCATAATATAATAGAGACAGTAGATCTAGCTGGTCCGTCATAATATAATAGAGACAGTAGATCTAGCTGGTCTGTAATATTATAATAGAGACAGTAGATCCAGCTGGTCTGTAATATTATAATAGAGTCAGTAGATCTAAATGGTCTTTCATATTATAATAGAGACAGTAGATCTGGCTGGTCTCTCATAATATAATAGAGACAGTAGATCTGGCTGGTCTCTCATAATATAATAGAGACATTATATGTAGCTGGTCTCTCATAATATAATATCGACATTAGATCTAGCTGGTCTGTCATAATATAATAGAGACAGTAGATCTAGCTGGTCTGTTATAACATGATAGAGACAGTTGATGTAGCTGGTCTGTCACAATATAATAGAGACAGTAGATTTAGCTGGTCTGTCATTATATAAAAGAGGCAGTAGATCTAGCTGGTCCGTCATAATATAATAGAGACAGTAGATCTAGCTGGTCTGTAATATTATAAAAGAGACAGTAGATCTAAATGGTCTGTCATATTATAATATAGACATTAGATCTAGCTGGTCTCTCATAATATAATAGAGACAGTAGATCTAGCTGGTCCGTCATAATATAATAGAGACAGTAGATCTAGCTGGTTTAATATTATAATAGAGACAGTAGATCTAGCTGGTCCGTCATAATATAATAGAGACAGTAGATCTAGCTGGTCTGTAATATTATAATAGAGACAGTAGATCTAAATGGTCCGCCATACTATAATAGAGACATTAGATCTAGCTGGTCTCTCATAATATATTAGAGACATTAGATCTAGCTGGTCTCTCATAATATAATAGAGACAGTAGATCTAGCTGGTCCGTCATAATATAATAGAGACAGTAGGTCTAGCTGGTCTGTAATATTATAATAGAGACAGTAGATCTAAATGGTCTGTCATATTATAATAGAGACAGTAGATGTGGCTGGTCTCTCCTAATATAATAGAGAGAGTAGATCTGGCTGGTCTCTCATAATATAATAGAGACATTAGATCTAGCTGGTCTGTCATAATTTAATAGAGACAGTAGATCTAGCTGGTCCATCATAATATAATAGAGACAGTAGATCTAGCTGGTCTGTAATATTATAATAGAGACAGTAGATCTAGCTGGTCTGTAATATTATAATAGAGACAGTAGATCTAAATGGTCTGTCATACTATAATAGAGACAGCAGATCTGGCTGGTCTCTCATAATATAATAGAGACAGTAGATCTGGCTGGTCTCTCATAATATAATAGAGACATTAGATCTAGCTGGTCTGTCATAATATAATAGAGACAGTAGATCTAGCTGGTCTGTCATATTATAATAGAGACAGTAGATCTAGCTGGTCTGTCAAAATATAATAGAGACAGTAGATCTAGCTGGTCTGTCATCATATAATAGAGACAGTAGATCTAGCTGGTCTGTCATAATATAATAGAGACAGTAGATCTAAATGGTCTGTCATATTATAATAGAGACAGTAGATCTGGCTGGTCTCTCTTAATATAATAGAAACATTATATATAGCTGGTCTCTCATAATATAATATCGACATTAGATCTAGCTGGTCTGTCATAATATAATAGAGACAGTAGATCTAGCTGGTCTGTTATAACATGATAGAGACAGTTGATGTAGCTGGTCTGTCACAATATAATAGAGACAGTAGATTTAGCTGGTCTGTCATTATATAAAAGAGGCAGTAGATCTAGCTGGTCTGTCATAATATAATAGAGACAGTAGATCTAGCTGGTCTGTCATAATATAATAGAGACAGTAGATCTAGCTGGTCTGTAATATTATAATAGAGACAGTAGATCTAAATGGTCTGTCATATTATAATAGAGACAGTAGATCTCGATGGTCTAGCATAATATAATAGAGACATTAGATCTAGCTGGTCTGTCATAATATAATAGAGACATAGAGACAGTAGATCTAGCTCGTCTGTCATATTACAATATAGACAGTAGATCTAGCTGGTCCTTCATAATCTAATAGAGACAGTAGATCTAGCTGGTCCGTCATAATATAATAGAGACAGTAGATCTAGCTGGTCTGTAATATTATAATAGAGACAGTAGATCTAGCTGGTCCATCATAACATAATAGAGACAGTAGATCTAGCTGGTCTGTAATATTATAATAGAGACAGTAGATCTAAATGGTCCGTCATACTATAATAGAGACATTAGATCTAGCTGGTCTCTCATAATATAATAGAGACACTAGATCTAGCTGGTCTGTCATAATATAATAGAGACTGTAGATCTAGCTGGTCTGTCATAATATAATAGAGACAGTAGATCTAGCTGGTCCGTCATAATATAATAGAGACAGTAGATCTAGCTGGTCTGTAATATTATAATAGAGACAGTAGATCTAAATGGTCTGTCATATTATAATAGAGACAGTAGATCTGGCAGGTCTCTCATAATATAATAGAGACATTAGATCTAGCTGGTCTCTCATAATATAATAGAGACAGTAGATCTAGCTGATCCGCCATAATATAATAGAGACAGTAGATCTAGCTGGTCTGTAATATTATAATAGAGACAGTAGATCTAAATGCTCTGTCATATTATAATAGAGACAGTAGATGTGGCTGGTCTCTCATAATATAATAGAGACAGTAGATCTGGCAGGTCTCTCATAATATAATAGAGACATTCGATCTAGCTGGTCTCTCATAATATAATAGAGACAGTAGATCTAGCTGGTCCGCCATAATATAATAGAGACAGTAGATCTAGCTGGTCTGTAATATTATCATAGAGACAGTAGATCTAGCTGGTCTGTAATATTATAATAGAGACAGTAGATCTTGATGGTCTCTCATAATATAATAGAGACATTAGATCTAGCTGGTCTGTCATAATATAAGAGACATAGAGACAGTAGATTTAGCTCGTCTGTCATATTATAATATAGACAGTAGATCTATCTGGTCCGTCATAATATAATAGAGACAGTAGATCTAGAAGGTCCTTCATACTATAATAGAGACAGTAGATCTAGCTGGTCTGTCATATTATAATAGAGACAGTAGATCTAGCTGGTCTGTCATTATATAATAGAGACATTAGATCTAGCTGGTCTGTCATAATATAAGAGAGACAGTAGATCTAGCTAGTCTGTCATAATATAATAGAGACAGTAGATCAAGCTGGTCTGTCATAATATAATAGAGACAGTAGATCTGGCTGGTCTCTCATAATATAATAGAGACATTATATCTAGCTGGTCTGTCATAATATAATAGAGACAGTAGATCTGGCTGGTCTCTCATAATATAATAGAGACATTATATCTAGCTGGTCTGTCATAATATAATAGAGACAGTAGATCTAGCTGGTCTGTCATAATATAATAGAGACAGTAGATCTAGCTGCTCTGTCAAAATATAATAGAGACAGTAGATCTGGCTGGTCTCTCATAATATAATAGAGACATTATATCTAGCTGGTCTCTCATAATATAATAGAGACAGTAGATCTAGCTGGTCTGTCATAATATAATAGAGACAGTAGATCTAGCTGCTCTGTCAAAATAGCATAGAGACAGTAGATCTAGCTGGTCTGTCATATTATAATAGAGACAGTAGATCTAGCTGGTTTGTCATAATATAATAGCGACAGTAGATCAAGCTGGTCTGTCATAATATAATAGAGACAGTAGATCTATCTGATCTGTCATATAACAGAGACAGTAGATCTAGCTGGTCTGTCATAATATAATAGAGACAGTAGATCTGGCTGGTCTCTCATAATATAATAGAGACATTAGATCTAGCTGGTCTGTCATAATATAATAGAGACATAGAGACAGTAGATCTAGCTCGTCTGTCATATTACAATATAGACAGTAGATCTAGCTGGTCCTTCATAATCTAATAGAGACAGTAGATCTAGCTGGTCCGTCATAATATAATAGAGACAGTAGATCTAGCTGGTCTGTAATATTATAATAGAGACAGTAGATCTAGCTGGTCCGTCATAACATAATAGAGACAGTAGATCTAGCTGGTCTGTAATATTATAATAGAGACAGTAGATCTAAATGGTCCGTCATACTATAATAGAGACATTAGATCTAGCTGGTCTCTCATAATATAATAGAGACACTAGATCTAGCTGGTCTGTCATAATATAATAGAGACTGTAGATCTAGCTGGTCTGTCATAATATAATAGAGACAGTAGATCTAGCTGGTCCGTCATAATATAATAGAGACAGTAGATCTAGCTGGTCTGTAATATTATAATAGAGACAGTAGATCTAAATGGTCTGTCATATTATAATAGAGACAGTAGATCTGGCAGGTCTCTCATAATATAATAGAGACATTAGATCTAGCTGGTCTCTCATAATATAATAGAGACAGTAGATCTAGCTGGTCCGCCATAATATAATAGAGACAGTAGATCTAGCTGGTCTGTAATATTATAATAGAGACAGTAGATCTAAATGCTCTGTCATATTATAATATAGAGACAGTAGATCTGGCTGGTCTCTCATAATATAATAGAGACATTATATCTAGCTGGTCTGTCATAATATAATAGAGACAGTAGATCTAGCTGGTCTGTCATAATATAATAGAGACAGTAGATCTAGCTGCTCTGTCAAAATATAATAGAGACAGTAGATCTGGCTGGTCTCTCATAATATAATAGAGACATTATATCTAGCTGGTCTCTCATAATATAATAGAGACAGTAGATCTAGCTGGTCTGTCATAATATAATAGAGACAGTAGATCTAGCTGCTCTGTCAAAATAGCATAGAGACAGTAGATCTAGCTGGTCTGTCATATTATAATAGAGACAGTAGATCTAGCTGGTTTGTCATAATATAATAGCGACAGTAGATCAAGCTGGTCTGTCATAATATAATAGAGACAGTAGATCTATCTGATCTGTCATATAACAGAGACAGTAGATCTAGCTGGTCTGTCATAATATAATAGAGACAGTAGATCTGGCTGGTCTCTCATAATATAATAGAGACATTAGATCTAGCTGGTCTGTCATAATATAATAGAGACATAGAGACAGTAGATCTAGCTCGTCTGTCATATTACAATATAGACAGTAGATCTAGCTGGTCCTTCATAATCTAATAGAGACAGTAGATCTAGCTGGTCCGTCATAATATAATAGAGACAGTAGATCTAGCTGGTCCGTCATAATATAATAGAGACAGTAGATCTAGCTGGTCTGTAATATTATAATAGAGACAGTAGATCTAGCTGGTCCGTCATAACATAATAGAGACAGTAGATCTAGCTGGTCTGTAATATTATAATAGAGACAGTAGATCTAAATGGTCCGTCATACTATAATAGAGACATTAGATCTAGCTGGTCTCTCATAATATAATAGAGACACTAGATCTAGCTGGTCTGTCATAATATAATAGAGACTGTAGATCTAGCTGGTCTGTCATAATATAATAGAGACAGTAGATCTAGCTGGTCCGTCATAATATAATAGAGACAGTAGATCTAGCTGGTCTGTAATATTATAATAGAGACAGTAGATCTAAATGGTCTGTCATATTATAATAGAGACAGTAGATCTGGCAGGTCTCTCATAATATAATAGAGACATTAGATCTAGCTGGTCTCTCATAATATAATAGAGACAGTAGATCTAGCTGGTCCGCCATAATATAATAGAGACAGTAGATCTAGCTGGTCTGTAATATTATAATAGAGACAGTAGATCTAAATGCTCTGTCATATTATAATATAGAGACAGTAGATGTGGCTGGTCTCTCATAATATAATAGAGACAGTAGATCTGGCAGGTCTCTCATAATATAATAGAGACATTAGATCTAGCTGGTCTCTCATAATATAATAGAGACAGTAGATCTAGCTGGTCCGCCATAATATAATAGAGACAGTAGATCTAGCTGGTCTGTAATATTATCATAGAGACAGTAGATCTAGCTGGTCTGTAATATTATAATAGAGACTGTAGATCTTGATGGTCTCTCATAATATAATAGAGACATTAGATCTAGCTGGTCTGTCATAATATAATAGAGACATTAAGACAGTAGATTTAGCTCGTCTGTCATATTATAATATAGACAGTAGATCTAGCTGGTCCGTCATAATATAATAGAGACAGTAGATCTAGATGGTCCTTCATACTATAATAGAGACAGTAGATCTAGCTGGTCTGTCATAATATAATAGAGACAGTAGATCTAGCTGGTCTGTCATAATATAATAGAGACAGTAGATCTAGCTGGTCTGTCATTATATAGATCTAGCTGGTCTGTCATAATATAAGAGAGACAGTAGATCAAGCTGGTCTGTCATAAAATAATAGAGACAGTAGATCTGGCTGGTCTCTCATAATATAATAGAGACATTATATCTAGCTGGTCTGTCATAATATAATAGAGACAGTAGATCTGGCTGGTCTCTCATAATATAATAGAGACATTATATCTAGCTGGTCTCTCATAATATAATAGAGACAGTAGATCTAGCTGGTCTGTCATAATATAATAGAGACAGTAAATCTAGCTGCTCTGTCAAAATATAATAGAGACAGTAGATCTGGCTGGTCTCTCATAATATAATAGAGACATTATATCTAGCTGGTCTCTCATAATATAATAGAGACAGTAGATCTAGCTGGTCTGTCATAATATAATAGAGACATTAAGACAGTAGATTTAGCTCGTCTGTCATATTATAATATAGACAGTAGATCTAGATGGTCTCTCATAATATAATAGAGACATTAGATCTAGCTGGTCTGTCATAATATAATAGAGACATTAAGACAGTAGATTTAGCTCGTCTGTCATATTATAATATAGACAGTAGATCTAGCTGGTCCGTCATAATATAATAGAGACAGTAGATCTAGATGGTCCTTCATACTATAATAGAGACAGTAGATCTAGCTGGTCTGTCATAATATAATAGAGACAGTAGATCTAGCTGGTCTGTCATAATATAATAGAGACAGTAGATCTAGCTGGTCTGTCATTATATAGATCTAGCTGGTCTGTCATAATATAAGAGAGACAGTAGATCAAGCTGGTCTGTCATAAAATAATAGAGACAGTAGATCTGGCTGGTCTCTCATAATATAATAGAGACATTATATCTAGCTGGTCTGTCATAATATAATAGAGACAGTAGATCTGGCTGGTCTCTCATAATATAATAGAGACATTATATCTAGCTGGTCTCTCATAATATAATAGAGACAGTAGATCTAGCTGGTCTGTCATAATATAATAGAGACAGTAAATCTAGCTGCTCTGTCAAAATATAATAGAGACAGTAGATCTGGCTGGTCTCTCATAATATAATAGAGACATTATATCTAGCTGGTCTCTCATAATATAATAGAGACAGTAGATCTAGCTGGTCTGTCATAATATAATAGAGACAGTAGATCTAGCTGCTCTGTCAAAATAGAATAGAGACAGTAGATCTAGCTGGTCTGTCATATTATAATAGAGACAGTAGATCTAGCTGGTCTGTCATAATATAATAGCGACAGTAGATCAAGCTGGTCTGTCATAATATAATAGAGACAGTAGATCTATCTGATCTGTCATATAACAGAGACAGTAGATCTAGCTGGTCCGTCATAATATAATAGAGACAGTAGATCTAGCTGGTCTGTCATATTATAATAGAGACAGTAGATCTGGCTGGTCTCTCATAGTATAATAGAGACATTATATCTAGCTGGTCTCTCATAATATAATGTAGACATTAGATCTAGCTGGTCTGTCATAATATAATAGAGACAGTAGATCTAGCTGGTCTGTTATAACATGATAGATACAGTTGATGTAGCTGGTCTGTCACAATATAATAGAGACAGTAGATTTAGCTGGTCTGTCATTATATAATAGAGGCAGTAGATCTAGCTGGTCTCTCATAATATAATAGAGACAGTAGATCTAGCTGGTCTGTCATAATATAATAGGGACATTATATCTAGCTGGTCTGTCATAATATAACAGAGATATTAGATCTACCTGGTCTGTCATAAGATAATAGAGACAGTAGATCTAGCTGGTCTGTCATTATATAATAGAGACAGTAGATCTAGCTGGTCTGTCATAATATAATAGAGACAGTAAATCTAGCTGGTCTGTCATAATATAATAGAGACAGTAGATCTAGCTGGTCTGTCATATTATAATAGGGACAGTAGATCTAGCTGGTCTGTCATAATATAATAGAGACAGTAGATCTGGCTGGTCTCTCATAATATAATAGAGACAGTAGATCTAGCTGGTCTGTCATAATATAATAGAGACATAGAGACAGTAGATCTAGCTCGTCTGTCATATTATAATAGAGACAGTAGATCTAGCTGGTCCTTCATAATATAATAGAGACAGTAGATCTAGCTGGTCCTTCATAATATAATAGAGACAGTAGATCTAGCTGGTCTGTCATATTATAATAGAGACAGTAGATCTAGCAGGTCTGTCATTATATAATAGAGACAGTAGATCTAGCTGGTCTGTCATAATATAATAGGGAAGAGCTAGCTGGTCTGTCATAATATAATAGAGACAGTATATCTAGCTGGTCTGTCATCATATAATAGAGACAGTAGATCTAAATGGTCTGTCATATTATAATAGAGACAGTAGATCTGGCTGGTCTCTCATAATATAATAGAGACATTATATGTAGCTGGTCTCTCATAATATAATATCGACATTAGATCTAGCTGGTCTGTCATAATATAATAGAGACAGTAGATCTAGCTGGTCTGTAATATTATAATAGAGACAGTAGATCTAAATGCTCTGTCATATTATAATAGAGACAGTAGATGTGGCTGGTCTCTCATAATATAATAGAGACAGTAGATCTGGCTGGTCTCTCATAATATAATAGAGACATTAGATCTAGCTGGTCTGTCATAATGTAATAGAGACAGTAGATCTAGCTGGTCCGTCATAATATAATAGAGACAGTAGATCTAGCTGGTCTGTAATATTATCATAGAGACAGTAGATCTAGCTGGTCTGTAATATTATAATAGAGACAGTAGATCTCGATGGTCTCTCATAATATAATAGAGACATTAGATCTAGCTGGTCTGTCATAATATAATAGAGACATAGAGACAGTAGATTTAGCTCGTCTGTCATATTATAATATAGACAGTAGATCTAGCTGGTCCTTCATAATATAATAGAGACAGTAGATCTAGATGGTCCTTCATACCATAATAGAGACAGTAGATCTAGCTGGTCTGTCATAATATAATAGAGACAGTAGATCTAGCTGGTCTGTCATAATATAATAGAGACAGTAGATCTAGCTGGTCCGTCATAATATAATAGAGACAGTAGATCTAGCTGGTCTGTAATATTATAATAGAGACAGTAGATCTAGCTGGTCTGTAATATTATAATAGAGACAGTAGATCTAAATGCTCTGTCATATTATAATAGAGACAGTAGATGTGGCTGGTCTCTCACAATATAATAGAGACAGTAGAAATGGCTGGTCTCTCATAATATAATAGAGACATTAGATCTAGCTGGTCTGTCATAATGTAATAGAGACAGTAGATCTAGCTGGTCTGTCATTATATAATAGAGACAGTAGATCTCGATGGTCTCTCATAATATAATAGAGACATCAGATCTAGCTGGTCTGTCATAATATAATAGAGACATAGAGACAGTAGATTTAGCTCGTCTGTCATATTATAATATAGACAGTAGATCTAGCTGGTCCTTCATAATATAATAGAGACAGTAGATCTAGATGGTCCTTCATACTATAATAGAGACAGTAGATCTAGCTGGTCTGTCATATTATAATAGAGACAGTAGATCTAGCTGGTCTGTCATTATATAATAGAGACATTAGATCTAGCTGGTCTGTCATAATATAAGAGAGACAGTAGATCTAGCTGGTCTGTCATAATATAATAGAGACAGTAGATCAAGCTGGTCTGTCATAATATAATAGAGACAGTAGATCTGTCTGGTCTCTCATAATATAATAGAGACATTATATCTAGCTGGTCTGTCATAATATAATAGAGACAGTAGATCTGGCTTGTCTCTCATAATATAATAGAGACATTATATCTAGCTGGTCTCTCATAATATAACAGAGACAGTAGATCTAGCTGGTCTGTCATAATATAATAGAGACAGTAGATCTAGCTGCTCTGTCAAAATATAATAGAGACAGTAGATCTGGCTGGTCTCTCATAATATAATAGAGACATTATATCTAGCTGGTCTCTCATAATAAAATAGAGACAGTAGATCTAGCTGCTCTGTCATAATAGAATAGAGACAGTAGATCTAGCTGGTCTGTCATATTATAATAGAGACAGTAGATCTAGCTGGTCTGTCATAATATAATAGCGACAGTAGATCAAGCTGGTCTGTCATAATATAATAGAGACAGTAGATCTATCTGATCTGTCATATAACAGAGACAGTAGATCTAGCTGGTCCGTCATAATATAATAGAGACAGTAGATCTAGCTGGTCTGTCATATTATAATAGAGACAGTAGATCTGGCTGGTCTCTCATAGTATAATAGAGACATTATATCTAGCTGGTCTCTCATAATATAATAGAGACATTAGATCTAGCTGGTCTTTCATAATATAATAGAGACAGTAGATCTAGCTGGTCTGTTATAACATGATAGAGACAGTTGATGTAGCTGGTCTGTCACAATATAATAGAGACAGTAGATTTAGCTGGTCTGTCATTATATAATAGAGGCAGTAGATCTAGCTGGTCTCTCATAATATAATAGAGACAGTAGATCTAGCTGGTCTGTCATAATATAATAGGGACATTATATCTAGCTGGTCTGTCATAATATAACAGAGATATTAGATCTAGCTGGTCTCTCATAATATAATAGAGACAGTAGATCTAGCTAGTCTGTCATATTATAATAGGGACAGTAGATCTAGCTGGTCTGTCATAATATAATAGAGACAGTAGATCTGGATGGTCTCTCATAATATAATAGAGACATTAGATCTAGCTCGTCTGTCATATTATAATAGAGAAAGTAGATCTAGCTGGTCCTTCATAATATAATAGAGACAGTAGATCTAGCTGGTCCTTCATAATATAATAGAGACAGTAGATCTAGCTGGTCTGTCATATTATAATACAGACAGTAGATCTAGCAGGTCTGTCATTATATAATAGAGACAGTAGATCTAGCTGGTCTGTCATAATATAATAGAGACAGTTAATCTAGCTGTTCTGTCATAATATAATAGGGACATTAGATCTAGCTGGTCTGTAATATTATCATAGAGACAGTAGATCTAGCTGGTCTGTAATATTATAATAGAGACAGTAGATCTCGATGGTCTCTCATAATATAATAGAGACATTAGATCTAGCTGGTCTGTCATAATATAAAAGAGACATAGAGACAGTACATTTAGCTCGTCTGTCATATTATAATATAGACAGTAGATCTAGCTGGTCCTTCATAATATAATAGAGACAGTAGATCTAGATGGTCCTTTATACTATAAAAGAGACAGTAGATCTAGCTGGTCTGTCATATTATAATAGAGACAGTAGATCTAGCTGGTCTGTCATAATATAATAGAGACAGTAGATCAAGCTGGTCTGTCATAATATAATAGAGACAGTAGATCTGGCTGGTCTCTCATAATATAATAGAGACATTATATCTAGCATGTCTGTCATAATATAATAGAGACATTAGATCTAGCTGGTCTGTCATAATATAAGAGAGACAGTAGATCTAGCTGGTCTGTCATAATATAATAGAGACAGTAGATCAAGCTGGTCTGTCATAATATAATAGAGACAGTAGATCTGGCTGGTCTCTCATAATATAATAGAGACATTATATCTAGCTGGTCTGTCATTATATAATAGAGACATTAGATCTAGCTGGTCTGTCATAATATAAGAGACAGTAGATCTAGCTGGTCTGTCATAATATAATAGAGACAGTAGATCAAGCTGGTCTGTCATAATATAATAGAGACAGTAGATCTGGCTGGTCTCTCATAATATAATAGAGACATTAGATCTAGCTGGTCTGTCATAATGTAATAGAGACAGTAGATCTAGCTGGTCCGTCATAATATAATAGAGACAGTAGATCTAGCTGGTCTGTAATATTATCATAGAGACAGTAGATCTAGCTGGTCTGTAATATTATAATAGAGACAGTAGATCTCGATGGTCTCTCATAATATAATAGAGACATTAGATCTAGCTGGTCCGTCATAATATAATAGAGACAGTAGATCTAGCTGGTCTGTAATATTATCATAGAGACAGTAGATCTAGCTGGTCTGTAATATTATAATAGAGACAGTAGATCTCGATGGTCTCTCATAATATAATAGAGACATTAGATCTAGCTGGTCTGTCATAATATAAAAGAGACATAGAGACAGTACATTTAGCTCGTCTGTCATATTATAATATAGACAGTAGATCTAGCTGGTCCTTCATAATATAATAGAGACAGTAGATCTAGATGGTCCTTTATACTATAATAGAGACAGTAGATCTAGCTGGTCTGTCATATTATAATAGAGACAGTAGATCTAGCTGGTCTGTCATAATATAATAGAGACAGTAGATCAAGCTGGTCTGTCATAATATAATAGAGACAGTAGATCTGGCTGGTCTCTCATAATATAATAGAGACATTATATCTAGCATGTCTGTCATAATATAATAGAGACATTAGATCTAGCTGGTCTGTCATAATATAAGAGAGACAGTAGATCTAGCTGGTCTGTCATAATATAATAGAGACAGTAGATCAAGCTGGTCTGTCATAATATAATAGAGACAGTAGATCTGGCTGGTCTCTCATAATATAATAGAGACATTATATCTAGCTGGTCTGTCATTATATAATAGAGACATTAGATCTAGCTGGTCTGTCATAATATAAGAGAGACAGTAGATCTAGCTGGTCTGTCATAATATAATAGAGACAGTAGATCAAGCTGGTCTGTCATAATATAATAGAGACAGTAGATCTGGCTGGTCTCTCATAATATAATAGAGACATTAGATCTAGCTGGTCTGTCATAATGTAATAGAGACAGTAGATCTAGCTGGTCCTTCATAATATAATAGAGACAGTAGATCTAGATGGTCCTTTATACTATAATAGAGACAGTAGATCTAGCTGGTCTGTCATATTCTAATAGAGACAGTAGATCTAGCTGGTCTGTCATAATATAATAGAGACAGTAGATCAAGCTGGTCTGTCATAATATAATAGAGACAGTAGATCTGGCTGGTCTCTCATAATATAATAGAGACATTATATCTAGCTGGTCTGTCATAATATAATAGAGACATTAGATCTAGCTGGTCTGTCATAATATAAGAGAGACAGTAGATCTAGCTGGTCTGTCATAATATAATAGAGACAGTAGATCAAGCTGGTCTGTCATAATATAATAGAGACAGTAGATCTGGCTGGTCTCTCATAATATAATAGAGACATTATATCTAGCTGGTCTGTCATTATATAATAGAGACATTAGATCTAGCTGGTCTGTCATAATATAAGAGAGACAGTAGATCTAGCTGGTCTGTCATAATATAATAGAGACAGTAGATCAAGCTGGTCTGTCATAATATAATAGAGACAGTAGATCTGGCTGGTCTCTCATAATATAATAGAGACATTATATCTAGCTGGTCTGTCATAATATAATAGAGACAGTAGATCTGGCTGGTCTCTCATAATATAATAGAGACATTATATCTAGCTGGTCTCTCATAATATAATAGAGACAGTAGATCTAGCTGGTCTGTCATAATATAATAGAGACAGTAGATCTAGCTGCTCTGTCAAAATATAATAGAGACAGTAGATCTGGCTGGTCTCTCATAATATAATAGAGACATTATATCTAGCTGGTCTCTCATAATATAATAGAGACAGTAGATCTAGCTGGTCTGTCATAATATAATAGAGACAGTAGATCTAGCTGCTCTGTCAAAATAGAATAGAGACAGTAGATCTAGCTGGTCTGTCATATTATAATAGAGACAGTATATCTAGCTGGTCTGTCATTATATAATAGAGACATTAGATCAGGCTGGTCTGTCATAATATAATAGAGACAGTAGATCTATCTGATCTGTCATATAACAGAGACAGTAGATCTAGCTGGTCTGTCATAATATAATAGAGACATAGAGACAGTAGATCTAGCTCATCTGTCATATTATAATAGAGACAGTAGATCTAGCTGGTCCTTCATAATATAATAGAGACAGTAGATCTAGCTGGTCCTTCATAATATAATAGAGACATTAGATCTAGCTGGTCTGTCATATTATAATAGAGACAGTAGATCTAGCAGGTCTGTCATTATATAATAGAGACAGTAGATCTAGCTGGTCTGTCATAATATAATAGAGACAGTTAATCTAGCTGTTCTGTCATAATATAATAGGGACATTAGAGCTAGCTGGTCTGTAATATTATAATAGAGACAGTAGATCTAAATGGTCTGTCATATTATAATAGAGACAGTAGATCTGGCAGGTCTCTCATAATATAATAGAGACATTAGATCTAGCTGGTCTCTCATAATATAATAGAGACAGTAGATCTAGCTGGTCCGCCATAATATAATAGAGACAGTAGATCTAGCTGGTCTGTAATATTATAATAGAGACAGTAGATCTAAATGCTCTGTCATATTATAATAGAGACAGTAGATGTGGCTGGTCTCTCATAATATAATAGAGACAGTAGATCTGGCTGGTCTCTCATAATATAATAGAGACATTAGATCTAGCTGGTCTGTCATAATGTAATAGAGACAGTAGATCTAGCTGGTCCGTCATAATATAATAGAGACAGTAGATCTAGCTGGTCTGTAATATTATCATAGAGACAGTAGATCTAGCTGGTCTGTAATATTATAATAGAGACAGTAGATCTCGATGGTCTAGCATAATATAATAGAGACATTAGATCTAGCTGGTCTGTCATAATATAAAAGAGACATAGAGACAGTACATTTAGCTCGTCTGTCATATTATAATATAGACAGTAGATCTAGCTGGTCCTTCATAATATAATAGAGACAGTAGATCTAGATGGTCCTTTATACTATAATAGAGACAGTAGATCTAGCTGGTCTGTCATATTATAATAGAGACAGTAGATCTAGCTGGTCTGTCATTATATAATAGAGACATTAGATCTAGCTGGTCTGTCATAATATAAGAGAGACAGTAGATCTAGCTGGTCTGTCATAATATAATAGAGACAGTAGATCAAGCTGGTCTGTCATAATATAATAGAGACAGTAGATCTGGCTGGTCTCTCATAATATAATAGAGACATTATATCTAGCTGGTCTCTCATAATATAATAGAGACAGTAGATCTAGCTGGTCTGTCATAATATAATAGAGACAGTAGATCTAGCTGCTCTGTCAAAATATAATAGAGACAGTAGATCTGGCTGGTCTCTCATAATATAATAGAGACATTATATCTAGCTGGTCTCTCATAATATAATAGAGACAGTAGATCTAGCTGGTCTGTCATAATATAATAGAGACAGTAGATCTAGCTGCTCTGTCAAAATAGAATAGAGACAATAGATCTAGCTGGTCTGTCATATTATAAAAGAGACAGTAGATCTAGCTGGTCTGTAATAATATAATAGAGACATTAGATCAGGCTGGTCTGTCATAATATAATAGAGACAGTAGATCTATCTGATCTGTCATATAACAGAGACAGTAGATCTAGCTGGTCCGTCATAATATAATAGAGACAGTAGATCTAGCTGGTCTGTCATATTATAATAGAGACAGTAGATCTGGCTTGTCTCTCATAGTATAATAGAGACATTATATCTAGCTGGTCTCTCATAATATAATAGAGACATTAGATCTAGCTGGTCTGTCATAATATAATAGAGACAGTAGATCTAGCTGGTCTGTTATAACATGATAGAGACAGTTGATGTAGCTGGTCTGTCACAATATAATAGAGACAGTAGATTTAGCTGGTCTGTCATTATATAATAGAGGCAGTAGATCTAGCTGGTCTCTCATAATATAATAGAGACAGTAGATCTAGCTGGTCTGTCATAATATAATAGGGACATTATATCTAGCTGGTCTGTCATAATATAACAGAGATATTAGATCTACCTGGTCTGTCATAAGATAATAGAGACAGTAGATCTAGCTGGTCTGTCATTATATAATAGAGACAGTAGATCTAGCTGGTCTGTCATAATATAATAGAGACAGTAAATCTAGCTGGTCTGTCATAATATAATAGAGACAGTAGATCTAGCTGGTCTGTCATATTATAATAGGGACAGTAGATCTAGCTGGTCTGTCATAATATAATAGAGACAGTAGATCTGGATGGTCTCTCATAATATAATAGAGACATTAGATCTAGCTGGTCTGTCATAATATAATAGAGACATAAAGACAGTAGATCTAGCTCGTCTGTCATATTATAATAGAGACAGTAGATCTAGCTGGTCCTTCATAATATAATAGAGACAGTAGATCTAGCTGGTCCTTCATAATATAATAGAGACAGTAGATCTAGCTGGTCTGTCATATTATAATAGAGACAGTAGATCTAGCAGGTCTGTCATTATATAATGGAGACAGTAGATCTAGCTGGTCTGTCATAATATAATAGAGACAGTTAATCTAGCTGTTCTGTCATAATATAATAGGGACATTAGAGCTAGCTGGTCTGTCATAATATAATAGAGACAGTAGATCTAGCTGGTCTGTCATAATATAATAGAGACAGTCGATGTAGCTGGTCAGTCATAATATAATAGAGACAGTAGATCTAGCTGGTCTGTAATATTATAATGGAGACAGTAGATCTAAATGGTCTGTCATAATATAATAGAGACAGTAGATCTAGCTGGTCCGTCATAATATAATAGAGACAGTAGATCTAGCTGGTCTGTAATATTATAATAGAGAGAGTAGATCTAGCTGGTCCGTCATAATATAATAGAGACAGTAGATCTAGCTGGTCTGTAATATTGTAATAGAGACAGTAGATCTAAATGATCCGTCATACTATAATAGAGACATTAGATCTAGCTGGTCTCTCGTAATATAATAGAGACATTAGATCTAGCTGGTCTGTCATAATATAATAGAGACAGTAGATCTAGCTGGTCTGTCATAATATAATAGAGACAGTAGATCTACCCTGTCCGTCATAATATAATAGAGACAGTAGATCTAGCTGGTCTGTAATATTATAATAGAGACAGTAGATCTAAATGGTCTGTCATATTATAATAGAGACAGTAGATCTGAAAGGTCCCTCATAATATAATAGAGACGTTAGATCTAGCTGGTCTCTTATAATATAATAGAGACAGTAGATCTAGCTGGTCCGTCATAATATAATAGAGACAGTAGATCTAGCTGGTCTGTAATATTATAATAGAGACAGTAGATCTAAATGGTCTGTCATATTATAATAGAGACAGTAGATGTGGCTGGTCTCTCATAATATAATAGAGACAGTAGATCTGGCTGGTCTCTCATAATATAATAGAGACATTAGATCTAGCTGGTCTGTCATAATATAATAGAGACAGTAGATCTAGCTGGTCCGTCATAATATAATAGAGACAGTAGATCTAGCTGGTCTGTAATATTATAATAGAGACAGTAGATCTAGCTGGTCTGTTATATTATAATAGAGACAGTAGATCTAAATGGTCTGTCATATTATAATAGAGACAGTAGATCTGGCTGGTCTCTCATAATATAATAGAGACAGTAGATCTGTCTGGTCTCTCATAATATAATAGAGACATTAGATCTAGCTGGTCTGTCATAATATAATAGAGACAGTAGATCTAGCTGGTCTGTCATATTATAATAGAGACAGTAGATATAGCTGGTCTGTCAAAATATAATAGAGACAGTAGATCTAGCTGGTCTGTCATAATATAATAGAGACAGTAGATCTAGCTGGTCTGTCATAATATAATAGAGACAGTAGATCTAAATGGTCTGTCATATTATAATAGAGACAGTAGATCTGGCTGGTCTCTCATAATATAATAGAGACATTATATGTAGCTGGTCTCTCATAATATAATATAGACATTAGATCTAGCTGGTCTGACATAATTTAACAGAGACAGTAGATCTAGCTGGTCTGTTATAACATGATAGAGACAGTTGATGTAGCTGGTCTGTCACAATATAATAGAGACAGTAGATTTAGCTTGTCTGTCATTATATAATAGAGGCAGTAGATCTAGCTGGTCTGTCATAATATAATAGAGACAGTAGATCTAGCTGGTCTGTCATAATATAATAGGGCCATTAGATCTAGCTGGTCTGTCATAATATAATAGAGACAGTAGATCTAGCTGCTCTGTCAAAATATAATAGAGACAGTAGATCTAGATGGTCTGTCAAAATATAATAGAGACAGTATATCTAGCTGGTCTGTCATAATATAACAGAGACAGTAGATCTAGCTGGTCCGTCATAATATAATAGAGACAGTAGATCTAGCTGGTCTGTAATATTATAATAGAGAGAGTAGATCTAGCTGGTCCGTCATAATATAATAGAGACAGTAGATCTAGCTGGTCTGTAATATTGTAATAGAGACAGTAGATCTAAATGATCCGTCATACTATAATAGAGACATTAGATCTAGCTGGTCTCTCGTAATATAATAGAGACATTAGATCTAGCTGGTCTGTCATAATATAATAGAGACAGTAGATCTAGCTGGTCTGTCATAATATAATAGAGACAGTAGATCTACCCTGTCCGTCATAATATAATAGAGACAGTAGATCTAGCTGGTCTGTAATATTATAATAGAGACAGTAGATCTAAATGGTCTGTCATATTATAATAGAGACAGTAGATCTGAAAGGTCTCTCATAATATAATAGAGACGTTAGATCTAGCTGGTCTCTAATAATATAATAGAGACAGTAGATCTAGCTGGTCCGTCATAATATAATAGAGACAGTAGATCTAGCTGGTCTGTAATATTATAATAGAGACAGTAGATCTAAATGGTCTGTCATATTATAATAGAGACAGTAGATGTGGCTGGTCTCTCATAATATAATAGAGACAGTAGATCTGGCTGGTCTCTCATAATATAATAGAGACATTAGATCTAGCTGGTCTGTCATAATATAATAGAGACAGTAGATCTAGCTGGTCCGTCATAATATAATAGAGACAGTAGATCTAGCTGGTCTGTAATATTATAATAGAGACAGTAGATCTAGCTGGTCTGTTATATTATAATAGAGACAGTAGATCTAAATGGTCTGTCATATTATAATAGAGACAGTAGATCTGGCTGGTCTCTCATAATATAATAGAGACAGTAGATCTGTCTGGTCTCTCATAATATAATAGAGACATTAGATCTAGCTGGTCTGTCATAATATAATAGAGACAGTAGATCTAGCTGGTCTGTCATATTATAATAGAGACAGTAGATATAGCTGGTCTGTCAAAATATAATAGAGACAGTAGATCTAGCTGGTCTGTCATAATATAATAGAGACAGTAGATCTAGCTGGTCTGTCATAATATAATAGAGACAGTAGATCTAAATGGTCTGTCATATTATAATAGAGACAGTAGATCTGGCTGGTCTCTCATAATATAATAGAGACATTATATGTAGCTGGTCTCTCATAATATAATATAGACATTAGATCTAGCTGGTCTGACATAATTTAACAGAGACAGTAGATCTAGCTGGTCTGTTATAACATGATAGAGACAGTTGATGTAGCTGGTCTGTCACAATATAATAGAGACAGTAGATTTAGCTTGTCTGTCATTATATAATAGAGGCAGTAGATCTAGCTGGTCTGTCATAATATAATAGAGACAGTAGATCTAGCTGGTCTGTCATAATATAATAGGGCCATTAGATCTAGCTGGTCTGTCATAATATAATAGAGACAGTAGATCTAGCTGCTCTGTCAAAATATAATAGAGACAGTAGATCTAGATGGTCTGTCAAAATATAATAGAGACAGTATATCTAGCTGGTCTGTCATAATATAACAGAGACAGTAGATCTATCTGGTCCGTCATAATATAATATAGACAGTAGATCTAGCTGGTCTGTCATAACGTAATAGAGACAGTAGATCTAGCTGGTCTGTCATAACATAATAGAGACAGTAGATCTGGCTGGTCTCTCATAACGTAAAAGAGACAGTAGATCCGGCTGGTCTCTCATAACGTAATAGAGACAGTAGATCTGGCTGGTCTCTCATAACGTAATAGAGACAATAGATCTAGCTGGTCTGTCATAATATAATAGAGACAGTAGATCTAGCTGGTCTCTCATAACGTAATAGAGACAGTAGATCTAACTGGTCTCTCATAACGTAATAGAGACAGTAGATCTAGCTGGTCTGTCATAGTATAATAGAGACAGTAGATCTAGCTGGTCTCTCATAACGTAATAGAGACAGTAGATCTGGCTTGTCTCTCATAACGTAATAGAGACAGTAGATCTGGCTGGTCTCTCATAACGTAATAGAGACAGTAGATCTAGCTGGTCTGTCATAACGTAATAGAGACAGTAGATCTAACTGGTCTGTCATAATATAATAGAGACAGTATATCTAGCTGGTCTCTCATAACGTAATAGAGACAGTAGATCTGGCTGGTCTCTCATAACATAATAGAGACAGTAGATCTGGCTGGTCTGTCATAACATAATAGAGACAGTAGATCTGGCTGGTCTCTCATAACATAATAGAGACAGTAGATCTGGCTGGTCTCTCATAATATAATAGAGACAGTAGATCTGGCTGGTCTTTCATAACATAATAGAGACAGTAGATCTGGCTTGTCTGTCATAATATAATAGAGACAGTAGATCTAGCTGGTCCGTCATAATATAATAGAGACAGTAGATCTGGCTGGTCTCTCATAACGTAATAGAGACAGTAGATCTAGCTGGTCTGTCATAATATAATAGAGACAGTAGATCTGGCTGGTCTCTCATAATATAATAGAGACAGTAGATCTAGCTGGTCTGCCATAATATAATAGAGACAGTAGATCTGGCTGGTCTCTCATAATATAATAGAGACAGTAGATCTAGCTGGTCTGTCATAATATAATAGAGACAGTAGATCTGGCTGGTCTCTCATAATATAATAGAGACAGTAGATCTAGCTGGTCTGTCACAATATAATAGAGACAGTAGATTTAGCTGGTCTGTCATTATATAATAGAGGCAGTAGATCTAGCTGGTCTCTCATAATATAATAGAGACAGTAGATCTAGCTGGTCTGTCATAATATAATAGGGACATTATATCTAGCTGGTCTGTCATAATATAACAGAGATATTAGATCTACCTGGTCTGTCATAAGATAATAGAGACAGTAGATCTAGCTGGTCTGTCATTATATAATAGAGACAGTAGATCTAGCTGGTCTGTCATAATATAATAGAGACAGTAAATCTAGCTGGTCTGTCATAATATAATAGAGACAGTAGATCTAGCTGGTCTGTCATATTATAATAGGGACAGTAGATCTAGCTGGTCTGTCATAATATAATAGAGACAGTAGATCTGGATGGTCTCTCATAATATAATAGAGACATTAGATCTAGCTGGTCTGTCATAATATAATAGAGACATAAAGACAGTAGATCTAGCTCGTCTGTCATATTATAATAGAGACAGTAGATCTAGCTGGTCCTTCATAATATAATAGAGACAGTAGATCTAGCTGGTCCTTCATAATATAATAGAGACAGTAGATCTAGCTGGTCTGTCATATTATAATAGAGACAGTAGATCTAGCAGGTCTGTCATTATATAATGGAGACAGTAGATCTAGCTGGTCTGTCATAATATAATAGAGACAGTTAAAATCTAGCTGTTCTGTCATAATATAATAGGGGCATTAGAGCTAGCTGGTCTGTCATAATATAATAGAGACAGTAGATCTAGCTGGTCTGTCATAATATAATAGAGACAGTCGATGTAGCTGGTCAGTCATAATATAATAGAGACAGTAGATCTAGCTGGTCTGTAATATTATAATGGAGAAAGTAGATCTAAATGGTCTGTCATATTATAATATAGACATTAGATCTAGCTGGTCTCTCATAATATAATAGAGACAGTAGATCTAGCTGGTCCGTCATAATATAATAGAGACAGTAGATCTAGCTGGTCTGTAATATTATAATAGAGATAGTAGATCTAGCTGGTCCGTCATAATATAATAGAGACAGTAGATCTAGCTGGTCTGTAATATTGTAATAGAGACAGTAGATCTAAATGGTCCGTCATACTATAATAGAGACATTAGATCTAGCTGGTCTCTCGTAATATAATAGAGACATTAGATCTAGCTGGTCTGTCATAATATAATAGAGACAGTAGATCTAGCTGGTCTGTCATAATATAATAGAGACAGTAGATCTAGCCTGTCCGTCATAATATAATAGAGACAGTAGATCTAGCTGGTCTGTAATATTATAATAGAGACAGTAGATCTAAATGGTCTGTCATATTATAATAGAGACAGTAGATCTGAAAGGTCTCTCATAATATAATAGAGACGTTAGATCTAGCTGGTCTCTTATAATATAATAGAGACAGTAGATCTAGCTGGTCCGTCATAATATAATAGAGACAGTAGATCTAGCTGGTCTGTAATATTATAATAGAGACAGTAGATCTAAATGGTCTGTCATATTATAATAGAGACAGTAGATGTGGCTGGTCTCTCATAATATAATAGAGACAGTAGATCTGGCTGGTCTCTCATAATATAATAGAGACATTAGATCTAGCTGGTCTGTCATAATATAATAGAGACAGTAGATCTAGCTGGTCCGTCATAATATAATAGAGACAGTAGATCTAGCTGGTCTGTAATATTATAATAGAGACAGTAGATCTAGCTGGTCTGTTATATTATAATAGAGACAGTAGATCTAAATGGTCTGTCATATTATAATAGAGACAGTAGATCTGGCTGGTCTCTCATAATATAATAGAGACAGTAGATCTGTCTGGTCTCTCATAATATAATAGAGACATTATATGTAGCTGGTCTCTCATAATATAATATAGACATTAGATCTAGCTGGTCTGACATAATTTAACAGAGACAGTAGAACTAGCTGGTCTGTTATAACATGATAGAGACAGTTGATGTAGCTGGTCTGTCACAATATAATAGAGACAGTAGATTTAGCTTGTCTGTCATTATATAATAGAGGCAGTAGATCTAGCTGGTCTGTCATAATATAATAGAGACAGTAGATCTAGCTGGTCTGTCATAATATAATAGGGACATTAGATCTAGCTGGTCTGTCATAATATAATAGAGACAGTAGATCTAGCTGCTCTGTCAAAATATAATAGAGACAGTAGATCTAGATGGTCTGTCAAAATATAATAGAGACAGTATATCTAGCTGGTCTGTCATAATATAACAGAGACAGTAGATCTATCTGGTCCGTCATAATATAATATAGACAGTAGATCTAGCTGGTCTGTCATAACGTAATAGAGACAGTAGATCTAGCTGGTCTGTCATAACATAATAGAGACAGTAGATCTGGCTGGTCTCTCATAACGTAAAAGAGACAGTAGATCCGGCTGGTCTCTCATAACGTAATAGAGACAGTAGATCTGGCTGGTCTCTCATAACGTAATAGAGACAATAGATCTAGCTGGTCTGTCATAATATAATAGAGACAGTAGATCTAGCTGGTCTCTCATAACGTAATAGAGACAGTAGATCTAACTGGTCTCTCATAACGTAATAGAGACAGTAGATCTAGCTGGTCTGTCATAGTATAATAGAGACAGTAGATCTAGCTGGTCTCTCATAACGTAATAGAGACAGTAGATCTGGCTTGTCTCTCATAACGTAATAGAGACAGTAGATCTGGCTGGTCTCTCATAACGTAATAGAGACATTAGATCTAGCTGGTCTGTCATAACGTAATAGAGACAGTAGATCTAACTGGTCTGTCATAATATAATAGAGACAGTATATCTAGCTGGTCTCTCATAACGTAATAGAGACAGTAGATCTGGCTGGTCTCTCATAACATAATAGAGACAGTAGATCTGGCTGGTCTGTCATAACATAATAGAGACAGTAGATCTGGCTGGTCTCTCATAACATAATAGAGACAGTAGATCTGGCTGGTCTCTCATAATATAATAGAGACAGTAGATCTGGCTGGTCTTTCATAACATAATAGAGACAGTAGATCTGGCTTGTCTGTCATAATATAATAGAGACAGTAGATCTAGCTGGTCCGTCATAATATAATAGAGACAGTAGATCTGGCTGGTCTCTCATAACGTAATAGAGACAGTAGATCTAGCTGGTCTGTCATAATATAATAGAGACAGTAGATCTGGCTGGTCTCTCATAATATAATAGAGACAGTAGATCTAGCTGGTCTGCCATAATATAATAGAGACAGTAGATCTGGCTGGTCTCTCATAATATAATAGAGACAGTAGATCTAGCTGGTCTGTCATAATATAATAGAGACAGTAGATCTGGCTGGTCTCTCATAATATAATAGAGACAGTAGATCTGGCTGGTCTCTCATAATATAATAGAGACATTATATCTAGCTGGTCTCTCATAATATAATAGAGACAGTAGATCTAGCTGGTCCGTCATAATATAATAGAGACAGTAGATCTAGCTGGTCTGTAATATTATAATAGAGATAGTAGATCTAGCTGGTCCGTCATAATATAATAGAGACAGTAGATCTAGCTGGTCTGTAATATTGTAATAGAGACAGTAGATCTAAATGGTCCGTCATACTATAATAGAGACATTAGATCTAGCTGGTCTCTCGTAATATAATAGAGACATTAGATCTAGCTGGTCTGTCATAATATAATAGAGACAGTAGATCTAGCTGGTCTGTCATAATATAATAGAGACAGTAGATCTAGCCTGTCCGTCATAATATAATAGAGACAGTAGATCTAGCTGGTCTGTAATATTATAATAGAGACAGTAGATCTAAATGGTCTGTCATATTATAATAGAGACAGTAGATCTGAAAGGTCTCTCATAATATAATAGAGACGTTAGATCTAGCTGGTCTCTTATAATATAATAGAGACAGTAGATCTAGCTGGTCCGTCATAATATAATAGAGACAGTAGATCTAGCTGGTCTGTAATATTATAATAGAGACAGTAGATCTAAATGGTCTGTCATATTATAATAGAGACAGTAGATGTGGCTGGTCTCTCATAATATAATAGAGACAGTAGATCTGGCTGGTCTCTCATAATATAATAGAGACATTAGATCTAGCTGGTCTGTCATAATATAATAGAGACAGTAGATCTAGCTGGTCCGTCATAATATAATAGAGACAGTAGATCTAGCTGGTCTGTAATATTATAATAGAGACAGTAGATCTAGCTGGTCTGTTATATTATAATAGAGACAGTAGATCTAAATGGTCTGTCATATTATAATAGAGACAGTAGATCTGGCTGGTCTCTCATAATATAATAGAGACAGTAGATCTGTCTGGTCTCTCATAATATAATAGAGACATTATATGTAGCTGGTCTCTCATAATATAATATAGACATTAGATCTAGCTGGTCTGACATAATTTAACAGAGACAGTAGAACTAGCTGGTCTGTTATAACATGATAGAGACAGTTGATGTAGCTGGTCTGTCACAATATAATAGAGACAGTAGATTTAGCTTGTCTGTCATTATATAATAGAGGCAGTAGATCTAGCTGGTCTGTCATAATATAATAGAGACAGTAGATCTAGCTGGTCTGTCATAATATAATAGGGACATTAGATCTAGCTGGTCTGTCATAATATAATAGAGACAGTAGATCTAGCTGCTCTGTCAAAATATAATAGAGACAGTAGATCTAGATGGTCTGTCAAAATATAATAGAGACAGTATATCTAGCTGGTCTGTCATAATATAACAGAGACAGTAGATCTATCTGGTCCGTCATAATATAATATAGACAGTAGATCTAGCTGGTCTGTCATAACGTAATAGAGACAGTAGATCTAGCTGGTCTGTCATAACATAATAGAGACAGTAGATCTGGCTGGTCTCTCATAACGTAAAAGAGACAGTAGATCCGGCTGGTCTCTCATAACGTAATAGAGACAGTAGATCTGGCTGGTCTCTCATAACGTAATAGAGACAATAGATCTAGCTGGTCTGTCATAATATAATAGAGACAGTAGATCTAGCTGGTCTCTCATAACGTAATAGAGACAGTAGATCTAACTGGTCTCTCATAACGTAATAGAGACAGTAGATCTAGCTGGTCTGTCATAGTATAATAGAGACAGTAGATCTAGCTGGTCTCTCATAACGTAATAGAGACAGTAGATCTGGCTTGTCTCTCATAACGTAATAGAGACAGTAGATCTGGCTGGTCTCTCATAACGTAATAGAGACATTAGATCTAGCTGGTCTGTCATAACGTAATAGAGACAGTAGATCTAACTGGTCTGTCATAATATAATAGAGACAGTATATCTAGCTGGTCTCTCATAACGTAATAGAGACAGTAGATCTGGCTGGTCTCTCATAACATAATAGAGACAGTAGATCTGGCTGGTCTGTCATAACATAATAGAGACAGTAGATCTGGCTGGTCTCTCATAACATAATAGAGACAGTAGATCTGGCTGGTCTCTCATAATATAATAGAGACAGTAGATCTGGCTGGTCTTTCATAACATAATAGAGACAGTAGATCTGGCTTGTCTGTCATAATATAATAGAGACAGTAGATCTAGCTGGTCCGTCATAATATAATAGAGACAGTAGATCTGGCTGGTCTCTCATAACGTAATAGAGACAGTAGATCTAGCTGGTCTGTCATAATATAATAGAGACAGTAGATCTGGCTGGTCTCTCATAATATAATAGAGACAGTAGATCTAGCTGGTCTGCCATAATATAATAGAGACAGTAGATCTGGCTGGTCTCTCATAATATAATAGAGACAGTAGATCTAGCTGGTCTGTCATAATATAATAGAGACAGTAGATCTGGCTGGTCTCTCATAATATAATAGAGACAGTAGATCTGGCTGGTCTCTCATAATATAATAGAGACATTATATCTAGCTGGTCTCTCATAATATAATAGAGACAGTAGATCTAGCTGGTCTGTCATAATATAATAGAGACAGTAGATCTAGCTGCTCTGTCAAAATAGAATAGAGACAGTAGATCTAGCTGGTCTGTCATATTATAATAGAGACAGTAGATCTAGCTGGTCTGTCATAATATAATAGAGACATTAGATCAGGCTGGTCTGTCATAATATAATAGAGACAGTAGATCTATCTGATCTGTCATATAACAGAGACAGTAGATCTAGCTGGTCCGTCATAATATAATAGAGACAGTAGATCTAGCTGGTCTGTCATATTATAATAGAGACAGTAGATCTGGCTTGTCTCTCATAGTATAATAGAGACATTATATCTAGCTGGTCTCTCATAATATAATAGAGACATTAGATCTAGCTGGTCTGTCATAATATAATAGAGACAGTAGATCTAGCTGGTCTGTTATAACATGATAGAGACAGTTGATGTAGCTGGTCTGTCACAATATAATAGAGACAGTAGATTTAGCTGGTCTGTCATTTTATAATAGAGGCAGTAGATCTAGCTGGTCTCTCATAATATAATAGAGACAGTAGATCTAGCTGGTCTGTCATAATATAATAGAGACAGTAGATCTAGCTGGTCCGTCATAATATAATAGAGACAGTAGATCTAGCTGGTCTGTAATATTATAATAGAGACAGTAGATCTAAATGGTCTGTCATATTATAATAGAGACAGTAGATCTGAAAGGTCTCTCATAATATAATAGAGACGTTAGATCTAGCTGGTCTCTTATAATATAATAGAGACAGTAGATCTAGCTGGTCCGTCATAATATAATAGAGACAGTAGATCTAGCTGGTCTGTAATATTATAATAGAGACAGTAGATCTAAATGGTCTGTCATATTATAATAGAGACAGTAGATGTGGCTGGTCTCTCATAATATAATAGAGACAGTAGATCTGGCTGGTCTCTCATAAAATAATAGAGACATTAGATCTAGCTGGTCTGTCATAATATAATAGAGACAGTCGATCTAGCTGGTCCGTCATAATATAATAGAGACAGTAGATCTAGCTGGTCTGTAATATTATAATAGAGACAGTAGATCTAGCTGGTCTGTCATAATATAAGAGAGACAGTAGATCTAGCTGGTCCTTCATAATATAATAGAGACAGTAGATCTAGCTGGTCTGTCATAATATAATAGAGACAGTAGATCTGGCTGGTCTCTCATAATATAATAGAGACATTATATCTAGCTGGTCTGTCATAATATAATAGAGACAGTAGATCTGGCTGGTCTCTCATAATATAATAGAGACATTATATCTAGCTGGTCTCTCATAATATAATAGAGACAGTAGATCTAGCTGGTCTGTCATATTATAATAGAGACAGTAGATCTAGCTGCTCTGTCAAAATATAATAGAGACAGTAGATCTGGCTGGTCTCTCAAATTATAATAGAGACATTATATCTAGCTGGTCTCTCATAATATAATAGAGACAGTAGATCTAGCTGGTCTGTCATAATATAATAGAGACAGTAGATCTAGCTGCTCTGTCAAAATAGAATAGAGACAGTAGATCTAGCTGGTCTGTCATATTATAATAGAGACAGTATATCTAGCTGGTCTGTCATTATATAATAGAGACATTAGATCAGGCTGGTCTGTCATAATATAATAGAGACAGTAGATCTATCTGATCTGTCATATAACAGAGACAGTAGATCTAGCTGGTCTGTCATAATATAATAGAGACATAGAGACAGTAGATCTAGCTCGTCTGTCATATTATAATAGAGACAGTAGATCTAGCTGGTCCTTCATAATATAATAGAGACAGTAGATCTAGCTGGTCCTTCATAATATAATAGAGACAGTAGATCTAGCTGGTCTGTCATATTATAATAGAGACAGTAGATCTAGCAGGTCTGTCATTATATAATAGAGACAGTAGATCTAGCTGGTCTGTCATAATATAATAGAGACAGTTAATCTAGCTGTTCTGTCATAATATAATAGGGACATTAGAGCTAGCTGGTCTGTAATATTATAATAGAGACAGTAGATCTAAATGGTCTGTCATATTATAATAGAGACAGTAGATCTGGCAGGTCTCTCATAATATAATAGAGACATTAGATCTAGCTGGTCTCTCATAATATAATAGAGACAGTAGATCTAGCTGGTCCGCCATAATATAATAGAGACAGTAGATCTAGCTGGTCTGTAATATTATAATAGAGACAGTAGATCTAAATGCTCTGTCATATTATAATAGAGACAGTAGATGTGGCTGGTCTCTCATAATATAATAGAGACAGTAGATCTGGCTGGTCTCTCATAATATAATAGAGACATTAGATCTAGATGGTCTGTCATAATGTAATAGAGACAGTAGATCTAGCTGGTCCGTCATAATATAATAGAGACAGTAGATCTAGCTGGTCTGTAATATTATCATAGAGACAGTAGATCTAGCTGGTCTGTAATATTATAATAGAGACAGTAGATCTCGATGGTCTCTCATAATATAATAGAGACATTAGATCTAGCTGGTCTGTCATAATATAAAAGAGACATAGAGACAGTACATTTAGCTCGTCTGTCATATTATAATATAGACAGTAGATCTAGCTGGTCCTTCATAATATAATAGAGACAGTAGATCTAGATGGTCCTTTATACTATAATAGAGGCAGTAGATCTAGCTGGTCTGTCATATTATAATAGAGACAGTAGATCTAGCTGGTCTGTCATTATATAATAGAGACATTAGATCTAGCTGGTCTGTCATAATATAAGAGAGACAGTAGATCTAGCTGGTCTGTCATAATATAATAGAGACAGTAGATCAAGCTGGTCTGTCTTAATATAATAGAGACAGTAGATCTGGCTGGTCTCTCATAATATAATAGAGACATTATATCTAGCTGGTCTGTCATAATATAATAGAGACAGTAGATCTGGCTGGTCTCTCATAATATAATAGAGACATTATATCTAGCTGGTCTCTCATAATATAATAGAGACAGTAGATCTAGCTGGTCTATCATAATATAATAGAGACAGTAGATCTAGCTGCTCTGTCAAAATATAATAGAGACAGTAGATCTGGCTGGTCTCTCATAATATAATAGAGACATTATATCTAGCTGGTCTGTCATAATATAATAGAGACAGTAGATCTGGCTGGTCTCTCATAATATAATAGAGACATTATATCTAGCTGGTCTGTAATATTATAATAGAGACAGTAGATCTAAATGGTCTGTCATATTATAATAGAGACAGTAGATCTGGCAGGTCTCTCATAATATAATAGAGACAGTAGATCTAGCTGGTCTGTCATAATATAATAGAGACAGTAGATCTAGCTGCTCTGTCAAAATAGAATATAGACAGTAGATCTAGCTGGTCTGTCATATTATAATAGAGACAGTAGATCTAGCTGGTCTGTCATAATATAATAGAGACATTAGATCAGGCTGGTCTGTCATAATATAATAGAGACAGTAGATCTATCTGATCTGTCATATAACAGAGACAGTAGATCTAGCTGGTCCGTCATAATATAATAGAGACAGTAGATCTAGCTGGTCTGTCATATTATAATAGAGACAGTAGATCTGGCTTGTCTCTCATAGTATAATAGAGACATTATATCTAGCTGGTCTCTCATAATATAATAGAGACATTAGATCTAGCTGGTCTGTCATAATATAATAGAGACAGTAGATCTAGCTGGTCTGTTATAACATGATAGAGACAGTTGATGTAGCTGGTCTGTCACAATATAATAGAGACAGTAGATTTAGCTGGTCTGTCATTTTATAATAGAGGCAGTAGATCTAGCTGGTCTCTCATAATATAATAGAGACAGTAGATCTAGCTGGTCTGTCATAATATAATAGAGACAGTAGATCTAGCTGGTCCGTCATAATATAATAGAGACAGTAGATCTAGCTGGTCTGTAATATTATAATAGAGACAGTAGATCTAAATGGTCTGTCATATTATAATAGAGACAGTAGATCTGAAAGGTCTCTCATAATATAATAGAGACGTTAGATCTAGCTGGTCTCTTATAATATAATAGAGACAGTAGATCTAGCTGGTCCGTCATAATATAATAGAGACAGTAGATCTAGCTGGTCTGTAATATTATAATAGAGACAGTAGATCTAAATGGTCTGTCATATTATAATAGAGACAGTAGATGTGGCTGGTCTCTCATAATATAATAGAGACAGTAGATCTGGCTGGTCTCTCATAAAATAATAGAGACATTAGATCTAGCTGGTCTGTCATAATATAATAGAGACAGTCGATCTAGCTGGTCCGTCATAATATAATAGAGACAGTAGATCTAGCTGGTCTGTAATATTATAATAGAGACAGTAGATCTAGCTGGTCTGTCATAATATAAGAGAGACAGTAGATCTAGCTGGTCCTTCATAATATAATAGAGACAGTAGATCAAGCTGGTCTGTCATAATATAATAGAGACAGTAGATCTGGCTGGTCTCTCATAATATAATAGAGACATTATATCTAGCTGGTCTGTCATAATATAATAGAGACAGTAGATCTGGCTGGTCTCTCATAATATAATAGAGACATTATATCTAGCTGGTCTCTCATAATATAATAGAGACAGTAGATCTAGCTGGTCTGTCATATTATAATAGAGACAGTAGATCTAGCTGCTCTGTCAAAATATAATAGAGACAGTAGATCTGGCTGGTCTCTCAAATTATAATAGAGACATTATATCTAGCTGGTCTCTCATAATATAATAGAGACAGTAGATCTAGCTGGTCTGTCATAATATAATAGAGACAGTAGATCTAGCTGCTCTGTCAAAATAGAATAGAGACAGTAGATCTAGCTGGTCTGTCATATTATAATAGAGACAGTATATCTAGCTGGTCTGTCATTATATAATAGAGACATTAGATCAGGCTGGTCTGTCATAATATAATAGAGACAGTAGATCTATCTGATCTGTCATATAACAGAGACAGTAGATCTAGCTGGTCTGTCATAATATAATAGAGACATAGAGACAGTAGATCTAGCTCGTCTGTCATATTATAATAGAGACAGTAGATCTAGCTGGTCCTTCATAATATAATAGAGACAGTAGATCTAGCTGGTCCTTCATAATATAATAGAGACAGTAGATCTAGCTGGTCTGTCATATTATAATAGAGACAGTAGATCTAGCAGGTCTGTCATTATATAATAGAGACAGTAGATCTAGCTGGTCTGTCATAATATAATAGAGACAGTTAATCTAGCTGTTCTGTCATAATATAATAGGGACATTAGAGCTAGCTGGTCTGTAATATTATAATAGAGACAGTAGATCTAAATGGTCTGTCATATTATAATAGAGACAGTAGATCTGGCAGGTCTCTCATAATATAATAGAGACATTAGATCTAGCTGGTCTCTCATAATATAATAGAGACAGTAGATCTAGCTGGTCCGCCATAATATAATAGAGACAGTAGATCTAGCTGGTCTGTAATATTATAATAGAGACAGTAGATCTAAATGCTCTGTCATATTATAATAGAGACAGTAGATGTGGCTGGTCTCTCATAATATAATAGAGACAGTAGATCTGGCTGGTCTCTCATAATATAATAGAGACATTAGATCTAGATGGTCTGTCATAATGTAATAGAGACAGTAGATCTAGCTGGTCCGTCATAATATAATAGAGACAGTAGATCTAGCTGGTCTGTAATATTATCATAGAGACAGTAGATCTAGCTGGTCTGTAATATTATAATAGAGACAGTAGATCTCGATGGTCTCTCATAATATAATAGAGACATTAGATCTAGCTGGTCTGTCATAATATAAAAGAGACATAGAGACAGTACATTTAGCTCGTCTGTCATATTATAATATAGACAGTAGATCTAGCTGGTCCTTCATAATATAATAGAGACAGTAGATCTAGATGGTCCTTTATACTATAATAGAGGCAGTAGATCTAGCTGGTCTGTCATATTATAATAGAGACAGTAGATCTAGCTGGTCTGTCATTATATAATAGAGACATTAGATCTAGCTGGTCTGTCATAATATAAGAGAGACAGTAGATCTAGCTGGTCTGTCATAATATAATAGAGACAGTAGATCAAGCTGGTCTGTCTTAATATAATAGAGACAGTAGATCTGGCTGGTCTCTCATAATATAATAGAGACATTATATCTAGCTGGTCTGTCATAATATAATAGAGACAGTAGATCTGGCTGGTCTCTCATAATATAATAGAGACATTATATCTAGCTGGTCTCTCATAATATAATAGAGACAGTAGATCTAGCTGGTCTATCATAATATAATAGAGACAGTAGATCTAGCTGCTCTGTCAAAATATAATAGAGACAGTAGATCTGGCTGGTCTCTCATAATATAATAGAGACATTATATCTAGCTGGTCTGTCATAATATAATAGAGACAGTAGATCTGGCTGGTCTCTCATAATATAATAGAGACATTATATCTAGCTGGTCTCTCATAATATAATAGAGACAGTAGATCTAGCTGGTCTATCATAATATAATAGAGACAGTAGATCTAGCTGCTCTGTCAAAATATAATAGAGACAGTAGATCTGGCTGGTCTCTCATAATATAATAGAGACATTATATCTAGCTGGTCTCTCATAATATAATAGAGACAGTAGATCTAGCTGGTCTGTCATATTATAATAGAGACAGTAGATCTAGCTGGTCTGTCATAATATAATAGAGACATTAGATCAGGCTGGTCTGTCATAATATAATAGAGACAGTAGATCTATCTGATCTGTCATATAACAGAGACAGTAGATCTAGCTGGTCCGTCATAATATAATAGAGACAGTAGATCTAGCTGGTCTGTCATATTATAATAGAGACAGTAGATCTGGCTTGTCTCTCATAGTATAATAGAGACATTATATCTAGCTGGTCTCTCATAATATAATAGAGACATTAGATCTAGCTGGTCTGTCATAATATAATAGAGACAGTAGATCT
Source organism: Oncorhynchus clarkii lewisi (assembly GCF_045791955.1). Lineage (NCBI taxonomy): Eukaryota > Metazoa > Chordata > Actinopteri > Salmoniformes > Salmonidae > Oncorhynchus > Oncorhynchus clarkii. Next base: position 63,713,635 of record NC_092165.1, read on the forward strand.
AGCTGGTCTGTTATAACATGATAGAGACAGTTGATGTAGCTGGTCTGTCACAATATAATAGAGACAGTAGATTTAGCTGGTCTGTCATTATATAATAGAGGCAGTAGATCTAGCTGGTCTCTCATAATATAATAGAGACAGTAGATCTAGCTGGTCTGTCATAATATAATAGGGACATTATATCTAGCTGGTCTGTCATAATATAACAGAGATATTAGATCTACCTGGTCTGTCATAAGATAATAGAGACAGTAGATCTAGCTGGTCTGTCATTATATAATAGAGACAGTAGATCTAGCTGGTCTGTCATAATATAATAGAGACAGTAAATCTAGCTGGTCTGTCATAATATAATAGAGACAGTAGATCTAGCTGGTCTGTCATATTATAATAGGGACAGTAGATCTAGCTGGTCTGTCATAATATAATAGAGACAGTAGATCTGGATGGTCTCTCATAATATAATAGAGACATTAGATCTAGCTGGTCTGTCATAATATAATAGAGACATAAAGACAGTAGATCTAGCTCGTCTGTCATATTATAATAGAGACAGTAGATCTAGCTGGTCCTTCATAATATAATAGAGACAGTAGATCTAGCTGGTCCTTCATAATATAATAGAGACAGTAGATCTAGCTGGTCTGTCATATTATAATAGAGACAGTAGATCTATCAGGTCTGTCATTATATAATGGAGACAGTAGATCTAGCTGGTCTGTCATAATATAATAGAGACAGTTAATCTAGCTGTTCTGTCATAATATAATAGGGACATTAGAGCTAGCTGGTCTGTCATAAGATAATAGAGACAGTAGATCTAGCTGGTCTGTCATAATATAATAGAGACAGTCGATGTAGCTGGTCAGTCATAATATAATAGAGACAGTAGATCTAGCTGGTCTGTAATATTATAATGGAGACAGTAGATCTAAATGGTCTGTCATATTATAATATAGACATTAGATCTAGCTGGTCTCTCATAATATAATAGAGACAGTAGATCTAGCTGGTCCGTCATAATATAATAGAGACAGTAGATCTAGCTGGTCTGTAATATTATAATAGAGAGAGTAGATCTAGCTGGTCCGTCATAATATAATAGAGACAGTAGATCTAGCTGGTCTGTAATATTGTAATAGAGACAGTAGATCTAAATGATCTGTCATACTATAATAGAGACATTAGATCTAGCTGGTCTCTCGTAATATAATAGAGACATTAGATCTAGCTGGTCTGTCATAATATAATAGAGACAGTAGATCTAGCTGGTCTGTCATAATATAATAGAGACAGTAGATCTACCCTGTCCGTCATAATATAATAGAGACAGTAGATCTAGCTGGTCTGTAATATTATAATAGAGACAGTAGATCTAAATGGTCTGTCATATTATAATAGAGACAGTAGATCTGAAAGGTCTCTCATAATATAATAGAGACGTTAGATCTAGCTGGTCTAATATAATATAATAGAGACAGTAGATCTAGCTGGTCCGTCATAATATAATAGAGACAGTAGATCTAGCTGGTCTGTAATATTATAATAGAGACAGTAGATCTAAATGGTCTGTCATATTATAATAGAGACAGTAGATGTGGCTGGTCTCTCATAATATAATAGAGACAGTAGATCTGGCTGGTCTCTCATAATATAATAGAGACATTAGATCTAGCTGGTCTGTCATAATATAATAGAGACAGTAGATCTAGCTGGTCCGTCATAATATAATAGAGACAGTAGATCTAGCTGGTCTGTAATATTATAATAGAGACAGTAGATCTAGCTGGTCTGTTATATTATAATAGAGACAGTAGATCTAAATGGTCTGTCATATTATAATAGAGACAGTAGATCTGGCTGGTCTCTCATAATATAATAGAGACAGTAGATCTGTCTGGTCTCTCATAATATAATAGAGTCATTAGATCTAGCTGGTCTGTCATAATATAATAGAGACAGTAGATCTAGCTGGTCTGTCATATTATAATAGAGACAGTAGATATAGCTGGTCTGTCAAAATATAATAGAGACAGTAGATCTAGCTGGTCTGTAATATTATAATAGAGACAGTAGATCTAAATGGTCTGTCATATTATAATAGAGACAGTAGATCTGAAAGGTCTCTCATAATATAATAGAGACGTTAGATCTAGCTGGTCTAATATAATATAATAGAGACAGTAGATCTAGCTGGTCCGTCATAATATAATAGAGACAGTAGATCTAGCTGGTCTGTAATATTATAATAGAGACAGTAGATCTAAATGGTCTGTCATATTATAATAGAGACAGTAGATGTGGCTGGTCTCTCATAATATAATAGAGACAGTAGATCTGGCTGGTCTATCATAATATAATAGAGACATTAGATCTAGCTGGTCTGTCATAATATAATAGAGACAGTAGATCTAGCTGGTCCGTCATAATATAATAGAGACAGTAGATCTAGCTGGTCTGTAATATTATAATAGAGACAGTAGATCTAGCTGGTCTGTTATATTATAATAGAGACAGTAGATCTAAATGGTCTGTCATATTATAATAGAGACAGTAGATCTGGCTGGTCTCTCATAATATAATAGAGACAGTAGATCTGTCTGGTCTCTCATAATATAATAGAGTCATTAGATCTAGCTGGTCTGTCATAATATAATAGAGACAGTAGATCTAGCTGGTCTGTCATATTATAATAGAGACAGTAGATATAGCTGGTCTGTCAAAATATAATAGAGACAGTAGATCTAGCTGGTCTGTCATAATATAATAGAGACAGTAGATCTAGCTGGTCTGTCATAATATAATAGAGACAGTAGATCTAAATGGTCTGTCATATTATAATAGAGACAGTAGATCTGGCTGGTCTCTCATAATATAATAGAGACATTATATGTAGCTGGTCTCTCATAATATAATATAGACATTAGATCTAGCTGGTCTGACATAATTTAACAGAGACAGTAGATCTAGCTGGTCTGTTATAACATGATAGAGACAGTTGATGTAGCTGGTCTGTCACAATATAATAGAGACAGTAGATTTAGCTTGTCTGTCATTATATAATAGAGGCAGTAGATCTAGCTGGTCTGTCATAATATAATAGAGACAGTAGATCTAGCTGGTCTGTCATAATATAATAGGGCCATTAGATCTAGCTGGTCTGTCATAATATAATAGAGACAGTAGATCTAGCTGCTCTGTCAAAATATAATAGAGACAGTAGATCTAGATGGTCTGTCATAATATAACAGAGACAGTAGATCTATCTGGTCCGTCATAATATAATATAGACAGTAGATCTAGCTGGTCTGTCATAACGTAATAGAGACAGTAGATCTAGCTGGTCTGTCATAACATAATAGAGACAGTAGATCTGGCTGGTCTCTCATAACGTAAAAGAGACAGTAGATCCGGCTGGTCTCTCATAACGTAATAGAGACAGTAGATCTGGCTGGTCTCTCATAACGTAATAGAGACAATAGATCTAGCTGGTCTGTCATAATATAATAGAGACAGTAGATCTAGCTGGTCTCTCATAACGTAATAGAGACAGTAGATCTAACTGGTCTCTCATAACGTAATAGAGACAGTAGATCTAGCTGGTCTGTCATAGTATAATAGAGACAGTAGATCTAGCTGGTCTCTCATAACGTAATAGAGACAGTAGATCTGGCTTGTCTCTCATAACGTAATAGAGACAGTAGATCTGGCTGGTCTCTCATAACGTAATAGAGACAGTAGATCTAGCTGGTCTGTCATAACGTAATAGAGACAGTAGATCTAACTGGTCTGTCATAATATAATAGAGACAGTATATCTAGCTGGTCTCTCATAACGTAATAGAGACAGTAGATCTGGCTGGTCTCTCATAACATAATAGAGACAGTAGATCTGGCTGGTCTGTCATAACATAATAGAGACAGTAGATCTGGCTGGTCTCTCATAACATAATAGAGACAGTAGATCTGGCTGGTCTCTCATAATATAATAGAGACAGTAGATCTGGCTGGTCTTTCATAACATAATAGAGACAGTAGATCTGGCTTGTCTGTCATAATATAATAGAGACAGTAGATCTAGCTGGTCCGTCATAATATAATAGAGACAGTAGATCTGGCTGGTCTCTCATAACGTAATAGAGACAGTAGATCTAGCTGGTCTGTCATAATATAATAGAGACAGTAGATCTGGCTGGTCTCTCATAATATAATAGAGACAGTAGATCTAGCTGGTCTGCCATAATATAATAGAGACAGTAGATCTGGCTGGTCTCTCATAATATAATAGAGACAGTAGATCTAGCTGGTCTGTCATAATATAATAGAGACAGTAGATCTGGCTGGTCTCTCATAATATAATAGAGACAGTAGATCTAGCTGGTCTGTCACAATATAATAGAGACAGTAGATTTAGCTGGTCTGTCATTATATAATAGAGGCAGTAGATCTAGCTGGTCTCTCATAATATAATAGAGACAGTAGATCTAGCTGGTCTGTCATAATATAATAGGGACATTATATCTAGCTGGTCTGTCATAATATAACAGAGATATTAGATCTACCTGGTCTGTCATAAGATAATAGAGACAGTAGATCTAGCTGGTCTGTCATTATATAATAGAGACAGTAGATCTAGCTGGTCTGTCATAATATAATAGAGACAGTAAATCTAGCTGGTCTGTCATAATATAATAGAGACAGTAGATCTAGCTGGTCTGTCATATTATAATAGGGACAGTAGATCTAGCTGGTCTGTCATAATATAATAGAGACAGTAGATCTGGATGGTCTCTCATAATATAATAGAGACATTAGATCTAGCTGGTCTGTCATAATATAATAGAGACATAAAGACAGTAGATCTAGCTCGTCTGTCATATTATAATAGAGACAGTAGATCTAGCTGGTCCTTCATAATATAATAGAGACAGTAGAACTAGCTGGTCCTTCATAATATAATAGAGACAGTAGATCTAGCTGGTCTGTCATATTATAATAGAGACAGTAGATCTAGCAGGTCTGTCATTATATAATGGAGACAGTAGATCTAGCTGGTCTTTCATAATATAATAGAGACAGTTAAAATCTAGCTGTTCTGTCATAATATAATAGGGGCATTAGAGCTAGCTGGTCTGTCATAATATAATAGAGACAGTAGATCTAGCTGGTCTGTCATAATATAATAGAGACAGTCGATGTAGCTGGTCTGTAATATTATAATAGAGAGAGTAGATCTAGCTGGTCCGTCATAATATAATAGAGACAGTAGATCTAGCTGGTCTGTAATATTGTAATAGAGACAGTAGATCTAAATGGTCCGTCATACTATAATAGAGACATTAGATCTAGCTGGTCTCTCGTAATATAATAGAGACATTAGATCTAGCTGGTCTGTCATAATATAATAGAGACAGTAGATCTAGCTGGTCTGTCATAATATAATAGAGACAGTAGATCTAGCCTGTCCGTCATAATATAATAGAGACAGTAGATCTAGCTGGTCTGTAATATTATAATAGAGACAGTAGATCTAAATGGTCTGTCATATTATAATAGAGACAGTAGATCTGAAAGGTCTCTCATAATATAATAGAGACGTTAGATCTAGCTGGTCTCTTATAATATAATAGAGACAGTAGATCTAGCTGGTCCGTCATAATATAATAGAGACAGTAGATCTAGCTGGTCTGTAATATTATAATAGAGACAGTAGATCTAAATGGTCTGTCATATTATAATAGAGACAGTAGATGTGGCTGGTCTCTCATAATATAATAGAGACAGTAGATCTGGCTGGTCTCTCATAATATAATAGAGACATTAGATCTAGCTGGTCTGTCATAATATAATAGAGACAGTAGATCTAGCTGGTCCGTCATAATATAATAGAGACAGTAGATCTAGCTGGTCTGTAATATTATAATAGAGACAGTAGATCTAGCTGGTCTGTTATATTATAATAGAGACAGTAGATCTAAATGGTCTGTCATATTATAATAGAGACAGTAGATCTGGCTGGTCTCTCATAATATAATAGAGACAGTAGATCTGTCTGGTCTCTCATAATATAATAGAGACATTATATGTAGCTGGTCTCTCATAATATAATATAGACATTAGATCTAGCTGGTCTGACATAATTTAACAGAGACAGTAGATCTAGCTGGTCTGTTATAACATGATAGAGACAGTTGATGTAGCTGGTCTGTCACAATATAATAGAGACAGTAGATTTAGCTTGTCTGTCATTATATAATAGAGGCAGTAGATCTAGCTGGTCTGTCATAATATAATAGAGACAGTAGATCTAGCTGGTCTGTCATAATATAATAGGGACATTAGATCTAGCTGGTCTGTCATAATATAATAGAGACAGTAGATCTAGCTGCTCTGTCAAAATATAATAGAGACAGTAGATCTAGATGGTCTGTCAAAATATAATAGAGACAGTATATCTAGCTGGTCTGTCATAATATAACAGAGACAGTAGATCTATCTGGTCCGTCATAATATAATATAGACAGTAGATCTAGCTGGTCTGTCATAACGTAATAGAGACAGTAGATCTAGCTGGTCTGTCATAACATAATAGAGACAGTAGATCTGGCTGGTCTCTCATAACGTAAAAGAGACAGTAGATCCGGCTGGTCTCTCATAACGTAATAGAGACAGTAGATCTGGCTGGTCTCTCATAACGTAATAGAGGCAATAGATCTAGCTGGTCTGTCATAATATAATAGAGACAGTAGATCTAGCTGGTCTCTCATAACGTAATAGAGACAGTAGATCTAACTGGTCTCTCATAACGTAATAGAGACAGTAGATCTAGCTGGTCTGTCATAGTATAATAGAGACAGTAGATCTAGCTGGTCTCTCATAACGTAATAGAGACAGTAGATCTGGCTTGTCTCTCATAACGTAATAGAGACAGTAGATCTGGCTGGTCTCTCATAACGTAATAGAGACATTAGATCTAGCTGGTCTGTCATAACGTAATAGAGACAGTAGATCTAACTGGTCTGTCATAATATAATAGAGACAGTATATCTAGCTGGTCTCTCATAACGTAATAGAGACAGTAGATCTGGCTGGTCTCTCATAACATAATAGAGACAGTAGATCTGGCTGGTCTGTCATAACATAATAGAGACAGTAGATCTGGCTGGTCTCTCATAACATAATAGAGACAGTAGATCTGGCTGGTCTCTCATAATATAATAGAGACAGTAGATCTGGCTGGTCTTTCATAACATAATAGAGACAGTAGATCTGGCTTGTCTGTCATAATATAATAGAGACAGTAGATCTAGCTGGTCCGTCATAATATAATAGAGACAGTAGATCTGGCTGGTCTCTCATAACGTAATAGAGACAGTAGATCTAGCTGGTCTGTCATAATATAATAGAGACAGTAGATCTGGCTGGTCTCTCATAATATAATAGAGACAGTAGATCTAGCTGGTCTGCCATAATATAATAGAGACAGTAGATCTGGCTGGTCTCTCATAATATAATAGAGACAGTAGATCTAGCTGGTCTGTCATAATATAATAGAGACAGTAGATCTGGCTGGTCTCTCATAATATAATAGAGACAGTAGATCTAGCTGGTCTGTCATAATATAATAGAGACAGTAGATCTAGCTGGTCTGTCATAATATAATAGAGACAGTAGATCTAGCTGGTCTGTCATAATATGATAGAGACAATAGATCTGGCTGGTCTCTCATAATATAATAGAGACAGTAGATCTAGCTGGACTGCCATAATATAATAGAGACAGTAGATCTGGCTGGTCTGTCATAATATAATAGATACAGTAGATCTGGCTGGTCTTTCATAATATAATAGAGACAGTAGATCTAGCTGGTCTGTCATAGTATAATAGAGACAGTAGATCTAGCTGGTCTGTCATAATATAATAGAGACAGTAGATCTAGCAGGTCTGTCATAATATAATAGAGACAGTAGATCTAGCTGGTCTGCCATAATATAATAGAGACAGTAGATCTGGCTGGTCTGTCATAATATAATAGATACAGTAGATTTACCTGGTCTGTCATAATATAATAGAGACAGTAGATCTGGCTGGTCTCTCATAACGTAATAGAGACAGTAGATCTAGCTGGTCTGTCATAACGTAATAGAGACAGTAGATCTGGCTGGTCTCTCATATTGTAATAGAGACAGTAGATCTAGCTGGTCTCTCATAACGTAATAGAGACAGTAGATCTAGCTGGTCTCTCATAACGTAATAGAGACAGTAGATCTGGCTGGTCTCTCATAACGTAATAGAGACAGTAGATCTAGCTGGTCTGTCATAATATAATAGAGGCAGTAGATCTAGCTGGTCTGTCATAATATAATAGAGACAGTAGATCTAGCTGGTCTGTCATAATATAATAGAGACAGTAGATCTAGCTGGTCTGTCATAATATAATAGAGACAGTAGATCTAAATGGTCTGTCATATTATAATAGAGACAGTAGATCTGGCTGGTCTCTCATAATATAATAGAGACATTATATGTAGCTGGTCTCTCATAATATAATATAGACATTAGATCTAGCTGGTCTGACATAATTTAACAGAGACAGTAGATCTAGCTGGTCTGTTATAACATGATAGAGACAGTTGATGTAGCTGGTCTGTCACAATATAATAGAGACAGTAGATTTAGCTTGTCTGTCATTATATAATAGAGGCAGTAGATCTAGCTGGTCTGTCATAATATAATAGAGACAGTAGATCTAGCTGGTCTGTCATAATATAATAGGGCCATTAGATCTAGCTGGTCTGTCATAATATAATAGAGACAGTAGATCTAGCTGCTCTGTCAAAATATAATAGAGACAGTAGATCTAGATGGTCTGTCATAATATAACAGAGACAGTAGATCTATCTGGTCCGTCATAATATAATATAGACAGTAGATCTAGCTGGTCTGTCATAACGTAATAGAGACAGTAGATCTAGCTGGTCTGTCATAACATAATAGAGACAGTAGATCTGGCTGGTCTCTCATAACGTAAAAGAGACAGTAGATCCGGCTGGTCTCTCATAACGTAATAGAGACAGTAGATCTGGCTGGTCTCTCATAACGTAATAGAGACAATAGATCTAGCTGGTCTGTCATAATATAATAGAGACAGTAGATCTAGCTGGTCTCTCATAACGTAATAGAGACAGTAGATCTAACTGGTCTCTCATAACGTAATAGAGACAGTAGATCTAGCTGGTCTGTCATAGTATAATAGAGACAGTAGATCTAGCTGGTCTCTCATAACGTAATAGAGACAGTAGATCTGGCTTGTCTCTCATAACGTAATAGAGACAGTAGATCTGGCTGGTCTCTCATAACGTAATAGAGACAGTAGATCTAGCTGGTCTGTCATAACGTAATAGAGACAGTAGATCTAACTGGTCTGTCATAATATAATAGAGACAGTATATCTAGCTGGTCTCTCATAACGTAATAGAGACAGTAGATCTGGCTGGTCTCTCATAACATAATAGAGACAGTAGATCTGGCTGGTCTGTCATAACATAATAGAGACAGTAGATCTGGCTGGTCTCTCATAACATAATAGAGACAGTAGATCTGGCTGGTCTCTCATAATATAATAGAGACAGTAGATCTGGCTGGTCTTTCATAACATAATAGAGACAGTAGATCTGGCTTGTCTGTCATAATATAATAGAGACAGTAGATCTAGCTGGTCCGTCATAATATAATAGAGACAGTAGATCTGGCTGGTCTCTCATAACGTAATAGAGACAGTAGATCTAGCTGGTCTGTCATAATATAATAGAGACAGTAGATCTGGCTGGTCTCTCATAATATAATAGAGACAGTAGATCTAGCTGGTCTGCCATAATATAATAGAGACAGTAGATCTGGCTGGTCTCTCATAATATAATAGAGACAGTAGATCTAGCTGGTCTGTCATAATATAATAGAGACAGTAGATCTGGCTGGTCTCTCATAATATAATAGAGACAGTAGATCTAGCTGGTCTGTCACAATATAATAGAGACAGTAGATTTAGCTGGTCTGTCATTATATAATAGAGGCAGTAGATCTAGCTGGTCTCTCATAATATAATAGAGACAGTAGATCTAGCTGGTCTGTCATAATATAATAGGGACATTATATCTAGCTGGTCTGTCATAATATAACAGAGATATTAGATCTACCTGGTCTGTCATAAGATAATAGAGACAGTAGATCTAGCTGGTCTGTCATTATATAATAGAGACAGTAGATCTAGCTGGTCTGTCATAATATAATAGAGACAGTAAATCTAGCTGGTCTGTCATAATATAATAGAGACAGTAGATCTAGCTGGTCTGTCATATTATAATAGGGACAGTAGATCTAGCTGGTCTGGCATAATATAATAGAGACAGTAGATCTGGATGGTCTCTCATAATATAATAGAGACATTAGATCTAGCTGGTCTGTCATAATATAATAGAGACATAAAGACAGTAGATCTAGCTCGTCTGTCATATTATAATAGAGACAGTAGATCTAGCTGGTCCTTCATAATATAATAGAGACAGTAGATCTAGCTGGTCCTTCATAATATAATAGAGACAGTAGATCTAGCTGGTCTGTCATATTATAATAGAGACAGTAGATCTAGCAGGTCTGTCATTATATAATGGAGACAGTAGATCTAGCTGGTCTGTCATAATATAATAGAGACAGTAGATCTAGCTGGTCTGTCATATTATAATAGGGACAGTAGATCTAGCTGGTCTGTCATAATATAATAGAGACAGTAGATCTGGATGGTCTCTCATAATATAATAGAGACATTAGATCTAGCTGGTCTGTCATAATATAATAGAGACATAAAGACAGTAGATCTAGCTCGTCTGTCATATTATAATAGAGACAGTAGATCTAGCTGGTCCTTCATAATATAATAGAGACAGTAGAACTAGCTGGTCCTTCATAATATAATAGAGACAGTAGATCTAGCTGGTCTGTCATATTATAATAGAGACAGTAGATCTAGCAGGTCTGTCATTATATAATGGAGACAGTAGATCTAGCTGGTCTTTCATAATATAATAGAGACAGTTAAAATCTAGCTGTTCTGTCATAATATAATAGGGGCATTAGAGCTAGCTGGTCTGTCATAATATAATAGAGACAGTAGATCTAGCTGGTCTGTCATAATATAATAGAGACAGTCGATGTAGCTGGTCTGTAATATTATAATAGAGAGAGTAGATCTAGCTGGTCCGTCATAATATAATAGAGACAGTAGATCTAGCTGGTCTGTAATATTGTAATAGAGACAGTAGATCTAAATGGTCCGTCATACTATAATAGAGACATTAGATCTAGCTGGTCTCTCGTAATATAATAGAGACATTAGATCTAGCTGGTCTGTCATAATATAATAGAGACAGTAGATCTAGCTGGTCTGTCATAATATAATAGAGACAGTAGATCTAGCCTGTCCGTCATAATATAATAGAGACAGTAGATCTAGCTGGTCTGTAATATTATAATAGAGACAGTAGATCTAAATGGTCTGTCATATTATAATAGAGACAGTAGATCTGAAAGGTCTCTCATAATATAATAGAGACGTTAGATCTAGCTGGTCTCTTATAATATAATAGAGACAGTAGATCTAGCTGGTCCGTCATAATATAATAGAGACAGTAGATCTAGCTGGTCTGTAATATTATAATAGAGACAGTAGATCTAAATGGTCTGTCATATTATAATAGAGACAGTAGATGTGGCTGGTCTCTCATAATATAATAGAGACAGTAGATCTGGCTGGTCTCTCATAATATAATAGAGACATTAGATCTAGCTGGTCTGTCATAATATAATAGAGACAGTAGATCTAGCTGGTCCGTCATAATATAATAGAGACAGTAGATCTAGCTGGTCTGTAATATTATAATAGAGACAGTAGATCTAGCTGGTCTGTTATATTATAATAGAGACAGTAGATCTAAATGGTCTGTCATATTATAATAGAGACAGTAGATCTGGCTGGTCTCTCATAATATAATAGAGACAGTAGATCTGTCTGGTCTCTCATAATATAATAGAGACATTATATGTAGCTGGTCTCTCATAATATAATATAGACATTAGATCTAGCTGGTCTGACATAATTTAACAGAGACAGTAGATCTAGCTGGTCTGTTATAACATGATAGAGACAGTTGATGTAGCTGGTCTGTCACAATATAATAGAGACAGTAGATTTAGCTTGTCTGTCATTATATAATAGAGGCAGTAGATCTAGCTGGTCTGTCATAATATAATAGAGACAGTAGATCTAGCTGGTCTGTCATAATATAATAGGGACATTAGATCTAGCTGGTCTGTCATAATATAATAGAGACAGTAGATCTAGCTGCTCTGTCAAAATATAATAGAGACAGTAGATCTAGATGGTCTGTCAAAATATAATAGAGACAGTATATCTAGCTGGTCTGTCATAATATAACAGAGACAGTAGATCTATCTGGTCCGTCATAATATAATATAGACAGTAGATCTAGCTGGTCTGTCATAACGTAATAGAGACAGTAGATCTAGCTGGTCTGTCATAACATAATAGAGACAGTAGATCTGGCTGGTCTCTCATAACGTAAAAGAGACAGTAGATCCGGCTGGTCTCTCATAACGTAATAGAGACAGTAGATCTGGCTGGTCTCTCATAACGTAATAGAGGCAATAGATCTAGCTGGTCTGTCATAATATAATAGAGACAGTAGATCTAGCTGGTCTCTCATAACGTAATAGAGACAGTAGATCTAACTGGTCTCTCATAACGTAATAGAGACAGTAGATCTAGCTGGTCTGTCATAGTATAATAGAGACAGTAGATCTAGCTGGTCTCTCATAACGTAATAGAGACAGTAGATCTGGCTTGTCTCTCATAACGTAATAGAGACAGTAGATCTGGCTGGTCTCTCATAACGTAATAGAGACATTAGATCTAGCTGGTCTGTCATAACGTAATAGAGACAGTAGATCTAACTGGTCTGTCATAATATAATAGAGACAGTATATCTAGCTGGTCTCTCATAACGTAATAGAGACAGTAGATCTGGCTGGTCTCTCATAACATAATAGAGACAGTAGATCTGGCTGGTCTGTCATAACATAATAGAGACAGTAGATCTGGCTGGTCTCTCATAACATAATAGAGACAGTAGATCTGGCTGGTCTCTCATAATATAATAGAGACAGTAGATCTGGCTGGTCTTTCATAACATAATAGAGACAGTAGATCTGGCTTGTCTGTCATAATATAATAGAGACAGTAGATCTAGCTGGTCCGTCATAATATAATAGAGACAGTAGATCTGGCTGGTCTCTCATAACGTAATAGAGACAGTAGATCTAGCTGGTCTGTCATAATATAATAGAGACAGTAGATCTGGCTGGTCTCTCATAATATAATAGAGACAGTAGATCTAGCTGGTCTGCCATAATATAATAGAGACAGTAGATCTGGCTGGTCTCTCATAATATAATAGAGACAGTAGATCTAGCTGGTCTGTCATAATATAATAGAGACAGTAGATCTGGCTGGTCTCTCATAATATAATAGAGACAGTAGATCTAGCTGGTCTGTCATAATATAATAGAGACAGTAGATCTAGCTGGTCTGTCATAATATAATAGAGACAGTAGATCTAGCTGGTCTGTCATAATATGATAGAGACAATAGATCTGGCTGGTCTCTCATAATATAATAGAGACAGTAGATCTAGCTGGACTGCCATAATATAATAGAGACAGTAGATCTGGCTGGTCTGTCATAATATAATAGATACAGTAGATCTGGCTGGTCTTTCATAATATAATAGAGACAGTAGATCTAGCTGGTCTGTCATAGTATAATAGAGACAGTAGATCTAGCTGGTCTGTCATAATATAATAGAGACAGTAGATCTAGCAGGTCTGTCATAATATAATAGAGACAGTAGATCTAGCTGGTCTGCCATAATATAATAGAGACAGTAGATCTGGCTGGTCTGTCATAATATAATAGATACAGTAGATTTACCTGGTCTGTCATAATATAATAGAGACAGTAGATCTGGCTGGTCTCTCATAACGTAATAGAGACAGTAGATCTAGCTGGTCTGTCATAACGTAATAGAGACAGTAGATCTGGCTGGTCTCTCATATTGTAATAGAGACAGTAGATCTAGCTGGTCTCTCATAACGTAATAGAGACAGTAGATCTAGCTGGTCTCTCATAACGTAATAGAGACAGTAGATCTGGCTGGTCTCTCATAACGTAATAGAGACAGTAGATCTAGCTGGTCTGTCATAATATAATAGAGGCAGTAGATCTAGCTGGTCTGTCATAATATAATAGAGACAGTAGATCTAGCTGGTCTGTCATAATATAATAGAGACAGTAGATCTAGCTGGTCTGTCATAATATAATAGAGACAGTAGATCTAAATGGTCTGTCATATTATAGTAGAGACAGTAGATCTGGCTGGTCTCTCATAATATAATAGAGACATTATATGTAGCTGGTCTCTCATAATATAATATAGACATTAGATCTAGCTGGTCTGACATAATTTAACAGAGACAGTAGATCTAGCTGGTCTGTTATAACATGATAGAGACAGTTGATGTAGCTGGTCTGTCACAATATAATAGAGACAGTAGATTTAGCTTGTCTGTCATTATATAATAGAGGCAGTAGATCTAGCTGGTCTGTCATAATATAATAGAGACAGTAGATCTAGCTGGTCTGTCATAATATAATAGGGCCATTAGATCTAGCTGGTCTGTCATAATATAATAGAGACAGTAGATCTAGCTGCTCTGTCAAAATATAATAGAGACAGTAGATCTAGATGGTCTGTCATAATATAACAGAGACAGTAGATCTATCTGGTCCGTCATAATATAATATAGACAGTAGATCTAGCTGGTCTGTCATAACGTAATAGAGACAGTAGATCTAGCTGGTCTGTCATAACATAATAGAGACAGTAGATCTGGCTGGTCTCTCATAACGTAAAAGAGACAGTAGATCCGGCTGGTCTCTCATAACGTAATAGAGACAGTAGATCTGGCTGGTCTCTCATAACGTAATAGAGACAATAGATCTAGCTGGTCTGTCATAATATAATAGAGACAGTAGATCTAGCTGGTCTCTCATAACGTAATAGAGACAGTAGATCTAACTGGTCTCTCATAACGTAATAGAGACAGTAGATCTAGCTGGTCTGTCATAGTATAATAGAGACAGTAGATCTAGCTGGTCTCTCATAACGTAATAGAGACAGTAGATCTGGCTTGTCTCTCATAACGTAATAGAGACAGTAGATCTGGCTGGTCTCTCATAACGTAATAGAGACAGTAGATCTAGCTGGTCTGTCATAACGTAATAGAGACAGTAGATCTAACTGGTCTGTCATAATATAATAGAGACAGTATATCTAGCTGGTCTCTCATAACGTAATAGAGACAGTAGATCTGGCTGGTCTCTCATAACATAATAGAGACAGTAGATCTGGCTGGTCTGTCATAACATAATAGAGACAGTAGATCTGGCTGGTCTCTCATAACATAATAGAGACAGTAGATCTGGCTGGTCTCTCATAATATAATAGAGACAGTAGATCTGGCTGGTCTTTCATAACATAATAGAGACAGTAGATCTGGCTTGTCTGTCATAATATAATAGAGACAGTAGATCTAGCTGGTCCGTCATAATATAATAGAGACAGTAGATCTGGCTGGTCTCTCATAACGTAATAGAGACAGTAGATCTAGCTGGTCTGTCATAATATAATAGAGACAGTAGATCTGGCTGGTCTCTCATAATATAATAGAGACAGTAGATCTAGCTGGTCTGCCATAATATAATAGAGACAGTAGATCTGGCTGGTCTCTCATAATATAATAGAGACAGTAGATCTAGCTGGTCTGTCATAATATAATAGAGACAGTAGATCTGGCTGGTCTCTCATAATATAATAGAGACAGTAGATCTAGCTGGTCTGTCACAATATAATAGAGACAGTAGATTTAGCTGGTCTGTCATTATATAATAGAGGCAGTAGATCTAGCTGGTCTCTCATAATATAATAGAGACAGTAGATCTAGCTGGTCTGTCATAATATAATAGGGACATTATATCTAGCTGGTCTGTCATAATATAACAGAGATATTAGATCTACCTGGTCTGTCATAAGATAATAGAGACAGTAGATCTAGCTGGTCTGTCATTATATAATAGAGACAGTAGATCTAGCTGGTCTGTCATAATATAATAGAGACAGTAAATCTAGCTGGTCTGTCATAATATAATAGAGACAGTAGATCTAGCTGGTCTGTCATATTATAATAGGGACAGTAGATCTAGCTGGTCTGTCATAATATAATAGAGACAGTAGATCTGGATGGTCTCTCATAATATAATAGAGACATTAGATCTAGCTGGTCTGTCATAATATAATAGAGACATAAAGACAGTAGATCTAGCTCGTCTGTCATATTATAATAGAGACAGTAGATCTAGCTGGTCCTTCATAATATAATAGAGACAGTAGATCTAGCTGGTCCTTCATAATATAATAGAGACAGTAGATCTAGCTGGTCTGTCATATTATAATAGAGACAGTAGATCTAGCAGGTCTGTCATTATATAATGGAGACAGTAGATCTAGCTGGTCTTTCATAATATAATAGAGACAGTTAAAATCTAGCTGTTCTGTCATAATATAATAGGGGCATTAGAGCTAGCTGGTCTGTCATAATATAATAGAGACAGTAGATCTAGCTGGTCTGTCATAATATAATAGAGACAGTCGATGTAGCTGGTCTGTAATATTATAATAGAGAGAGTAGATCTAGCTGGTCCGTCATAATATAATAGAGACAGTAGATCTAGCTGGTCTGTAATATTGTAATAGAGACAGTAGATCTAAATGGTCCGTCATACTATAATAGAGACATTAGATCTAGCTGGTCTCTCGTAATATAATAGAGACATTAGATCTAGCTGGTCTGTCATAATATAATAGAGACAGTAGATCTAGCTGGTCTGTCATAATATAATAGAGACAGTAGATCTAGCCTGTCCGTCATAATATAATAGAGACAGTAGATCTAGCTGGTCTGTAATATTATAATAGAGACAGTAGATCTAAATGGTCTGTCATATTATAATAGAGACAGTAGATCTGAAAGGTCTCTCATAATATAATAGAGACGTTAGATCTAGCTGGTCTCTTATAATATAATAGAGACAGTAGATCTAGCTGGTCCGTCATAATATAATAGAGACAGTAGATCTAGCTGGTCTGTAATATTATAATAGAGACAGTAGATCTAAATGGTCTGTCATATTATAATAGAGACAGTAGATGTGGCTGGTCTCTCATAATATAATAGAGACAGTAGATCTGGCTGGTCTCTCATAATATAATAGAGACATTAGATCTAGCTGGTCTGTCATAATATAATAGAGACAGTAGATCTAGCTGGTCCGTCATAATATAATAGAGACAGTAGATCTAGCTGGTCTGTAATATTATAATAGAGACAGTAGATCTAGCTGGTCTGTTATATTATAATAGAGACAGTAGATCTAAATGGTCTGTCATATTATAATAGAGACAGTAGATCTGGCTGGTCTCTCATAATATAATAGAGACAGTAGATCTGTCTGGTCTCTCATAATATAATAGAGACATTATATGTAGCTGGTCTCTCATAATATAATATAGACATTAGATCTAGCTGGTCTGACATAATTTAACAGAGACAGTAGATCTAGCTGGTCTGTTATAACATGATAGAGACAGTTGATGTAGCTGGTCTGTCACAATATAATAGAGACAGTAGATTTAGCTTGTCTGTCATTATATAATAGAGGCAGTAGATCTAGCTGGTCTGTCATAATATAATAGAGACAGTAGATCTAGCTGGTCTGTCATAATATAATAGGGACATTAGATCTAGCTGGTCTGTCATAATATAATAGAGACAGTAGATCTAGCTGCTCTGTCAAAATATAATAGAGACAGTAGATCTAGATGGTCTGTCAAAATATAATAGAGACAGTATATCTAGCTGGTCTGTCATAATATAACAGAGACAGTAGATCTATCTGGTCCGTCATAATATAATATAGACAGTAGATCTAGCTGGTCTGTCATAACGTAATAGAGACAGTAGATCTAGCTGGTCTGTCATAACATAATAGAGACAGTAGATCTGGCTGGTCTCTCATAACGTAAAAGAGACGGTAGATCCGGCTGGTCTCTCATAACGTAATAGAGACAGTAGATCTGGCTGGTCTCTCATAACGTAATAGAGGCAATAGATCTAGCTGGTCTGTCATAATATAATAGAGACAGTAGATCTAGCTGGTCTCTCATAACGTAATAGAGACAGTAGATCTAACTGGTCTCTCATAACGTAATAGAGACAGTAGATCTAGCTGGTCTGTCATAGTATAATAGAGACAGTAGATCTAGCTGGTCTCTCATAACGTAATAGAGACAGTAGATCTGGCTTGTCTCTCATAACGTAATAGAGACAGTAGATCTGGCTGGTCTCTCATAACGTAATAGAGACATTAGATCTAGCTGGTCTGTCATAACGTAATAGAGACAGTAGATCTAACTGGTCTGTCATAATATAATAGAGACAGTATATCTAGCTGGTCTCTCATAACGTAATAGAGACAGTAGATCTGGCTGGTCTCTCATAACATAATAGAGACAGTAGATCTGGCTGGTCTGTCATAACATAATAGAGACAGTAGATCTGGCTGGTCTCTCATAACATAATAGAGACAGTAGATCTGGCTGGTCTCTCATAATATAATAGAGACAGTAGATCTGGCTGGTCTTTCATAACATAATAGAGACAGTAGATCTGGCTTGTCTGTCATAATATAATAGAGACAGTAGATCTAGCTGGTCCGTCATAATATAATAGAGACAGTAGATCTGGCTGGTCTCTCATAACGTAATAGAGACAGTAGATCTAGCTGGTCTGTCATAATATAATAGAGACAGTAGATCTGGCTGGTCTCTCATAATATAATAGAGACAGTAGATCTAGCTGGTCTGCCATAATATAATAGAGACAGTAGATCTGGCTGGTCTCTCATAATATAATAGAGACAGTAGATCTAGCTGGTCTGTCATAATATAATAGAGACAGTAGATCTGGCTGGTCTCTCATAATATAATAGAGACAGTAGATCTAGCTGGTCTGTCATAATATAATAGAGACAGTAGATCTAGCTGGTCTGTCATAATATAATAGAGACAGTAGATCTAGCTGGTCTGTCATAATATGATAGAGACAATAGATCTGGCTGGTCTCTCATAATATAATAGAGACAGTAGATCTAGCTGGACTGCCATAATATAATAGAGACAGTAGATCTGGCTGGTCTGTCATAATATAATAGATACAGTAGATCTGGCTGGTCTTTCATAATATAATAGAGACAGTAGATCTAGCTGGTCTGTCATAGTATAATAGAGACAGTAGATCTAGCTGGTCTGTCATAATATAATAGAGACAGTAGATCTAGCAGGTCTGTCATAATATAATAGAGACAGTAGATCTAGCTGGTCTGCCATAATATAATAGAGACAGTAGATCTGGCTGGTCTGTCATAATATAATAGATACAGTAGATTTACCTGGTCTGTCATAATATAATAGAGACAGTAGATCTGGCTGGTCTCTCATAACGTAATAGAGACAGTAGATCTAGCTGGTCTGTCATAACGTAATAGAGACAGTAGATCTGGCTGGTCTCTCATATTGTAATAGAGACAGTAGATCTAGCTGGTCTCTCATAACGTAATAGAGACAGTAGATCTAGCTGGTCTCTCATAACGTAATAGAGACAGTAGATCTGGCTGGTCTCTCATAACGTAATAGAGACAGTAGATCTAGCTGGTCTGTCATAATATAATAGAGGCAGTAGATCTAGCTGGTCTGTCATAATATAATAGAGACAGTAGATCTAGCTGGTCTGTCATAATATAATAGAGACAGGAGATCTAGCTGGTCTGTCATAATATAATAGAGACAGTAGATCTGGCTGGTCTCTCATAACGTAATAGAGACAGTAGATCTGGCTGGTCTCTCATAACGTAATAGAGACAGTAGATCTAGCTGGTCTCTCATAACGTAATAGAGACAGTAGATCTGGCTGGTCTCTCATAACGTAATAGAGACAGTAGATCTGGCTGGTCTCTCATAACGTAATAGAGACAGTAGATCTAGCTGGTCTCTCATAACGTAATAGAGACAGTAGATCTGGCTGGTCTCTCATAACGTAATAGAGACAGTAGATCTGGCTGGTCTCTCATAACGTAATAGAGACAGTAGATCTGGCTGGTCTCTCATAACGTAATAGAGACAGTAGATCTAGCTGGTCTCTCATAACGTAATAGAGACAGTAGATCTAGCTGGTCTCTCATAACGTAATAGAGACAGTAGATCTGGCTGGTTGGGGATCATTCAATATTCCCTTTCTTTTGTTGTTCATTGAAATCATCCCATGTGAGGAGTCAACACATTTAATTAAAGTTCAATTCATAACTAAATGGTTTTTTAAATTTCTATTGGAAGGATTTTATAATTTGCTATTATGTCTTCTTATGATGAGGTAAAAGGTTTATTTTTCTGTCTCCATATGATATGGTAAATATATCCAAAGCAAAAAAACATCTACATTTAAATGGTATTAATATTAATTTGCATATATTTCCATTAATTCCCATATATTCCCGTTACTTCCCACGGAAAGTTTCCACCTCTGAATATCAAGACAGTTGTGAGGAGGGCACAACAAAGCCTATTTATTCCCCCTCAAGAGACTGAAAAGATTATCCTCAAAAGATTCTACAGCTGCACCACAGGTTACATCACTGCCTGGTATGGCAACTGCTCGGCCTCTGACCGCAAGGCACTACACAGGGTAGTGCTTATGGCCCAGTACATCACTGGGGCCAAGCTTCCTGCCATCCAAATCAAATCAAAACACATTTTATTTGTCACATAGAGAGTGTAGCGAAATGCTTGTGCTTCTAGTTCCGACAATGCAGTAATAACCAACGAGTAATCTAGCTAATAATTCCAAAACTACTACCTTATACAGACAAGTGTAAAGGGGTAAAGAATATGTACATAAAGATATATGAATGAGTGATGGTACAGAGCGGCATAGGCAAGATGCAGTAGATGGTATCGAGTACAGTATATACATATGAGATGAGCATGTAAACAAAGTGGCATAGTTTCAAGTGGCTAGTGATACATGTATTACATAAAGATGCAGTAGATGATATAGAGTACAGTATATACGTATACATATGAGAAATAATGTAGGGTATGTAAACATTATATTAAGTAGCATTGTTTAAAGTGGCTAGTGATTTATTTTACATCAATTCCCATCAATTCCCATTATTAAAGTGGCTGGAGTTGAGTCAGTGTGTTGGCAGCAGCCACTCAATGTTAGTGGTGGCTGTTTAACAGTCTGATGGCCTTGAGATAGAAGCTGTTTTTCAGTCTCTCGGTCCCAGCTTTGATGCACCTGTACTGACCTCGCCTTCTGGATGATAGCGGGACTTGTATAGCAGGCGGTGTCAGAGGAAGGCCCTAAAAATTGTCAAAGACGCCAGCCACCCTAGTCATAGACTGTTCTCTCTACTACCGCACAGCAAGCGGTACCGGAGCGCCAAGTCTAGGTCCAAAATGCTTCTTAATAGCTTCTACCCCCAAGCCATAAGACTCCTGAACAGCTAATTAAAGGGCTACCCAGACCCCTCTTTTACACTGCTGCTACTCTCTGTTTATTATCTATGTATAGTCACTTTAATAACTCTACCTACATGTACATATCACCTCAACTAACCGGTTCCCCCGCAAATTGATACTGTACCGATACCCCCTGTATATCGCCTCCACATTGACTCTGTACCGGTACCCCCTGTATATAGCCTCCACATTGACTCTATACCGGTACCCCCTGTATATAGCCTCCACATTGACTCTGTACCGTAATACCCTGTATATAGCCTCCACATTGACTCTGTACCGTAACACCCTGTATATAGCCTCCACATTGACTCAGTACCGGTACCACCTGTATATAGCCTCCACATTGACTCTGTACCAGTATCCCCTGTATATAGCCTCCACATTGACTCTGTACCGGTACCCCCTGTATATAGCCTCCACATTGACTCTGTACCGGTACCCCCTGTATATAGCCTCCACATTGACTCTGTACCGTAACACCCTGTATATAGCCTCCACATTGACTCTGTACCGTAATACCCTGTATATAGCCTCCACATTGACTCTGTACCGTAATACCCTGTATATAGCCTCCACATTGACTCTGTACCGTAATACCCTGTATATAGCCTCCACATTGACTCTGTACCGGTACCCCCTGTATATAGCCTCCACATTGACTCTGTACCGGTACCCCCTGTATATAGCCTCCACATTGACTCTGTACCGTAACACCCTGTATATAGCCTCCACATTGACTCTGTACCGTAATACCCTGTATATAGCCTCCACATTGACTCTGTACCGTAATACCCTGTATATAGCCTCCACATTGACTCTGTACCGTAATACCCTGTATATCGCCTTGCTATTGTTATTTTAAGCTGCTGTTTAATTATTTGTTACTTTTATTTATTATATTTTTTCTACTTATATATTTTTTTACTTCCTCATTTTTTTCCCCATCCATCATAAACACCGGCTCTTAGAGCCAGCTCTTATAAAACCACTAAACTACGTGAATATTATATTAGGGGCGTGTTATTCCAGGTATGGATTATTTTTTTAAATACATTTTGTCATTATTTTGTTTTCTGCCACGCGATGCCCAATTTGGAAACCATAAACGAGAACTAGTTGATAGACAAATTATAAAACCATTAATTTCCTGTTTGACCGAGATTAAAGTAAATACGATTTATCCATAAACACAAAGGACCCTCCACCGATGGACTCCATGGCTGCGGTTCAAACTCTTAAAAGACACACTCTCGTCCACCGCCTTATGCTCTTGGGGGAATCCCCGTCACCATCTTGGAGGGTGGTCCAAATGATTAGCCAAGCAAGGGAAGTTTGTAACGTAAGCCCTCAGCCATCGTTTTTAGTCGGATTTGTGAGTGTACTAGTGATGGGTCATTTGCAAATGAGTCGGTTCTAAGAGCCGGCTCTTGTAGGTGAATGTTTGGAGCCAGCTCGCATATCAGCAGAGTCAAATCTATTTATAAAAATATACAAAAATTAAGATTTGAATAATCAAAACATTTAAATGAATAGAATTAATTCAAAGAACAATTTTTTAAAAATAATAATATAGGCCTAATTGCTCAAGCGCACACATTCGTTTTGACTGTCTGCTCAGACTAACAGCCGCACCTGTTGTTCCTGTCAATCAGACACGCAGTGTCAACCAATGAACCAAATATGTGTGAGGGAGGGCGGAGCCAACTCACTCAGTCACACACTTAGCAACCGAGGAGAGAGAGAGGAAGGACAGCTGTGTGAGGGAGGGCCGAGCCAACTCACTCAGTCACACACTTAGCAACCGAGGAGAGAGAGAGGAAGGACC